>NC_062565.1:149943234-150246265 GCF_022837055.1 Prionailurus viverrinus | reverse complement strand
ACATGGGCATTGCAGGTGTGGCGACGGATGTGTCTTTCTCTCCCCGACCCTCCTCGGTGCTCTGCCCAGGCCCTCGGGCACATGCCGGGCACTGACCGGTACTTGCCGATGGTGGACAAAAGCCGCCCCAGCGCCCCCTTACAGGCTCGTCTGAGACGCTGGACGTGGAGCCGGCAGAAGCCCTGGCTCCCGTGGCCAGTGGTGGTTTCCTGGGGGGTGAAACTGGGGGTTGGCAGAGCCTCCCTCCTTTCCAGACCAACCTGGGACAGAAGCTTGCTCCCTGCCCAGGCGACCCCGAGAGGAAAGGCTTGAGAATCTGCGTGGTGCCTCGCCTGTCCTCACTAGACCCCCACACCCGCTTTTCATTGGCTTATTCCCTGCGGGGGCGACGGGCAGGACTTGGGTCTCGTCTGGTCTGACGGCCGGTGTAGTTCTTGACGGTCGGCTGTTTCGGAAAAACTCCACTTTAGCTAAACGCTTTGGAGGTCCCGGGAGAGAATGCCACTGGGCTTTACCTCTGTGAACTTACCTTCATTGTCCCTTCCTCACCTTGGTGTCTTTGCTCCGGAATGTTCGCAGTTTCCATACTTGTGGCACTACCGCGTTCGGACCTGGAGCCTGAACACCCTTGAGTTTAGCTGGGTGTCGTCATCCCCTCACGGGTATTTTGGGTTACACGTTACGAAAATTATGGGCGAGTGAGTGCTTCCATCAGGCTGACTTAATCTGAGGACACGTTTAAAAAGAAGAAAGGCAAAGCAAAACTGAGGTTTTAGTTCTGTCGAGTAATTGTGTGAGATTGGACCCCTCCTTCCAGGTCTGACACGCCCCCCCCCCCCCCCCCCCATGTAGGGCCGCCCCGGAATCCTCCCCAGATCCCCTGGGGGCTGGTTTGTGTGGGTCCTGCCTGTGGCTGCTGGTATATGTGAAAAGAAGGGAAAGGTGCTACGTTCATCTAAATAAACAGTGAAACCGATTATTTGCTCTGTGTTCTCGTGTCCTTTCTCTGCAGGAAGTTGGAAAGGACTGCAGAGACCCTCCGGACTACTGGACGATACACGGATTATGGCAAGCCCTTAGTGTGATTCCGATGTAAACAGGAAGGGGCACCTGGGTGGCTCAGTCGGTGAAGCGCCCGACTTCGGCTCAGGTCACGATCTCGCGGTTCCGTGAGTTCGAGCCCCGCGTCGGGCTCCGTGCTGACGGCTCGGAGCCTGGAGCCTGCTTGCGAGTCTGTGTCTCCCTCTCTCTCTGCCCCTCCTCCACTCAGGCCCTGACTCTGTCAAAAATGAATAACCATTTAAAAAATTAAAAAAAAAAAAAATTGAAACGGGAAAAAGAAGCTAGCCAACCTGAAACTAGCTTGAGGCCGGTCCAAACGGTTACACTCGTGATTTTTGTTAGGAGTTTATTCGCTAGACCAAATCCTTATTTATGGCGTCTTCAGTCTTTCCGAAATAACCCTGATTTTGTTGCTGTTCGGTTCTGTCTTGATAGAACAGTAACGATCTGGCTTCAACATGCATTTAGGGACTCTGGGCCCATTTTAAGACGACTAACTGTAATTTCCTCATTTCGTCCTTCTTTTGGGGGCAATGAGTAGATATATAAAAGTAAATACCCAAGTGTCCCACTCGCTTATTACACGTATCTACGTTGGCACCTGTCACAGTACCCGAATTCACTTTTCTGGTTTTGCCTGCGTTTTGTTTATCGTTTCCCTATTTGTGCATATCCTCGTGATGTTTAACCGCACACATCACTCTGCCCCGTCAAAGGGGTGCCTCATCCTGCCGCTCCCACGACAGGAGGGCCATGCTGGCCTTTGCTGGCACAGGCCTGCTCCTCAGGAGCAGGGTTTTGTGGGAAGCAAATTAAACTGGGGACTGGGGCCCGGGCTCTGGCCCCTCCTTCGCCCCAGACTCACCAGTGACCCCGACACTCGTCTCCGGGACCTTGGCCTTCTTGGGTCCTGCTGCTGTACCTGCCACTCTGCTTGTGGCTGGAAGGACGGTGCACAGCACTGCTCTCGTCCCCGTGGGGCTGCACTGATTTCGGGTTGCTGGGCCAGCCCGTTGACCCTGGAGACACATCAGGGGTCGGAAAGTAGATTTGGTGGCCTTGGGAACTCATCTGAAGACAGGAAGTTGGCGTGTCCCGAAGTAGGCAGACAAAGGGAAGTCGGAGGGTACCCTTGCTTGGTGGTTTAAGAAATCGTGCTAGCCGATCCTGGGTCGTTGCCAGCCACTGCCTCAGCCCGTTACGTATGTCCTCATTCGCCCTCATCGCCATTGGAAGAGAGGGGAACTTGCTGGTCTGCGCAGCAGCAGGGGAGGTTGTCAGAGGGCAGTTGACTTAGACCCCACCCTGACTCCAGAGCGCCCCCTACCGGGTTGTTCAGTTTGCTTCCTGTTGGCCTTTCTCCTGGACGATGTCTTTGAAAGACGCGCAACCGGGACCGCTGATACCTGAGCGTCTTTGTTAAGCGACTCGCACCATGTGACGGTTTCTCTTCCTTTGCTCTCTGCAGACCTTAATGGAAGTGTTTCCTCCTGCCTTTTGGACCCCATCTCGACCGAGACTAATTTCTGTTGTTTTTAATTTTAATTTCGAGGCCTGACAAAGCGGAAGAGTGTAACAGATCGTGGCACTTCAACTTCCAAGAGATTAAGGTACAAACTTTTAGTCCTGTCGCTGCTGTAGAGCATTGGACTCAGTGAACTCTCTTCTCCGCAAGCGTGCCCTCAAGGTCATGTTTGAAAATGAGGACTCCCGAGCGTTATTCACCAAGATTGAACCCTTGGCACGTTTTTCGTATTTACTGATAGCTAAGACAGTCCCACAAGTTAAATTCGAACTACGTGGTCTCCTCTGCCCTGGGCGCAAACCACTCCAAGTGAACTGTACAACGTGGAAGCAGACGTGAGCGGAGACGGCCCTGGCCGTCCCCCGCCAGCCCACGTTAGTCCCCGGTCCCCCGTGACTCCTGGTCGGCTTGCTGTGGTTAGGATTTCTAGACAGCTCTGGCTCGGAGGACAGACACACGGCACCACGCCTGTCCTTTCTGGCTGTGGCGGGTGGGTTTCTGAGTAGGGCCAGGGAGGAAGGGTTGGGCCTTTCCAGCACAACCGCCCCTGTCACAGAATAGCCCAGGGAGTGGCTTTGGCGAGCCCCGCTCGTAGAAGGTCTCCGTTGCATACGCACACCCGCAGGGGCGCTTACCTTTCCTCGCGGGATGCGGGCGACCCCCCGTGTGTGATCTAACTAGTACCGGGGTTCACAGGTCGCTGGGGCCTCCCCGAAAACATGGGGTAGCATCAGGATGTGCTAACACTAGGTTCCTTCCCGTGAAGATACGGCCCCCAAAAGGGCAAGGCAGCTAGTTCTAACAGATCGTTCTAACCGCTGTAGTCCAAAGGGTCTCCTCTGCTCCTCCTCCCTTCCTGTGAGGGACCTTCAGTCGCCTGAGCCTGGAGGCCGGGGTCTGAGGACCATCTGTAAGAATTATTAGTGTGCCCCAAAGCCTGGTCACGTCCCACTCTTCAGACATCGGGTCAGCTCGCCCGATCCCACGGGCTCGTTCGTGACTAGAGTCCCGTGACCTGCACGTGGAAATACAAGGTCACTGGTGCTGTGACGGCGCTGAGTGCCCAGAGCATTCAGGCCGCAGAGTGAACGTGACCCGCGTGTCCCAGCAGCCGCCCTGGCTGCCGGCTGGGCGGCGGGCATGGGGGGGGGACGAGGCAGGGGTGAAGAGCTGAGCGGGGAGAGGCTGTGGGAATGCACAGGGCTGGGGGACTGGCTGGAGGGGAGCATCAGGCGGGACTCAGGACAGGAGCTTAGGCCGGGTGTCGTCTCCTTCCTGACACGGGCCCGGCAGGGGACTGGGCTTCCGCAGGCAGCCTGTTGCGGGTGCAGTGCCCCAGAAACGTCCAGGTGGGCCACGTGTGTCTGCCAGCAGAGAGGTGTGGGCCGGGGGGGGAGGACCTTCGGTGTGACCAGCGCGCGGCTGGGGAATTCAGCACGGGGACGGGGAGGACAGCAGGAGCGAGCCTGGGGCAGCCGAAGGGTTAACAGAGAAGCAGGACAGAGAAGCAGGAGAGACGGGGCTTGTGAAGCAGCAGCCAGAAGGGGGGGCAGGGGGGAGCCGGGGATGGGGGTTCATGGAGGAGCGCTGGTGGGGTTCATCAAAGGAAGGCCGGAAGTACCCTTTGGAGGGAGCGGCCTGGGGGTCAAAGTGGGGAGGCGTTCAGGTCGGTGCCGGGCCACCTGCTCTGTCGCACACGGCCCAGGGCAGCGGTGGTCCCTGAGGAAAGCGGGCCGCTCCCCCCGCCCCCTCGGTGCTGGCGGGGGCTGAAGCCAGAGTGTGGGGGGTGCAAGACGGGACGGGGACACCGTGAGACGGGCAGCTTCCTGGAAGACAGGGCTGGCTGGGGTGGGGGAGCGGGGGGGGGGGGGTGGGGAGGGGGCCCGGTGGTTCCGCGACTGGTGGGCAGAGCCAAGTCATCCTGAGTTTGTTTCCACGTGGTTTCACTTTATTTCTGGTCCCGGGGGTTTGTGGAAATTGGACCGGAAGCCTGAGCACTGTTCAATTCAGGGAAACTGCGGTACGGGGGTGCAGACTGCCCAGCCCGCACGGAGCCTGTATTTTGTGTTGTCTCTTTTATTTTTTTTTTTTATTATTATTTTTTTTTTTTTTATGAAATTTATTGACAAATTGGTTTCCATACAACACCCAGTGCTCATCCCAAAAGGTGCCCTCCTCAATACCCATCACCCACCCTCTCCTCCCTCCCACCCCCCATCAACCCTCAGTTTGTTCTCAGTTTTTAAGTCTCTTATGCTTTGGCTCTCTCCCATTCTAACCTCTTTTTTTTTTTTTTTCCTTCCCCTCCCCCATGGGTTCCTGTGAAGTTTCTCAGGATCCACATAAGAGTGAAACCATATGGTATCTGTCTTTCTCTGTATGGCTTATTTCACTTAACATCACACTCTCCAGTTCCATCCACGTTGCTACGAAAGGCCATATTTCATTTTTTCTCATTGCCACGTAATATTCCATTGTGTATATAAACCACAATTTCTTTATCCATTCATCAGTTGATGGACATTTAGGCTCTTTCCATAATTTGGCTATTGTTGAGAGTGCTGCTATGAACATTGGGGTACACGTGGCCCTATGCATCAGCGCTCCTGTATCCCTTGGATAAATTCCTAGCAGTGCTATTGCTGGGTCATAGGGTAGGTCTATTTTTAATTTTCTGAGGAACCTCCACACTGCTTTCCAGAGCGGCTGCACCAATTTGCATTCCCACCAACAGTGCAAGAGGGTTCCCGTTTCTCCACATCCTCTCCAGCATCTATAGTCTCCGGATTTGTTCATTTTGGCCACTCTGACTGGCGTGAGGTGATACCTGAGTGTGGTTTTGATTTGTATTTCCCTGATAAGGAGCGACGCTGAACATCTTTTCATGTGCCTGTTGGCCATCCGGATGTCTTCTTTAGAGAAGTGTCTATTCATGTTTTCTGCCCATTTCTTCACTGGGTTATTTGTTTTTCGGGTGTGGAGTTTGGTGAGCTCTTTATAGATTTTGGATACTAGCCCTTTGTCCGATATGTCATTTGCGAATATCTTTTCCCATTCCGTTGGTTGCCTTTTAGTTTTGTTGGTTGTTTCCTTGGCTGTGCAGAAGCTTTTTATCTTCATAAGGTCCCAGTAATTCACTTTTGCTTTTAATTCCCTTGCCTTTGGGGATGTGTCCAGTAAGAGATTGCTACGGCTGAGGTCAGAGAGGTCTTTTCCTGCTTTCTCCTCTAAGGTTTTGATGGTTTCCTGTCTCACATTTAGGTCCTTTATCCATTTTGAGTTTATTTTTGTGAATGGTGTGAGAAAGTGGTCTAGTTTCAACCTTCTGCATGTTGCTGTCCAGTTCTCCCAGCACCATTTGTTAAAGAGGCTGTCTTTTTTCCATTGGATGTTCTTTCCTGCTTTGTCAAAGATGAGTTGGCCATACGTTTGTGGGTCTAGTTCTGGGGTTTCTATTCTATTCCATTGGTCTATGTGTCTGTTTTGGTGCCAATACCATGCTGTCTTGATGATGACAGCTTTGTAGTAGAGGCTAAAGTCTGGGATTGTGATGCCTCCTGCTTTGGTCTTCTTCTTCAAAATTCCTTTGGCTATTCGGGGCCTTTTGTGGTTCCATATGAATTTTAGGATTGCTTGTTCTAGTTTCGAGAAGAATGCTGGTGCAATTTTGATTGGGATTGCATTGAATGTGTAGATAGCTTTGGGTAGTATTGACATTTTGACAATATTTATTTTTCCAATCCATGAGCAGGGAATGTCTTTCCATTTCTTTAAATCTTCTTCAATTTCCTTCATAAGCTTTCTATAATTTTCATCATACAGATCCTTTACATCTTTGGTTAGATTTATTCCTAGGTATTTTATGCTTCTTGGTGCAATTGTGAATGGGATCAGTTTCTTTATTTGTCTTTCTGTTGCTTCATTGTTAGTGTATAAGAATGCATCTGATTTCTGTACATTGATTTTGTATCCTGCAACTTTGCTGAATTCCTGTATCAGTTCTAGCAGACTTTTGGTGGAGTCTATCGGATTTTCCATGTATAATATCATGTCGTCTGCAAAAAGCGAAAGCTTGATTTCATCTTTGCCAATTTTGATGCCTTTGATTTCCTTTTGTTGTCTGATTGCTGATGCTAGAACTTCCAGCACTATGTTAAACAGCAGCGGTGAGAGTGGGCATCCTTGTCGTGTTCCTGATCTCAGGGAAAAAGCTCTCAGTTTTTCCCCGTTGAGGATGATGTTAGCTGTGGGCTTTTCATAAATGGCTTTTATGATCTTTAAGTATGTTCCTTCTATCCCGACTTTCTCAAGGGTTTTTATTAAGAAAGGGTGCTGGATTTTGTCGAAGGCCTTTTCTGCATCGATTGACAGGATCATATGGTTCTTCTCTTTTTTTTTGTTAATGTGATGTATCACGTTGATTGATTTGCGAATGTTGAACCAGCCCTGCATCCCAGGAATGAATCCCACTTGATCATGGTGAATAATTCTTTTTATATGCCGTTGAATTCGATTTGCTAGTACCTTATTGAGAATTTTTGCATCCATATTCATCAGGGATATTGGCCTGTAGTTCTCTTTTTTTACTGGGTCTCTGTCTGGTTTAGGAATCAAAGTAATACTGGCTTCATAGAATGAGTCTGGAAGTTTTCCTTCTCTTTCTATTTCTTGGAATAGCTTGAGAAGGATAGGTATTATCTCTGCTTTAAACGTCTGGTAGAACTCCCCTGGGAAGCCATCTGGTCCTGGACTCTTATTTGTTGGGAGATTTTTGATAACCGATTCAATTTCTTCGCTGGTTATGGGTCTGTTCAAGCTTTCTATTTCCTCCTGATTGAGTTTTGGAAGAGTGTGGTTGTTCAGGAATTTGTCCATTTCTTCCAGGTTGTCCAGTTTGTTGGCATATAATTTTTCATAGTATTCCCTGATAATTGTTTGTATCTCTGAGGGATTGGTTGTAATAATTCCATTTTCATTCATGATTTTATCTATTTGGGTCATCTCCCTTTTCTTTTTGAGAAGCCTGGCTAGAGGTTTGTCAATTTTGTTTATTTTTTCAAAAAAACCAACTCTTGGTTTCATTGATCTGCTCTACAGTTTTTTTAGTTTCTATATTGTTTATTTCTGCCCTGATCTTTATTATTTCTCTTCTTCTGCTGGGCTTAGGCTGCCTTTGCTGTTCTGCTTCTAGTTCCTTTAGGTGTGCTGTTAGATTTTGTATTTGGGATTTTTCTTGTTTCTTGAGATAGGCCTGGATTGCAATGTATTTTCCTCTCAGGACTGCCTTTGCTGCGTCCCAAAGCGTTTGGATTGTTGTATTTTCATTTTCATTTGTTTCCATATATTTTTTAATTTCTTCTCTAATTGCCTGGTTGACCCACTCATTCGTTAGTAGGGTGTTCTTTAACCTCCATGCTTTTGGAGGTTTTCCAGACTTTTTTCTGTGGTTGATTTCAAGCTTCATAGCATTGTGGTCTGAAAGTAAGCATGGTATAATTTCAATTCTTGTAAACTTATGAAGGGCTGTTTTGTGACCCAGTATATGATCTATCTTGGAGAATGTTCCATGTGCACTCGAGAAGAAAGTATATTCTGTTGCTTTGGGATGCAGAGTTCTAAATATATCTGTCAAGTCCATCTGATCCAATGTCTCATTCAGGGCCCTTGTTTCTTTATTGACCGTGTGTCTAGATGATCTATCCATTTCTGTAAGTGGTGTATTAAAGTCCCCTGCAATTACCACATTCTTATCAATAAGGTTGCTTATGTTTATGAGTAATTGTTTTATATATTTGGGGGCTCCGGTATTCGGTGCATAGACATTTATAATTGTTAGCTCTTCCTGATGGATAGACCCTGTAACTATTATATAATGTCCTTCTTCATCTCTTGTTACAGCCTTTAATTTAAAGTCTAGTTTGTCTGATATAAGTATGGCTACTCCAGCTTTCTTTTGGCTTCCAGTCGCATGATAAATAGTTCTCCATCCCCTCACTCTCAATCTAAAGGTGTCCTCAGGTCTAAAATGAGTCTCTTGTAGACAGCAAATAGATGGGTCTTGTTTTTTTATCCATTCTGATACCCTATGTCTTTTGGTTGGCGCATTTAATCCATTTACATTCAGTGTTATTATAGAAAGATACGGGTTTAGAGTCATTGTGATGTCTGTATGTTTTATGCTTGTAGTGATGTCTCTGGGACTTTGTCTCACAGGGTCCCCCTTAGGATCTCTTGTAGGGCTGGTTTAGTGGTGACAAATTCCTTCAGTTTTTGTTTATTTGGGAAGACCTTTATCTCTCCTTCTATTCTAAATGACAGACTTGCTGGATAAAGGATTCTCGGCTGCATATTTTTTCTGTCTAGCACCCTGAAAATCTCGTGCCAATTCTTTCTGGCCTGCCAAGTTTCAAAAGAGAGATCAGTCACGAGTCTTATAGGTCTCCCTTTATATGTGAGGGCACGTTTACCCCTTGCTGCTTTCAGAATTTTCTCTTTATCCTTGTATTTTGCCAGTTTCACTATGATATGTCGTGCAGAAGATCGATTCAAGTTACGTCTGAAGGGAGTTCTCTGTGCCTCTTGGATTTCAATGCCTTTTTCCTTCCCCAGTTCAGGGAAGTTCTCAGCTATTATTTCTTCAAGTACCCCTTCAGCACCTTTCCCTCTCTCTTCCTCCTCTGGGATACCAATTATGCGTATATTATTTCTTTTTAGTGTATCACTTAATTCTCTAATTTTCCCCTCATACTCCTGGATTTTTTTATCTCTCTTTTTCTCAGCTTCCTCTTTTTCCATAACTTTATCTTCTAGTTCACCTATTCTCTCCTCTGCCTCTTCAAGCCGAGCTGTGGTGGTTTCCATTTTGTTATGCATTTCGTTTAAAGCGTTTTTCAGCTCCTCGTGACTGTTCCTTAGTCCCTTGATCTCTGTAGCAAGAGATTCTCTGCTGTCCTGTATACTGTTTTCAAGCCCAGCGATTAATTTTATGACTATTATTCTAAATTCACTTTCTGTTATATTATTTAAATCCTTTTTGATCAGCTCATTAGCTGTTGTTATTTCCTGGAGATTCTTCTGAGGGGAGTTCTTCCGCTTGGTCATTTTGGATAGTCCCTGGAGTGGTGTGGACCTGCAGGGCACTTCCCCTGTGCTGTAGTGTATAACTGGAGTTGGTGGGCGGGGCCGCAGTCAGACCTGATGTCTGTCCCCAGCCCACCGCTGGGGCCACGGTCAGACTGGTGTGTGCCTTCTCTTCCCCTCTCCTAGGGGCGGGATTCACTGTGGGGTGGTGTGGCTCGTCTGGGCTACTTGCACCGTGCCAGGCTTGTGATGCTGGGGATCTGGCGTATTAGCTGGGGTGGGTAGGCAAGGTGCTCGGGGGCAGGAGGGGCAGGCTTAGATCGCTTCTCCTTAGGTGATCCACTTCAGGAGGGGCCCTGTGGCAGCGGGAGGGAGTCAGATCCGCTGCCGGAGGTTTGGCTCTGCCGAAGCGCAGAGTTGGGTGTTTGCGGGGAGCGAGCAAGTTCCCCGGCAGGAACAGGTTCTCTTTGGGATTTCGGCTGGGGGATGGGCGGGGGAGATGGCGCTGGCGAGCGCCTTTGTTCCCCACCAAACTGAGCTCTGTTGTCAGGGGGCTCAGCAGCTCTCCCTCCCTTTGTCCTCCAGCCTTCCCGCTTTCCGAGCAGAGCTGTTAACTTATGACCTCCCAGACGCTAAGTCGCGCTTGTTGTGGGAACACAGTCCGTCAGGCCCCTCCGCTTTTGCAAGCCAGACTCGGTGGCTGTGCTTGGCCGGCGAGCCGCCCCTCCGCCCCGGCTCCCTCCCGCCAGTCCGTGGAGCGCGCACCGCCTCGCCGCCCTTCCTACCCTCTTCCGTGGGCCTCTCGTCTGCGTTTGGCTCCGGCGACTCCGTTCTGCTAATCCTCTGGCGGTTTTCTGGGTTATTTAGGCAGATGTAGATGGAATCTAAGTGATCAGCAGGACGTGCGGTGAGCCCAGCGTCCTCCTAAGCCGCCATCTTGCCGCCGACCATTGTGTTGTCTCTTTTAATGAGTAGATGCTACTCTTTAGGGCAGTTTCAGAAACCTAAAGCAGGACAATTAAGTGGAGACCAGACTGCCCACGTATGTGCCCCCAACACGCAGACCGTCGCGTGTTGTTAACGCCTTGCGTCGTGCGGGACCCTCGTTACGGTATCGGTGCCTCATCACTCGCAGAACTTAGGGTTCCCATTGGGTGCGCTCCGTGTCACGTAGTTTTGGGGTCCTGACCCATATGACGTGCGTCCACCGCTGTATCCTACGGGGTAGCCTTGCCCGGAAATCCCCTGTTCTCCACGTACTCCCCCCTCCGTCCGCCAGCCCCTGACCCCACTGACCCTTCCACTGTCTCCGATCTTCTGTCTTCTCCGGAGCGTCGCACGTTTGGAATCATTCAGCCTTTTCAGACTGGCTGCCTCCGCTTAGTTATTGCTTTGAAGGCTCCCCCGCGTCCCCTCCTGGCTGATGGCCGTGTCTCTTTAGAGCTGGGCAGTAGTGTTCCCTGTCTGCACGGCCACTTCACCCACTCACCTACGAGAGCTTGCTTTTTCAAACACACTTCTGTGATTAGTCAGGTTTCGTGTTTCTATGTGTCTTAAGAAACGTCTCCTGCAGAGTGAGGCAGAATCTTTTCATCTCTTCTAACGTATTAGTTTATCAAATTTGCCTGGTAGGTTTTGAGCTGTTAGGTCCTACACAGATTTTTTTTCTTCCCCCCACACAGGACCTCCTGCCGGAAATGAAGATGTACTGGCCTGATGTGCTCCATCCGCTAAATCACAGCCATTTCTGGTAAGGGCAGCAGCCACTGAGTCCATAGCAGGATGCGGGGCCGGGGAGCACTGAGTGGGGCCTTGGAAGCATCGAGTGGGGCCGGGGGAGCACTGAGCAGGGCTGGGGAGCATCGAGTGGGTCTGAGGAGCACCAATTGGAGCCTTGGGAGCACCAGTGGGGCTGGGGAGCACCGAGTGAGGCCTTGGAAGCACTGTGAGGGGCTGGGGGAGCACTGAGTGGGGCCGGGGAGCACTGAGTGGGGCTGGGGGAGCACTGAGTGGGGCCGGGGAGCACTGAGTGGGGCTGGGGGAGCACTGAGCAGGGCTGGGGAGCATCGAGTGGGTCTGGGGAGCACCAATTGGAGCCTTGGGAGCACCGAGTGGGGCTGGGGAGCATCGAGTGAGGCCTTGGAAGCACTGCGAGGGGCCGGGGGAGCACTGAACAGGCCCAGGGAGCACCGAGTGGGGCCAGGGAGCACTGAGTGGGGCCAGGGGAGCAGTGAGCAGGGCTAGGGAGCATCGAGTGGGTCTGGGGAGCACCGTTTGGAGCCTTGGGAGCACCGAGTGGGGCTGGGGAGCGCCAATTGGAGCCTTGGGAGCACTGCGAGGGGCCGGGGGAGCAGTGAGCAGGCCCAGGGAGCACCGAGTGGGGCTGGGGAGCATCGAGTGGGTCTGGGGAGCACCAATTGGAGCCTTGGGAGCACCGAGTGGGGCTGGGGAGCATCGAGTGAGGCCTTGGGAGCACTGCAAGGGGCCGGGGGAGCACTGAGCAGGCCCAGGGAGCACTGAGTGGGGCCAGGGGAGCAGTGAGCAGGGCTAGGGAGCATTGAGTGGGTCTGGGGAGCACCGATTGGAGCCTTGGGAGCACTGCGAGGGGCCGGGGGAGCAGTGAGCAGGCCCGGGGAGCACCGAGTGGGGCCGGGGGAGCAGTGAGTAGGGCTAGGGAGCATCGAGTGGGTCTGGGGAGCACCGATTGGAGCCTTGGGAGCACCGAGTGGGGCTGGGGAGCGCCGATTGGAGCCTTGGGAGCACTGCGAGGGGCCGGGGGAGCAGTGAGCAGGCCCGGGGAGCACCGAGTGGGGCCGGGGGAGCAGTGAGCAGGGCTAGGGAGCACCGAGTGGGGCTGGGGAGCACCGATTGGAGCCTTGGGAGCACTTAGCGGGGCTGGGAAGAAGCACCAAGTGAGCCTTGGGAGCACTCAGCAGGGCTTTTCTTTGGCATGTTATCTTCAGGGTCCTTCTCCGGTGACGAAATCATGAGAGCAAAGGGAATTTACCTTTTAGGCTTGTGCTTCATCCGTATTTCATTCATCACTTTGTTTAGACTCTTCCTCTCCTGAGGTTTCACTAAGCCCAGATAGGTATGTGCGTATCTAAGAGGCAGTCACTGCAACTCTCGCAGAGAGTGTTTCCTAAAGACATTGTGCTGTTGTCCCGAGACACGTCGAGCAAAGAGAAGATGTGCCGACGAAGGTGGCTGTCTCATGCTGCGACTTAGGGAGGAGAGGGAGGTCCCACCTGTGGCTCAGTCCGTGGTCTGGCCCAGGACCGTCTTTGAGTGTGGCGGGAGGTGAGCCAAGGAGAAAAACGCTGTGTCTAATTCAGTATCGCTTCTTAAATCATTGCTTTTGAAGAAGGTAAAGTTAACATTCCTTTTCTTTACATTAGGTTAACGGAAAACAATGATTTTCCGTCTCGCCCCTATGTGGCAACTCATGATTCACGTTACAGTTATTCAGATGTTGTCCAAAATGATTAATTCCGTTTGGAGATATTGTGAAGACTGTTCCGGAAAGGAATTCAATTTAGACAGAAGCTTTCTGCAACCACGTAGAGTGGCAGTGATGCCTGAACCCCCGCACCCCCTGGACCCCCAGTCCCCTATCCCCGTCCCCCACCCCCCGGTGCTCCGGCTGAGATCTCACTCCGAGTGTGTGGCAGGGACGCGGCTCTAACGTACCCAGGTCTGTAGGTCGAAATCGTCTCTTTGGCGGAGAAAACCACTCAGAGTTTGGGACGTGAATGGTGCAGGTCTCCAGGCGCGTGCTGCACAGCTGTGTTCTAGAAAACGGTTTCACGATAGACAAAGTCGAGATGGAAACACAGTGGAAAAAGTGCCCAGGCCTTCACATTGTACTGAGCAAATGACGGATCCGGGCTAAGTGTGCAAAATACAGCTTTTCCACTTGTTCCAATGTTCTGTGACAGAGTCAAGCAGACTGCCGGGTGACTTAAAAATAAATCAACAGGTACGCGTAAAGAGGGCTGTCTGATTGGGGCCCTCGAACATTTAATCCGAATAACGTGGGCAGAGCACACATGTAGTTTTGGGCTCTAATAAAGGCAAAATGATACTTTTTCAGGTTGGATAGTTAAACGGCACATTTGAAAACTTCGGTTCCAAGCCCAAAGGTAAACATCATGCGCTAATGGTATTTATGCTCCCCAGAGCTCCTGGGGACGGGGACACGCAGGGACTGACTGCACCACTCTGCGTCACTGCCTCCCGAGCGTGGCGTTCGGGTCACCGCTCCCCTGTTGCCCAAGTCGCCTCTCCTGTGTGAGCTTCGAGAGTGTCTGCCTCGGCTTTGTCATTGGGAGCCGGAGGCCGAGGAGGGCTCCTGGAGGAAAAGTGTCCTGTTTAGTCCCAGATGGGAGTCGGGGGTGCAGAGTCCGGGGCCTTGGTGTCACTGCCCCCTTGAGATAATCCTCTGAGATCAAGTCTATCAGTAAGATTAGCCCTATGAGAAATACCACGTACATAGCCCTCTGCAAAGTAGGATTTTTCTTCAGTTTCGGATGTTTTTTTGTTTTTTTTTTTTTTAATTTTTTTTTTCAACGGTAATTTTTTATTTTTGGGACAGAGAGAGACAGAGCATGAACGGGGGAGGGGCAGAGAGAGAGGGAGACACAGAATCGGAACCAGGCTCCAGGCTCCGAGCCGTCAGCCCAGAGCCCGACGCGGGGCCCGAACTCCCGGACCGCGAGATCATGACCTGGCTGAAGTCGGACGCCCAACCGACTGCGCCACCCAGGCGTCCCTTTCGGATGGTTTTTGATGCTTGTACGGAAGAGAACGAGGGCTGGGGTCGCCCAGTTAGGCGAGCGGCCTCACCGCGGGAGGTGTCCCTGGGCCTCGGCCGCCCGGAGGGGCGCGTGCCTCCCGTCCCGCAGGAGGGCCAGGCAGCCCGGGAGGGCGGCCCCCAGGTCCGCTCACGGTGGTCACTCCCCAGTGGTAACTGGCAACTCTGTGTGAGATGAAGGGTGCCCGATTCCAAGTGACGTGGGATTAAATGTTGGAACCACGTTAACAATAATAGATTCTGATCCTTCAGCGGTATTGAGTTAAGCTTGATCTCAAAACAAGAATGATTGACATTCGCTGGGTATTTCTTACGAGCCAGGAGCCGTTTGGCCAGTGTGCTAGTCCTCTGCCCTCGTCCCGCGTCGTCCGCCAGCGCCCTCCTGCACGGGCTCCAGAAAGAAGCGTGCAGCCGGCCAAGACCCTCCTTTTCCAGCCCATAGGACGTGGGCAGCTGTCAGACGATTCATTCTGGAAGCTGCTCTAGACGAAGAAAGTTGTTCACACGTGTGTGTCTTTTCCCGCCGTCTCCGTGGTCTGGAGAGAGTCGCTGCTTGTAGCCCTGTGGTCACTCGGAGCCGCCGCCGTGGGGGTTTCACCAGCGGACGAGTGCACTTTGGACTGTGTTTTGTGAGACGGCATACACTGTGTTGAGATACATACGCTTTTGTGAGACTGTGTTTTGTGAGACCCCCCTACGAGTGCCGGCGTGAACGCGGTTCGCTGAAACCTTACGAACTAATCACCGATGATCTAGAGGAAGCCCGACGCCGTCTTGTCCTTCCGTGCTGTGGGGTGGCCGACACCCGAGCGGCCGCTGTCGTCCCCTGCGGGCCGCACACATCACGTTTGCCGGGCGTCCGGATAGGGCCCTGCACGTGGACTCTGGGCTTCCTGGCTGACTGGCCTCAGCGAGGCGCCTGGCTAGTCCCTCTAAGCCTCAGTTTCCCCATTTCTAAGCCAGTGGTAGTTTCGCCTTGCAGAGTTGTGGGCGCGAATGAGGAGTGTGAAAGCATCTCGCGGTTAAATCTGCAGCGAAGCCCGAGGAGTGGTTATCGATACGAAGGTTTCTCTGGGATACGTATTCGTGTTCGCCAGCAGCACCTGCTTAGTGGGCTGCCGTGTGAGGGTCTCCGGGCAGGGGGTGACGGTGCAGGCATGACGGGGTCTCATGGCCCCTCGGGCCTCGTGTCCCCTGCAGGGCAATCCAGAAGCGCATGTGTCGCCTAGAAGGAACTTTACCCTCTTGTTTTGTGCAAGAAACCACGTGCGTGTCGAACGTCCCATCCCGGGCGTGAACATTTTCCTTGCGAATGTTTCGTGACTTTTAACCTGAGGTCTTTGCGAAATTTCTCTCACAGGCAGCACGAATGGGAGAAGCACGGCACGTGTGCGGCCCAGGTGGACACCCTCAACTCTCAGAAGAGATACTTCGGGAGCGGCCTGGACCTGTACCAGAAGCTGGCGCTTAACAGGTAGGGGACCCTCTGGGGCCGGGCCTCGTGGGCGCCACCCTCCGCAGCCGGCTCTCCAGCCTGGGGGTGAGCCTGGAACCGCGCCGTCCGGAGACCGAGGGCCCCTCTGGGCCCTAACGTCGTCGGACACGGAGTCGGCCTGAGGGAACCAGACCGACCGGGGCGTGCGTCTCTCGGCCGGGATTTCCCACGGAAGGATCTTGCGTTAACACGTCAGTTTGTGTCGACTGCGCGTCACCAAGCGTTTGGGGCCCTGCTGTGGTGGCCCTGGAACAGGCAGGGCGGGGATGCGGGCGGGGCTCCTGGCGCGGTCGAAGTGACCCCGACCCGGAATCCCACACCGCCTGCCCCGTGCCTGCGCTCCGGAGACGAGGGGAGGCTGGCTCACGGCCACCGATGTCCCTGCCGGGGACCGGGGCCCCCCTCCCGCCCTCCAGGGCCCGGCCCGTCACCGAGAGATCGGGCGGGGAGGCTGGCCGGCCGCCGTCCAGACGCTTCTGGGACCAAGCGTGCGAGGAATTCGTACTCTTCCTCACCTGAGTCATAATACACTTGTGACCTCATTTTCAAGGCCATGACAGGCCCGTAGGTGGCACCCGTGCCGATCACCTGTGTGTCAGCTCTGTAGGTCACGGTTGCCGAGAAGACGCGCAAGCCTCCGTCCGTTCCCTAGACGCCCGCTCTGCTCCCTCGGCGTGCAGGGGCGCCCGCAAGGGGAGTGTCCCGTCCCGCACAGCTGGTCCTCTGTTTCACTGTCATCAGGGCCGTGCAGCCCCCGGGGTTCGGACGGGACCGGCCCAGTGCTGGAATGGGCAGGCGGTGCCTTTGCGGGGAACAGGATCGCAGGGGCACAGCCTGCAAACACGGCCTCAGAGCTTGTGGTTTTTTTTTTTTTTGTTTTAATTTAGTTTTCATGTTTGTTTATTTTGAGAGAGAGAGACGGGGGAGGGGCGGAGAGAGGGAGAGAGAAAATCCCAAGCAGGCTCCCAGCTGTCAGCGCAGAGCCCGACGTGGGGCTCGAACCCACGAACCGTGAGATCACGACCTGAGCCAATGTCCAGACGCTCCTCCAACTGAGCCGCCCGGGCGCCCCAAGTTTTGTATCACTTAACCCAATATGTTCAGAACATTAATGCTGCAACTTGAAAGAAATATTTAAAAATCTGCAAAGTTTTGTACTTCTAGAGCACAGAGGCTTTGAAATGTGTTTACTGTGCGTGGATAAGGCGAGGGCACGTTTATTTCTAGGGCCCTAAGGACCTTGCCCGCTACCCCGTCCTGCCTGTTCCAGCAGAGATGCAGACGCTTGTTGGGGTCCTCTTTACAAAAACTGCCCTGTTAATGCGGCAGATAGCGTTGCCAGAATTCGCGGCCGGAGCAGGCATGCCCTGGTCAGTCTGGTTTTCCTCGAGCAGGCTTCCCTGGCTGTGTCGGCGTCCAGAGAGGCAGCCCAGGTCTCCGTGTCCACTCTGTGTGATCGTGGCCCAGATGATCGGGGGGGGAGGGGGCAGCGGGGGCATGATGGGGGCTCAAGTGCTGGCTGGGGATTCTCAATCTGAGAATTGTTGATCTCCTGCTCCATAATTGAATGAGGGAGCTAGCCATGTGCTATTTTGACGGGATGGCTGGTCAAAACCGTGTGCTTTGGGAAATGAGTCGGGTCTGTGGGTGTTTGAATGTACGTAAGGATTTGCTCAGGTGTGGTTTTTCCGGGAGGAGCCTGGGATCCCAAATCAGTTGCTAACTATCTTTTGACAAGCCGTGGCCCGTAGGTGGTCCCGTGTGTGCCAACCTCCGGAACGCCGTTGGGAAGGACCCCGTGCTCGAGAGAGAGCCGGATAGGCAGTGTGCGCTGAGGGTGAGGGGTGGTCGGGGAGCAGGAGCGCTCTTTAGTTGCTGTCCTTGCTCACAGGTTTATCGCCCAGGGTGTAGACGGCAAGTGCTTTCTGTGCCGACTGTCTTAATTTTTGTTATGAAATAGGATGTTTGAGAAGAACAAGAAAGGAAAACTTACCGCACGGTACAAGTAATCTTTCTGCCTTTAAATTTTAGCATGCTCCAAAAGTTGGGAATAAAGCCGTCTATCAATTACTACCAGGTAAGTCTCACGTGGAGCCCCCTGACCCAGCACGGGGACACCCGGCAGCGGCCCCGCGTCACTGCCTCCTGTGAGTGACACTGGGGTTCTGCAGTGACCCAGACAAGCCCCCTCCTATGCCGCTATTAGGTTTCCGATAGATTTTATGTGAATTCTGCTTCCCTGTGCCCGTTGAATGTAAACTGAAAACGGCTTACGCCCATGACTTTGAAGCACGGACTCGCGGTCCCCTGGTGAGAAGCGTGTTCTGGGCTCGCGCAGGGCAGGTGCCGGATGCGTTTGAGAAGCACATTCGGTTTTTGCGGTGTTCTGTGTGAAGAAGAAGGCGGCCCAGGAGTTGATTTTGTTGTCCTAGTAAAACAACAGTCGTGTAACCGCGACCGGATCGTGCTGTCTGGGAGGCAGATACGGAAGCTAAGTGTCGTCCGCTCAGGACAACCCGTTTTCATAAACAGGCTCCTCCCGGCTCGCGGCCACAGCCGTTCCTCCGCGGTCACCTGCGGTCGCCCACACGGCTCAGGGGCCGGACGGGGAGCGTCTGGGTGTCCCCCGGAGCCTGAAGCGCTCACTCTGGGCCTTGGCAGCATAAGCTTGCTGACTCCCGCTTTAGAGGGCCTATCTTCGCTGTTTAAACTACTTCGGTCCCCGGGGGTTAACACAAAGATGTGAAGTGACTGGTTTCAGCGGCTCCTTGTCTCCAGCGTCATGGCTGCGTCCTGGGCCGCTTCGCAGGTCTCTTGACTGTGAAATTAACCGGCTGCCCTGCGCAGTCGGCTTCCTGCTCCCCTGTTCTCCTCCCTCCAGTGAGAGCGGGGGGTGGCAGGTGACCCTGCGGCGAGAGCGTCAGCTGCGCCTGCGAGAGGGTGTTTGCGGGGCCCCGTCGGTCCCCTGGGCTCCTTTCTGCCCAGAATGTGCCCATCGGGGAACTGATTTCAAGCACATACTGGCACCGAGGACAACAGACGTCGGAGGTCTGTGCTGCAGGCGCTTTGTTAGGTGGCAGAGGCAGCAGGTTGTGACCCAGACAGAAGTCCCCAGGCGGCGAAAGCTGATCTGACCGCACTCGGGAGACTCTGCTTTTGGGCGCAGCACCCAGGCGCTGGGTGTGGACAGAAGAGCTGGGCGGGGGCAGGACGGAAACTGTGGGGGGCACTTGTGGGTGCCACTAGGTGGAGCCCAAGCAGGCGACAGCCCCTCCCCCGGCACCTCCGAGCCTTGTCTGCGAGCCCTGGTGTCAGCTGTGTGCATCAGCGACGTCTGCGTGGGGCAGAGCCATCACACCGCCTCTTGGCGCCTCAAGGGTCATTTCTTTGTTTGTAATGTTTTTATGTATTTTTGAGACAGAGAGAGACAGAGCATGAGCAGGGGAGGGGCAGAGAGACGGGGAGACACAGAATCTTTTTAATTTTTTTTTTCCAAGTGTCATTTCTAATGCACCGTGTGTCATTTCAGATTTCAGACATTAAAGACGCCCTTGCCAGCATATATGGAGTCATCCCTAAAGTCCAGTGCCTTCCACCAGAATCGGTCAGATATGCTACATGTTGTTGTCCTTTCTGTCTTTATCAAGGAGACAAGTTCAATTCCTTTGACATCTTTGTGGTCACCACGGAGTTCCCAGGGCCAGAGCTGTGCGTGTGTGTGTTTGTGGGTGTGGGGGGGGGGGGGGGGCGTGCGTGCACACAGGCACGTTCCGTGTCTGTTTTCACATCACGGATGGCACACATGTTCTTGGATGTTTCTGGCAGCGTTAGCTCCATTAGCCAAATCACGGAAGCAGTCCAAGCGTCATCGACTGACGAGCGGATAAAGACGACGTAGTGTCTATACGATGGAGTGTCACGCAGCCACAAGACAGAATGGAATCTTGCCGTGTGCAAGTGTATGATGCCACGTGAAACAAGTCAGTCAGGGAAAGACAAATATCACATGATTTCCAGTGAAATGCACAATTTAGGAAACAAACGAGCAAAGGAAGAGAGGCGAACCAAGAAAGAGTGTTCGCTATAGAGGGCACACTGATGGTTACCAGAGGGGACAGTGGGGGGGTCACGGGTGGGGGTTAAGGGGGGCACTTGCTGTGATGAGCACCGGGTGACGTACATTACTGCGAGTCACTCTGTCGCACAGCAGAAATCGATGTGACACCGTGTGTTAACCACCCGGGACTCTGTTCATACGTAAAGCGGGTTGTTCTTTGACGCCACACTAGGATGGGGTTTGTTTTCTCGAGACTTCGTCCCGGCAGAAGAGCACGCGCGTTCTGCACGGGCTGCTGGGGGACAGGAGCAGGGAGGTGGACGTCTGGAACGTTCGGAGTCAGAAAATTTCTCAGGCTTTATGTTGTCAGTTTCGGTCACGTCAGTCGTGGGTATTTGTCTCATGGGTGAATTGTAGTTTTTTCCGTCGGCTTTGGTAAAGACTTAAATCCTTTTACCAGGGTGCCAGGGACCCAGTTCTTGTACAAAACTACCCGTCCCGATGCCGTGACGCACCCGCTGTGTGCACAGAGGTGTGCGTGTCTAGGTCTAAGCGGTGTCCCTGCACACGGGGCTGCCGGGCCGGCACGGGGAGCGTCTGGGTGGTGCGCCGGATGGCGGGCCCTGCGGCCCACTGCCCCGTCACCTTGGGTGGCGCCATTGGAGAGAGGGGCTCGTTCCTGGCGCCTGGAGCCCCGGGTCTGCAGTCACCCCTTGTCTCTTCAGGGCCTGGGACTCCAACGCCATCGATGACCGTCTGAGATCAGAATCCTTTTCCGCCTTTCCCTTTCCCTCCCTAGGGTGAGGAGGTGCAGACCATCGGCCAGATAGAGGTGTGCTTCACCAAGGGGCTGCAGCTACGCAACTGCACGGAGCCCGGGGAGCCCGAGGAGCCCGCGTCCCGCCGGCCCGGAGCGGGGGGCCCGGGGCTGGAGGTCTGTGAGGACGGCCCCGCCTTCTACCCCCCACCCGACGAGACTCGGAAACACTGAAAAGCGGGAGAGTCACAGACGGCCGCGTGTCTACAAGCAGCTCCAGAGCGGAAGTGTCCGTTCACGGCCGTCCCTCCCGGGAGCCTGTCTGTTGCGCCGTCCTCGCCGCCGGGAGCCGATCCGCAGGCCCCGCAGAGCCGGGTGCAGCGTGGGGACACGGAGGGGAGGAAATGGCTTAGGCCTTCGCCCGCTCTGCGGTTGGAATAAAGGGATACAGATTTTCCTTGTTTCTCCCTTACTGAGCGCTTCGGCATCCGAGACGAGGTGCGCGCCCTCGGAGTTCGGGCACCTGCCGGGGGCTCGGGAGGCCTCCCGCCCTCACGCCGGGATCAGGCTGACGATCCGACGTCAGGCCGGGTGTCTCCGCCAGCTGCCCCAGGGGGACGCGTCTTGTTCCTCGCGGCCAGAGGGGGCAGGACACGTTCACCCGCGTCCCCCCCTCCCCCTCGATGGCCTCGCATGGGTTTGTCCCCTGAGGGCCTGGTGCTGGCAGGCGAGATGCTCTGAGGGGCCGCGGGGGACACTGGGTGCGCGACAAGCTGCCGGCCGGCGTGCCCGCCCCGTCGGTGCTCTGACCTGCAGACTGAAGACCGGTTCAAATCCTGCCTCTGTTCCTTTCTGTGAGGACGTAGCCCAGACACGGAAGTGCGGGGGCCACCGGCAAATCAGTCCTCAGAAGTACCGCGACGCGGGGTGGACTGGGGGTGGCCGCGAGGGCAGGGCTCCCCCCGTGGACACTGCGCCCCTCCGTTGGGTGCAGGACGAAATGGCTCTGCTGCTGGGCGGTCGGGGCCGCAGGCGCTGCCCAGACTCACCACCTGGCGCATCTATGAACGGAGGACACGGAGGGCTCGTGAAATGGGCTTCCCGAGCTTTGGGAACCCTCGACGCCGTTCCTCCTCGCTCTCGGCCCTTTTCACACGTGTTTGGCCGCGTGGGTTGAAATCCGACCCATCTATCTGTCCTGGTTCTTTTCCTTACCAAACACTTAACATAGAATTTACTCGGTGCCGGGCATTGTGGTTGACCCTTCAGAACGTTGGCTTACTTGACCCTAAGACCACCCACACGTTCCGAACCTTGTCTATAACAGAAGCCCCCCGAACTGAGTGGCCGTCAAAGGTGCTGCTGTTCGGGTAACTGATGCTTCCTCTCACGTCTTCTGATTATTGTTGGTTGCCAGGTGGGTGCGATCGATTCCAACAGCAAAAAGGTTTTTAATAAGATGCCGAGTTTCTCATCAGAGTCTAGTCTTGATTCTGTTTCCCTGCAGGGTGAATCTTTAAGGCTCTGTGTGTGTCCCCAGGGCCACCATACAAAGGACCACAAACTGGGGGGCTTAAAACCACAGAAATGCCTTCTCGTGGTTCTGGAGGCCAGATACCTGAGCCCACGGTGTGGGCAGGGCCGCGCTTGCTCTGAACGCTGGAGGGAGAGTCCTCCCGTGTCCCTTGTGGCTCCTGCCGGTCCTTGGCAAATGGACACATCATTCCAGCCCCTGCCTCTGTCTCCCTGTGGCTCCCCGCTGTGTGTGCCTGTCTCCATGTCAGATCCCCCTCTCCTCTCTCTGAGGAGGACACCGGACATCTTGGACAAGGGCCACCCCGACGACCTCATTTTAACTTGATTACATCTGCAAAGACCCTATTCCAAATGAAGTCATATTCACAGGTCCTGGGGATGGGGCCCCAAGACCCCTACCAACCGGACAAGGATGGGGCCCCAAGACCCCTACCAACCGGACAAGGATGGGGCCCCAAGACCCCTACCAACCGGACAAGGATGGGGCCCCAAGGCCCCTACCAACCGGACAAGGATGGGGCCCCAAGACCCCTACCAACCGGACAAGGATGGGGCCCCAAGACCCCTACCAACCGGACAAGGATGGGGCCCCAAGACCCCTACCAACCGGACAAGGATGGGGCCCCAAGGCCCCTACCAACCGGACAAGGATGGGGCCCCAAGGCCCCTACCAACCGGACAAGGATGGGGCCCCAAGACCCCTACCAACCGGACAAGGATGGGGCCCCAAGACCCCTACCAACCGGACAAGGATGGGGCCCCAAGACCCCAGTGGACAACGCTGGTCTGGCTGCTGGTTTTTGGATTCTGTAGAGTAGGGCTTACACACTGTGACGCCGTTACTCCAAAGAGGAGCCCACTGGCAAATGGTCCTCCTACAAAAACGAGGACCGTGGGAATTGTTGGACGGGAGGTCTCTGAAGGATCTCAGCACAGTTAAAACCATGCAGTAAAGTTGGCTGACTTGATCAGGGCTACAGGGATTTTTTTTTTTTTTTTTTTTTTAAACAAGATTGAGGTTATCCTTTGTAACATTTGCCTTTCTGGCAACGCACAAAGACTACAAATGAGAAAGCACTTAATAGATTCTCAACAGGTGCAGTTCAAGACGTGAATAGTACCCAACCGGATGGGTCACTTTGATGTAGGAAACATAAGCAAAAGCAAAAATTAAATTTCCTTACAGTTTCCAGCCCGGTCCGGGTCCGTGAAACAGGCAGAGTGGCCTCTCTCTAGGAGCCCAGCTCCTAGATGATGATGGCACTTTGCTGAGGGCAAGAGGTGACCTTAGCTTAACATTATCCCCACCCCACCCCACCCCACCCCCGAAAATCCTCTGAGGATTTAGAAACATTTAGAAATTTCTTTGGAAACTTCCTTTATCTCTAGTCCCTCTAGATCTATGTTGACAATCATACTCTAAGCCCGTGGCCCCCTCATAGACATCTGAAGGGTCTCATGACTGAGTTCTTAGTAAACAGTAATAAATGACATTTTCCTAACAATAGCGAGCCCCCTCAGGGTCCTGGAAATCTTGTTTCCAAAATTCCTTGAAAGCTTGTGCTGTCCCTAACCCCTCCCAACTTGAACGGATGTAATTGGTCACTCCCCGCAACCCCAGCGCAACTCTTTCTGCCTCCGGTCCTGTCCTGGAGCTATGAGAAAACCACCTTTTTGTACTGAAGATGTCTCAACAATTCTTTCTTAGCCATTCACAACAAACCCCAACATTTCCACATCAACGCTGGCATGAAGATTATTTTGACTTAAAAAGGCAATCAAGGGGCGCCTGGGTGGCTCAGTCAGTTGAGCGTCCGACTGTAGCTCAGATCACAATCTTGTGGTTTGTGAGTTCGAGCCCCACGTCAGGCTCTGTGCTGACAGCCCGGAGCCTGGAACCTGCTTTAGATTCTGTGTCTCCCTCTCTCTCTGCCCCTCCCCCAAAGGTAAACATTTTTTTTTAAGTTAAAAAAAAAATCAAAACACACAAGATTCAGGGAAAGCTCTTTAAGTCCCCCTCAACGGTGGAAGAAAGAATTTAGACCGAGGCCCTGCTCCAGGAGAGCTCACAGTAAATAACCACAGTTCTACCATGAACTAGGGGTGTAGATGGGGAGCAGGAACCTAGCGCAGCCGGTTTGATCCAAGTCCTCTGTGTCCCAACTGTGTGTGGCCAAGAAAACATTTTTTTTACCAAACATTTTCTCTCGTCTATCTCCTGTGAATGGAATTTCTTTTCTGGAAGTCCCAGACGCCTGCCCACTTCTCCTTAGTTCAGAATGACATTTATACCTCGTTTGGCCTGTCTCTGGGATTTCTGTCTGTGTGGATTCCCCGTACGTACGCTATTAAATTTGATTTTCTCCTGTTAACCTGCCTCATGTCAATTTGATGCTTAGTTCAGTTAGAAGGACCTTTGAAGGGGACAGGAATGCTTGCTCCCGGACAGCTGACGGATGTATCAGTAAACTTCTGGAAGGCCGAGAAGGGCACAGACAGCCAGACCCTGGCAACGGATTGAGAGGACATGGTATTTACTTAGTCCCGTGGAGGTTTGCTAGGCTACGTCTCAGCGGATCATTCTGGGCCAGTTTCTCCTGGCACCCCGCGGGTCCTTTCCAGTGTGTACATTCACATCGTTTATCTCTGGAATGTCTTCGAGGGATGTAATTGTAGAGGTGAGTTCTGTTACCTTGTGAAAGCTTTATTTTTCAGGGACACCACGTGAACGCTGTGAAGTCTTAATCCAAAGGTGACCGCTAGAGCGAAAACACAAACCTTCCCAAGAACCAAAATGGATTTCTCACAAAAAGGACACACCAAATAAGGTAAGGACACATTAACGGTAACATAACCCCCGCAGTATTTGCCACACGATATAAGTGACCGAGTTGAGACCACACATACCAGTCATATGAATACACGTGGGTGCACATCACTTACCCATTGAAAAAGAAGCTTTTTTGAATGGCTCAAAAGCAAACCCAAATTCCACAATATCAAGGAGACACGCCTGAAACGCAGCGATTCGAAAGGCAACAGGTAGAGAGGGACAGAGAGGGACCGGGCAAAGGGAGACGGTATTGGTGAAGTTTTGGGGTGATGGCGGGGCGGGGGGTGTGGGTGGGTGGTCTGGAGTTGATGGCCAAGAAAGAATTCTTGAGACATCTTTGGTGCAAAAAGGTGGTTTTATTCCAGGGACAGCACCCTTGGGCAGAAAAGAGGGGTCCCCCCCCTGCTGGAGGACCAGGAGGGGAGACTGGTTATATATTTGGGAGCTGGGGGAGGTAAACTTAAGGGGAAGTTTCCAAAAGGCTTTCGCATGCTAAGGAAGGCTCACCGGATCCTGGAGACCTAGCTCTTGTCCAGCAAACGTTGCTTTTCCCTCTTGGGGAGCATTAGCATTACGACAGTAGTAGGGAGGTCTGGAGAAACATTTCACTCCATTTGCCTCGAGTGTCTGTCAATGGGCTGCAGGTTATAAGGACTTTAATTAACTGCCATTTCCTTCTGCCTTTCTTCCCCACATCACTGTGGAGGGGAGGGTGACGTTGGGCTCCAGGAAACTGAGTCTCTCGGAGTTTCTGGAGATGAGGCTATCGATAAACTTGCCTTTTTCTTGTAATTTAACTTGTAAGCTGACGGAGACTCCTGTCCTGCATGACTGTGATCTCTATTCAGTGAACCTTCTGTTTCCTTTCCTCTCCTTTGTTCTTGGGCAGCCAGGAGAGCCCGAGGAATGTCACACACATCCCACCTTGGGGTACTTTGTCCTCAGCCTGCCTGAGGCTCCCTCATCAGTGTGATAGCAGCCTCAGAAATTGGACTCCCCGAAGCATTCAAGGCCCTGCGGAAGGCAGGGTACTTGGGAATGCATAAAAATAAGCAAGACCTGGTTTCCCAAGACAAAGATGCTAAAGGCTAAGTGATTGCTCTGCTTGGGTGGTCAAGCGGCCGTATCCGGAGTTTGATCAAAAGCAGTCCCCTTTTTCTGTCTCTGTGATGGGGAGAGGGACAGCGCGCTGCCTTCCAGGAGCTGTGGGCGGGGCCCAGGCTCAGCCTCCCAGGAAGGAGGCAGGGGTGGGTGGTCCTCGCCCCTCGCCCCTCGCCCCAGGCCTTCCCATCGGCCTGCTGCCCCCCCCCCCCCCCCCCCCGTGTCTCTGCTCCTCTTCTGCTTGGACCGGCTGTGTCTCCTGTCTGTGCAAAGGCAGAGGGCGAAGCAGAAACCGGGATTTTGTCTGTGTCTACACTGGCTGGAGTTCCTCATCACCTTGGTCGCCTCCAGCAATGTCCTTAGTAGACAAAGAAACTTCGTACCCCAGAGGGTCATTGAAAAGCTGGCTGTTGTTCCTTTGAGTCGTTTTGCAAAGACGCCGCTCGAGGCTAGGGTTTCAACTTCATTATTTCCGGCCTAGCCAGAGAATTCGAGCAAACTTCACGTTTGAATTGTATTTATTTTCTAGCCCCGGGGAATCAAGGAAAACGGTGGCGGCTCAGACACCCTCGGATCTAAAGTCTGCCTTCTCTTTGTTCTGATGAGCCATTATCTTTTTACTTAGGGCGTATTTGTGACGATGCTACTCTGGGCATTGCCTGCGGGTGGACGGACCCGGCGGGGCGCTGGTGAGGCCGGGCCCAGGTTCGGGCTGCCGCGTGGCCGAGCACGGTCAGGGGCACAGAAGGCTTAGCGCGCAGCGGACAGCTCGCGCCGAGTGACTGTTCCCGCGCCCTCGTCTTGGCCTGGAGCTGGGTGGCGGGTGGCGGTCACCTGTTCGGCGACTGGGTCGATGCCAGCGAGTACCGGCCCGGCGGCGGCCGAGGACACGGGAAGGAGCAGACGTCCGCCCTCCCAGGGCTCGGTCCCGTCCAGAGACACAGAAGCGTGTGTGCGCATCGCTCACTGTGATGAGGGAGCGTGGGGCAGGCTGACGGCACCCCCGTCCCCCCAAACCAGGAAAGGACAAAAAACAGAAGGTTAAACGGATAAGGTCTCCACCAGTTTTCCAGGAAAAGGCAATCCCATCACAGCCTCAAGTCCAGGGACTCCCTGCTGTCCTGATGCTGATGCTTTGCTAGAGGGAAAAACAACCTTGGCCTGACCAGAGCCAGGCCTCCAGGAAGCCTTGAGCTTGTGAAAGCCTCTTTGGAAACTCCCTCTTGGCTTTATCTCCCCGACTCCATAAAATGGTCACCCCCCCCCCCCCCAAACACACACTTACAGGGCAGCTCTTTCTGCCCACGGATCCTGTCCCCAGACTTTAATAAAATCACCTTATACACCAAAGACGTCTTCAAGAATTCTTTCTTGGCCCTCGGCTCTGGACCCCACGAACCCCAGCCATCAGCCCAAAGCTTCGTCAACAGGATCCAGCTCTGCCCACGCCCTTCTCACTGCAGACCCTGGGCGGTGGGGCCAAGGGCCCCCCCACCCCCACCCCCACCCCGGAGAGTCAGCGCCCAGTGGGTGGGAAGGAGCGGTTGGGAGAGGGCAAGCCGGGAGGGCAGGGACAGGGGTCTCCCTCACGGCCGAGGGTGCTCCCCCCACCCCAGAGCTGAGGGCCGGCGTCGGGGAGACCCCCTTGCCTGAAGCACCACGGGAAGAGGGCCCGCGAATGGACTCAGAGGAAGACACGAACAGTGAGGGCCGGGAGTGACCTCGGGGCCGCCAGCACCCCAGCGCGGGGAAGGGCCCTGGCCCCTGGTGCTCGGGTCCCCCTCCCCCCCACCCTGCATCATCTGTGAGTGATTATGGTGTCCGGCCTCTGCTTCCCGTGGAGGCCTGCTGTCCCCCTCCGTGAACGTCCCCTCCCCTCTGCCTCCAGGAAACCCCAGCATTAACTTGGAACTTTCTTGTCCCCCGTTCTGCTGCCCTCAGGCAGAAAGTGTCTGAATTATACCCATTTTCTCCTTTCCAGCGGGACTTGGTTCAGAGCCCCCTGATTCCTCACGTAGACACCCCCCCAACTGGCTCCAAGCCGATCTTTCCTCCAAGTGCACCTCAGGACAGTGTCATCTGACTTAATCACAGCAGGGGGCTCTCTGCCATGGGGTCAGGCCTGCGGTCCTTAGTGTGGGCACCAGGGACCCCCCAGTCCCCTCCACCGTAACACCACAGCAGCACCAGCGCTCGGCGGGCTCTGGAGGGGTCTGGCCGCCACGTCCCCATGGCCTGAAGTCTCCCTGCTTTGTGTGCCTGGAACGCTCTCCTGCAGCCCCCAACCCCCCCCCCCCCCCCCCAAACACACAAGTCCACTTTCACACCAGCTCCACTGTGACCCTTAGAATCTTCTGCAGACTTCCTGGACAGCACTCTGCCCCCGTGTCTGGGGATCCGGGGTCTCACCTCTGCGAGGACTCTTGCTGAGTGAGGACAAGGGCTGCACCTCACCTGCCATTAGACCAGGGGCTTCTTCGTTCACTCAACAGACGTTTTAGCGCTTCCGTGAGCCAGGCAGGCTTCCGGCACCTGGACCCAGCTGTGAACAGATAGACAGAAGCCCTTCCTCTTGGGGCCTACATCCTAGGACAGACAGGAGCAGACAGTGAATAAGGACTGTGGTTGGTCTATTTAATGGTGATGAGTATCCGGGGGTAGGGAGGGGCTGTGTTTTAAAGAACATGGTCTGGGAAGGTTCTGGAAGAAAGCAGCTGTCGGGGCGCCTGGGGGGCTCAGTTAGTTAAGCATCTGACTCCTGATTTCGGCTCAGGTCATGATCTCAAGGTTCATGAAATCGAGCCCCTCGTTGGGCTCCGTGCTGACGGCGTGGAGCCTGCTTGGGATTCTCTGCCTGTCTCTCTGCTCCTCCCCCGCTCGCTCTCACAGTAAATAGATAAACATAAAGTAAAAAAGATATTTAAAAAAAAATGGAAGTGAATTAGTTGGCTCCAGTAATTGAAAACTCTGTCTTCAGGTATAGTTTGATCCAGGGGCACAGTTCGATTACTGCACAGATGGCGACTGGCATTAAGAAAGGCACTTGAACCTTTGAAGACACCAGCTGAGCATGCCCCTATGGCACAGCAGGTCCGCTGTGAAAGGCGTAAATGGGTAAATAATGGCACCCGCGTCTCGCTGCGTGGCCCCCCACACCCACCCGCGCTCCGTGCAATCCGCCGGCGCCTGCTCGGTTGAACTGAGGGCATCGTCAGGTTCCAGGCCAACGTGGAGAGCCGCCGGTGGCTGGCATCTTCCAGCTTCCTTCAACGGTGAGGCGGGCTTGTGGTGTGGCCTTGTCACTGGCTCCCTTGGTCCCTCACTCCTGCAGAGATGACAGGGGTGGGGAGGCCGCCATGGGGCAGGGCAGAGGCAGGGCCATCCTGGGCCAGCAGAGGACGGTAGTCAGCAGAACGCGGCCTTGCCCCCACTTAGTGGACACAGTGGGCCCAGGGGCCGCGTCCCCAACATACAGAGGGCCTCGGACCCTGGGCACGTCCCCAAGCAGAGCACGAGGGATGACTCTTTGCCTGGCGAGCAAAACCCGGGCGCACGAGTTCCAGGAAGGTGTTCGGTGCGGGAGCCGTGCCATTCAACCCCCGGGTGGGGGGTAGGCAGTGCGGTCCCCCCCGAGGGCCAGAGGACACGGCGAGGCCGTGAGTCTATTCCTGCTGAGACCCAGGCTCCCTCTGGGGACCCGCTGGCCGGGAACGCACTCAATTACTGAGCACTTTCTCTCACTTAGAGTGAAGGCGTTTGTGCAACGCCTTTTTCTCTGCTGTTCCTGCCGAGAAAAGGTGGGCAGGCGGTGACTCAGGCCTCGTCACACCGGCTTTGCGCCCCCCAAGCTCCGCGTGGCCTTGCGGTCACCAAGTCCCGGGCGGCGGGAACGGACTGCACGGACACCTGCTTAGACACAGAAAGCTCGGGAAGGGCTCACCGACGTCCGCGTTCTGGGGGTGAGGCCCCGAGGCAACGTGAGCCCTCCTGGAAGCAAAACTGTGCCCCGTTTGCCTCGTGTCGCACTTCGGTTTTCCCGAATCTGACTTCTGCCCAGTGCGTCTGTTGGGTGTGGAGGCGCCCAAGCCTGGCGAGCCGACTTGAACTTGGGAAAGTGTGGGCGGAGCCCCGTCCTCTCCTCTCCTCTTCATCACGGGGCTGGGAGGGAGCACTGCTCAGGCAGGTGGCCAGAGGGAATCTTCCCAGCGACGACGACCGTGTTTGTAAATCGGGATGACAGTTTCCAAGGTGATGACAGGTGGGCAGATGGCAGCTAGCTTTCACTCAGGCCAGCAAGGCTTCTCAAATATTAAAATCAGGAGCTCTTGATCCCTCTCCGGGGCTGCTGTGTTAGTCTGTATGCAAAAGCAGGGGTCGTCAACGTCCCGAGGTTGTCTCCTTTATAAAGCTCGCCTCTGCCTTCCTGATAATATCTGTGCCTTCCCTGTCCGATGGGATCCACGTTTCCCCCACCGGTGACTTTCCGGGAGAATGTCAACCTCTCAAGGATGCGGTCCATCTTCCGCTTAATTTCCGCAGGCTGCTCGCTGATTTTTAAGCTGAGCTCGGGACGGGCCTGCCCTTGTGTCGTCTGTACGGCTGCCGTGGGCCACTGCACCTTTGTCATAGACGGTGATGCGGAGAACGGGGACCCGGCATTTACAGCGGACCGCAGCTGTGACGTTCAGGCAACTTACCACTTCCGTATTCAAATAATGAGACTCTTGCGTGAAACCATGGCCCCAAAGAATTGAAAATTGTTCTGCTTTCCTTTTGGGTCTTGCGTTCAAACGTCTTGATCCGTTGTCAGGGTTAATTGTTTGTGTCAACTTGGCTGGGCCACGGTGCCCAGAGATGGGGTCAAACATTATTCTGGATGCTGCTATGAGGGTACTCCTGGATGAGATTAACTTCTAAATGGGTAGACGTTGAGTTGCACAGATTGTCCTCCCTAAAGGGGGTGGAGCTCACTCAGCCAGCTGAGGCCTGAATAGAATAAAAGGCTGACCTCCCTGGAGCGAGAAGGGGTCTCCTCTCTCTCTCTCTCTCTCTCTCTCACACACACACACACACACGCACACACACACACACACCCTACTGGTTCTGTTTCTCTGGAGAACTCAGACTAATATGCATGCTTTATTTTTTTAATTTTTTTTAACGTTTATTTATTTTTGAGACAGAGAGAGAGCATGAACAGGGGAGGGGCAGAGAAAGAGGGAGACACAGAATCCGAAACAGGCTCCAGGCTCCGAGCTGTCAGCACAGAGCCCGACGCGGGGCTCGAACCCACGGACCGCAAGATCATGACCTGAGCCGAAGTCGGATGCTTAACCGACTGAGCCACTCAGGCGCCCCTGCGTGCTTTGAGTGAAGGTAGCTTTGGCTCATGCGAGCCACCCACCCACCCGAATTCTTGGGGTCTCTGTCTGACGGACTTTCTGCTGTTCTCTTTCTCAGGAACGAATGAGGAGTTAATGATATGACTCCCTGCGGGGCTCCCCGGAAGTTTCCACCGCCAAGAAAGAACGAGCATGCACAGACACGGGTTGTAATGGGCAACCGGCCCCCGGAGAGCTGGCAAGCATCGTCACCGGGGGTGTCCGTGAGGGTGGTTGTGCAGGAGGTGAGCATTTGACTCGTGCACCCTCGCCACCGTGCAGGGCACTGTCCCACCCGTGGGGACCACCGCACAGTCCGATCCGTGGGGGCCACCGTCCCATCTGTGGGGGGCACAGTCCTGTCCGTGGGGGTCACCGTCCCATCCGTGGGGGGCATCGTCCCGTCCGTGGGGGGCACTGCCCCATCCCTGGGGGGCCTGATGGAATACAAAGCCAAAAGAAGGGCAAAGTCCTTTTCCCGCCCTTGGACACGGGAGGAAGGTTCTCAGGCCTCGGCCTGTCATAAGCCTCCTGCTTTCTCTGCAGACCCCCTGACACAGGGGTTACTGCTGATATGGACAGAAGTGGAGGAATCGTCAAATGCGGAGCCAAAAATGTAGTGGCCAGTGAACTACCCCCGCCCCGTCCCGTCCCCGAGTCGCTCGGAGACACTTGGCCGCCTGTACCTTATATCTTCCTCCTGAAGAGTTTCAAGTTTACGGGAAGGTTGGCAAGAATGGTGCAAAATGTCTCTCCTCTGAGGCCTTGGAGGGTAAGGTGCCACCGTGATGCCCATCGACCCCTGAACCTTCGGGTGTGTTTCCCACAAAGGATGTTCTCTTAGGTTCTCACTCCACCGCCGTCCGGATGATGGCCCACTGCCCCCCAACCCGCAGACCTCGCTCCGTTTCCACCAACACCTTAGAGAAAAAGCATCTCCCCAGGACCCCTCCTTGCTTGTCGTGGCCCTGCCCCTTGGCGTGCTTCGATCTGGAAGGTTCCTCGGGACTTCTGTGACCCTTGTGTCCCTGGCACGTGGCAGATGGTAATGTAGGCTTCGTCTGGTGCTTCCTCAGGGCGTGCTGCTCTGTCAGGCCCGCGGGAGAGGGGGGCCTGGTCTCCTGCGTCCCGTCGGGGCGCCTGATCTCCACGGCTCCCGGCGGGCGTGTATCTGGCAGCTTCCGCACCGTCAGGTTTCTCGTTTCCTCCTCTTTGTTAGTAACTATTTTGTGTGTGGACGGACCCTGCGGTTACGTAAGTATCGTTGCACCTTCCAATCTACTAATTTAGTCATTTAGGTCGGCGTGGGCTCGGGCTTCCTGCCTTTTCCCGTGAGTTAGAACCCAGTACTTTCGTCATTTGGTGCTCACATAGCCCCCGACTTGGCCGGTGGGAGCCCTTCGGGCTGGCCTCCGTGTCTGTCCGCGTGGCCCTGCCGTGGCCTGAGCATCTCCTCGGTTTCTGGCACAGAAAAACGCCCTTCGACACTTGACCTCTACATCGATGTCTACACTGGCCCACCCGTGTTGTCAAGGAGCTCACGCTGAGCGCCAATGCCAGTCGCGCGCCACGGCGGTTACTACAGTCTCTCCCTCTCCACACCTGTGACTTCCTCGGGTGTCAGCAGAGCTGGCTGGGACCGGTCCGTGTCCTGCCGTGCCCCACGCGTGCGCTCTGACACCCGCGCTGGACCTCTTTGTCCCCCACCCCTACGGGGCCTCATCCCACCGGGGCCAAGCCATCCCGGGGGGCCTGAGGGGGGAAAGGAGGGAGAGTAAGTTGGCGCCTTGCAAGGCTGTGTCTAGAGTCCGCATTTTCACCATCTGTAAGTTCACGCACCTGCGCGCTTACGGAAGATGTCAAACGGAAGCCGGGAGACCAAAGAGAACGATGCATATTTAGTAGTGAGAGGGTTCTAACAGCTAACACTCAAATAATTCTATCCCGATTATCTGCTGTGCAAACCCATCCAGAGGGCTGCCAAGAGCCTCCTCTGAGGGTTAAATTAACCCGGGGGACGGCCTGGATTCTCCCCACCATGCAGGGGTCTGGCTGGCCTGTAAGGTGGAGTCGTAGGGTGTCTCTAGGTGCCTTCATGCTGGATCTTTGGGACGCCGTGACCGTTTGCTTTGCCGCATCTGTTTCCCGAGCTGACTGCAGCGCGGAGAACCGGGGCCTTTCCCGGGATGTGTCCGCGGGAGGCGTGGGAGGCCGCTGAGCAGAGTGGACAGAAGCTTGTCGCCCCGAGGAAGGCTGAAGAAGCAGCCAGCATTCCTCCCTGAAGAGGAGCTCAGGCAGAAATGTCCCTGAGCTACGAGGACAGCCATCGCCTCGCTGCACCTGCCGCCCGGATACAGCTCTGTGCTCGGGCGAGCGCCAAGCCCTCTCAGCGTCCTGGTTTCCCGTCTGGCCTCGGCGTTCTCACGGCAGGTGCGATGCAGCGGGCAGTCTTTGCCTCAGAAACGGCGCCTTTCCCCTCCCCGGTTTGTCTCAGAAACCCCCGTGAGCAGGACACCGAGGAGGCAGCATCTCTGGGTGGGAACAACTCCATACTTGGCACAGTGGTCGGTCGGTGCCCGTCAGCCCTGCGGCCTGTGTGTCCCCACTGAGATGACAGCCACGTGAGACCATCGTCCCCTGTGAGTCAGGAGGCACAGCGCCGCCAGCTGCCCCGTGAGGCCATGCGAGGCGCACACGCAGACCCAGGCCCTGGCCCGACAGTCGGTGGGGCCAGGGCAGACACAGAAGGTGGGCGGGTGTAACTGCCACCTCACCGCCTCGGGGCCCCGTGACGCGCTTTGTCCTCCCTAGATGAGCCTGCCGTGGGCTCTGTCTCAATGCCTGTTCATCACAGGGCGAAATGAAGCAGAGCGAATCCCAAACAGACACTGCTGTGCCAAAACTTTGGTGTCCCCACTAATCCATAGTGGAGTCGCCACTATGGGAAACAGGAAAAGCGCCCAAGGGCTACTTAAAGAGTAAGACCCCTAAGATGATGCCGTATGAGGACATGAGGGCAGAGCTCACACAGCGTCCCCGGGGCCGGGAGCGGAGGACCAAGATCCCAGCAGACAGGAACGCATACAGGAATTGGCGAACGAAAGCCCCCTTTCTGGATCTTTTGCGCCGTGATGACTGGTTTCCAGCTTAAGAAATATGTCCAGCTGGCTCCTGAGGTTGCCGGTGGAGGAAGTTGTCACCTGGAGCAGACGCAGGAGGCGTGGCTTTCACACGTGCTCCCAGGACGCCCTCCGGAAGGGCTCCCCAGCCGGGACTAAAGAAGAGAGTGCAGTCCACGCGAGGCGACACGAGGCGGAGGGAGAGCTCGCCCATGGGCAGGTGCACGGCTCCGACACCGCCCCGGCCCGTCCTCTGCTCCGTCAGCGCCGCGAGGTCACCTTGGTGTCACCGGGGCCAGGCCTGCTCTCAGCCTCTCAGCCTCTGCTTCCGGAAGCAGGCACATCGGAGACCAGTGGCTTTGCTTCCTGCTGGTGGGAGACTCGAAGGGGCCATTACCGAGGCTCCCTTGCACCCGGGGCAGCTGACTGTCCTTGTAGGGGTCGTGCTTCCCGGCCCCTCCCCTGTCCCTCTGGTGACAGGCACCTCACCGCCTCCTCCCATGGCCTCCTGGGCCTTCTAATCCGTTCTGCAGTTTTTATTACTAGCGTGTTAGCAGCGCTCACGGAGTGCTCGCCGCAACACGGAGACCCTCCGTGGCATCCCTGGTCTCACAACGTCACGGGTGCCGAGTGCGGACGTTGGGACAGATGACGCAGCAGCAGCGGGGGGGGGGGGGGGGCGAGGGACCCAGGCCACGCGGACGTGAAGTGTCAGGCCAGCAACTCAAGCTCAGGAATGTCCGAGTCTGAGGCCAGCCGCCATCTGTCCCTTGTCGATGACGGGTTTCATCTCTCCACATACACAGCCGCCCTCGATCGCTTACTACCAACTCCTTGCAGATGAGCCGGCCACCAGACACGTCTGGAAATCGTGGGCACGAACTGTGTCCAAAGCGACTCTGCCGAAAAGCACCCACCGTGCCCGGGACACACAACCCGAACCCTGTAGTCAGGTCTCAGTCCCTCGGGCTGCGGCCGCAAACAAAGCCCGTCCTGAGCAGCACAGACACAACAGACCCTGGTTCCTCCCCGTTCCGGAGGCTGCAAGTCTGAGGTCAAGGTGCCAGCGGAGGCACCTCAGCAAGTCTGAGGTCAAGGTGCCATCTTGAAATCTCAGCGCCCCCTGGGAGCCGTTTGGAGCGCGCAGGTGGCCGAAAGGGTGTCTGGGCAGAAGATGTTGCCTGTCACATCTCCCCTTCCCTGCTCCTGGGAAAAGCAGACGGCCTCAATTCTCCCCTCTTCATCGAAAGGGCAGAGCTGTTTTTCACGTCCCCTTCCTGCAGAGGGACCGTGCAGACGTCTCTATACAAGAGGGAAAGGGCACCGAATGGTGAGCCAGTTGTGATCAACGATTGCCAATCATAATGTCCCTAAACTGGGCTTAGTTGAGTCGGGAGCAAGGCGTAATTGTTTCTGGAGGAACAGCTCACCGCAAAGGGGAAAGCCAGCTTAAAAGCAGTCATTTCTGTAAACTATGGGCTCAAGAAATGTGGCTCTAATGAATTCCCTCATGCCAACGACGACGGACTGTAGTTGGTGAAAGATCGTGTAATTCAGAGTGTTCGCTACCTCAGAGGGGACCCGTACGTTACCTGCCTTGTTTCATCCCTTTATTTTTCTGAGCCGATGACCTTTTCGTCCTGACACGTCTGGGAGTGCTGAGGAGTATCTTCGCGATCCACGAAGCTGGCCTCTGAGAGCACAAGGGAAAATGAGAGATGGTCCCAGCCTTCTAGAAGCTTGCTCTACAGCTGCGTGAATGGGACGTTCCGAAGAACTACGATGCGATACGCCATGCGGCTGGTACGGAAGACTGGTACCCGAGGGGCCTCTGGAGGGTCCTGACAGGTGGGGGAGCGCGGCAGGGCCTCCCAGAAGGCCGAATCGTTTGGCAACAACACGGAGTAAGAAACGAGCCGGGCACGTGCGAGGGAAGGGTTGGGGGCGGTTGAGCCGGGTGGGGAGTTTGTGAACCAGCGTGGAGAGCCTGGAGAGGGGGTTAGGGGCCCTGATGACCGTGGCAGTTACAGGAAGCTTAGCAGGAAGGGGCTTTACCAACACCACGTTTCCCAGATGAGAAGGTGGTCGTACTTACGGACACGGGGCTGGGAGCTCGGCGGGGACACAACCCCCGGAGGTTGGGCACTGGCGCTCAGAAGGGGTCCAGGCGACCTCAGAGGAAGAGAGAGGGTGGAGGAAGAAGCAAAGGGCCCCGTGCTGGAGACTACAGCCCACGATGGGAAATCGGAACTCATTCTAGGGGCTGGCCGAGTGGGAGGAGAGAGAGTGGCCGTGGCCGTGGCTGTGGCCGTGGTCGTGCCGGGGTTCAGGGGCATGGGACGCTCCGTCTGGAATGATGGAAAGGCACTAGGAGGGGCCTGCCCAGGGGCCTCCGAGCTGAAGAGTCGTCGAGACCCTCCGGGGGAGGATTATTTTACCAGAGCGTCCCGTGCGTCCTAAAGAAAAATACACGAACTCTAGGGGGACACATGTGGAGTTACGTTCTGTGTTTCTACGATATGAGGAAACACGAATGTGCAGATCGTGCTGTGGTGGGAGATTTCCCAGTTGAGAGGGTCTGGTTGCACGGCTGTCCCTCCCCCGGGGACAGTTCCACCTTTGCTGATCAGTTCACTTAGTCAACACCTCGTCTCGGAGGGCAGAGGGGTGCCGAGGGCGAGGCCGGGTCCTGCGCGGGGGGTTGCAGCGCATGGGGCCATCGGGCACGTCGTGGGTCACCCTCATCGTCGGGTTCCCCCACGTGTCTCTCTGCTCCCCCCGTGACGTTCTATCTCCTGTCTCGAGTAGAGAAACCACCCCTCCCGGTCTCCATGGTTTCCAGAAACAGAAAAAACCCATAAGTCTCTGCAAGCAAACCCTCCCAGAGACTCTGAGAAGGTCAAGACCCCGGCTGCCCTCGCGCTTCGGCCGCGGACGTGGTGCAGGTGCGTCCAGAGCAGAGGCTGCGTTAGTGTGCGCCCCCACCCCCACCCCGCGCGCAACGTCTCCATGGCAACGGGGCTCCGTGCTCCGCGAGGGGCGCCTCCCACCCGCCCGTCAAGGCTGCGAGCAGAGGGAGGCGGGAGGCAGCCGGTAAAGGCGAGAATTATGTATTGTGACATGAAACACAGAAAGCCACATGCTGTACTTTTCATCTCGGCGCCGGGAATTGTGACCTTGGGATTTAACGCCCACGCGCAGTCAGGATCAGACTAGAACTCGGCGCTCAGCTCCCCAGATGGTAACTGGAATGCCCCGTGTTCCTTCCATGTGGCTCGTGGTGCCACACTCGGTGTTTATTGGCCGGCTGTGTGGTGGGCGCCGAGCCCCCGGCCGGTGGCCCGGGACCCGGGTGACGCTGGGGTTGGCTCCTGCAGCTGGGAAGTCGCAGGCGGGTGTTCGGTGGCTCCCGTGCTCCTTTGTAACCTTCCAGGAGCGAGATGCCACCCCTCTTCCGGCCTGAGGTTGCATCGGGGCTGAGATCCTTGCCTGCGGCTCACCCAGAGTCCTTTTTGCCCGCGTGCGCCTCCCACAGACCTCACCCGCTGGGAGCTGCCCCCGCCGTCTTCCTCCTCGTCCTCCGTGGGGCCTGTCGTCTGCACTCCCGGGCCAACGTCTCCCCTCTAATCCACAGGGACTGGCAGCAGGAACCCAAAAGGTCTACACAGCAACAAGCCACTTAGGTGTGAGCCGTGCTTTATGCGTTTCCTCCTGCTGTTTCCCACTCGGTCCTCCCCGCGGGCCCGGGGACGTGGACGGAGCAGGTGCACTCACACCCACTGAAAGGTTACGAGAAGGCCTCCTCTAGGTCCGTGGTCCTCCGGCGTGGGCCCTGGGCCTCCGGCTCCGGAATCAGCCGGGGCTGGCCAGAGACGCGGTCCCCCGCGTCTCGGCTGTCTGCTAGCACCCGGTCACTGCTCCCACGTGCTCGACGGCGTCCGGGAAGCGTGGCCTCAGGGGCACAGAGCCAGGAGTTCCCACGGTTCCTCCACACATGCCCACCCCGTCCTTCCGACGGCAAGCCCAGCCTTTCCCCTGCTTCTGGGGGACGCTGTCCCCCAGTCAGGTGGCCCAGGACGAGGGTCTGGGTCCGGGACGCAGAACCAAACGAATCTACAGCCCCCGACGCGGCGACTGGAAGGCTGAGCCGAACCAGCGGGGCCAGGCAGGGAGGGGTGAGCGAGAAAGGCATCCGACGACGAGGGTCCGGGGCAGAACGCAGGGTCCTGGGTTGGAATCCCAGCTCTGTGCTGTCCTGGCTTCCCGACTCTGCCTCCCGTGCGTCACCTGCCAAGTGCAGACAGCATCGGGGAGTGGCGGGGGAGTCAGCGCACAGACGGGCTGAGACGTGAGTCTGGCACGCATGAAGATCTCAAAGACGTAGCGCTGTCACGGCCCGAGACGTCCCCGGGGCAGGTGAGAGGCGCTGGTCGTGCTGGCCGAGGCCCGAGGCTCACCCCCTCCCCCTTCCTCACTTCTGCACTTCTGCGCCGTCGCCGGCGGTGCTGGGAAGAGAGGGGCCGGTCACGCAGCCCTGGGACCTCTTCGCTCAGTGACCGTGTCTGCTCCCCGTCGTCGCTGCAAGGCCAGTGGACGACGTGACCCGGGGGCTCATTTCCAAAGCAGAGCGATAATGACACGACACCCTGGGTGTGAGTGTCGCCAGTGGGGCTGAGGAAGGGGCCGGGCAGAGCTTGGCAGATGTGTGGGCGGAACAGCAGGGTCCGCCTGACCTGCAGGACACCCCGCGCCCGGGCAGGCCCCGTGGCACAGGGCCGGTGAGCCACAGAACAGGCTGGGTGCCCGTGCCGGGCTCGTGTCGCCGGGTGAGCCGGGGCCGTGCCGGCCGCCACGGTAAACACACGCCGACACCTCAGTACCCGGGCCGGCCGGGGCATCCTCCCCGGGGTACCTGTGTGGCCGACACGTGGAGCTAAGCCTTCCAGAGGGGCGTCTGTCAAAGCGAGGGTGGAGCGGGGGCCAGTGGAGCACGCCCGGGGGCGGGTGCCAGCCACGCGGGGACAGCCAACGTGTCAGTCCCCCCCGGAGAGCGGGACACGTAGCTTGAACGACAGGTCTGGCTTGCCCTACTTTTCCGGGGCTGTCGCGGCCAATTACCACGCTGGGCGGTTTAAAACACAGGCGCTCTTCTCTCCCCACCCCGGCCTGGAGGCCAGGAATCCAAAGTTAAGGGGTCAGCAAGGCTGTGCTCTTGCCGAAGGCTCTGGGGGACGCTTCGTCCTGCCTCTTCCAGCTTCCTATGCTGCCTCCTCGATCTCTGGCCCTGCCTCAGTGGTCCACGTGCCCCCCCAAAGCAGACGTCATCATTTCAGGGGAAAACGAGCAATAACGATGAAAACGCACGGGCGCCGTCTGAGCAGTCGCGTTTGGTCGTTATTTCAGAACAGATCGGCCTTGGGCCGGCACTCTTGAAGGACTCATTTTTTTCAGGCGGGTGTTTGCTGGGAAGGGGAATATGAGGACCCGCTAAGCTGTCCTTCCCTGGGCACTGAGCACATCTCCCCTCCTTGAGGGGACTATAGCCACTGGCGGGGACAGGCGTGCACACGAGCGAACCCTTCCCTTCTCCTGCTCCTTCTTCTGGGGGAGTTCTCCTTGTCAACAGCCACTTCTGTCGCTGTGTTTTCCTCCCCAGAGGCCCCCTGCAATTCTTCAGAAGAAAAGCCTCTTCGTTCCAGGACCACATTGCCTGAATTTTTATAAAAACTGGTGAAAACAAGGTAGCATTGGTTGAAAACTTGTTGGGACAACATACCAACAAATTGCTTTGTTTTCTTAAACCCTAGCTCCTCTGGTCTTGCTTCACACTTGGTCCTTGTGCTGCCTACCCGGGGATCCATGGGGGTGAGGCTGCCATTGGCCTTGACCTTGGGCTTCGAAGACCAACCTTGCAATTATTATAGAACCCGTGATTATTGAAGAGAACTTAGGAAACACAAATGAATATAAGGAAGAGAATTAAGTTCAGCTATGATGCCACAATGCAAAGGGAGTCATTTGAAAAAGTTCTTTCCTTGTCTTTCTCCTCTGCTCTGTAACAGGGTCCTTTTCAGCGCTGGTTACAAAATGCCATCTGAGTGGTTTTGAAAAACAATCACTCAAGGCTGGATCAGTTATAGCAAATCCGTGGCAGCCTCAGACATGAGCTTTTTAAGAAAGTTCCCCAACCATCTCCCCACTGATGTAAAGCTTTGGGTTTTCGGGTTCCAATTTTTGTTCACACTCTTCCTACACATCCAGTTCCTTCTAGAAGATAAACAATTTCAAACAAACGACAAAGCTGCAGGACTATCTCAGCAAACGTGTGCTCATCAGCTGGAATCTCCCGTTAACATCTTACCATGTCCGTTCTGCCATCGACCGCTTATCCAACCCTCTGTCCGTCCACTGAGCCATTTGACCCATTTCAATAAGCTGCTGGCATCTGTCCCTTTTGCAAATATGTCACCATATGCGTCAGTAACACAGTTGGCACTTGTTTATAGGTTTTCACTTCAGGTGTAATTTAATTTGTGTGTGTGTGTGTGTGTGTGTGTGTGTGTGTGTGTGTTTGAGAGAGAGAGACGGAGAGGGAGAGTGCTCATGCATGGGAGAGGAGCAGAGAGAGAGGGAGAGAGAGAGTCCCAAGCAGGCTCCACGATGTCAGGGCAGAGCCCGACGCGGGGCTTGAACTCACAAACTGTGAGATCACGGCCTGAGCCAAAATCGAGACTCAGATGCTTAGCCCACTGAGCCACCCAGGTGCCCTGAAAGGCAGATCTTAAGTGTCCATTACCTGGGCTTGGACAGAGTACACACTTTTGTGCCCCTGACCCTATCAATCCAGAGAACATGACCATCGACCCAAGGGGTCCTCACGTGTGTCTCTGTTACTCCCCCCTGCCATCCCTGTTCTGGTTGTTTTCCCATAACACACGTGAGACTAGCCTGTTCTAGAACTTTACAAAATGGGAACCATCCAGAATTTGCAATTTCACATTAGCATTCTTCTAGTTAGTGGCACTGGGTTTCTGTGGCCGTCGCAATAAGTTATCACAGATTTAGCAGCTGAAACAACACAATTTCGTCTTCTCACCATTCCCTGGGACGGAAGCCTGACCCGGGTCTCCCCAGGCTAAAATCAAAGTGTAGCAGGACCGGCTCTTGTCTGGAGGCTGCGGGGGAGAGTGTTTTCTTGCTTTTAACCAGCTTCTAGAAGCTTCCTGCATTTCTTGGCTCATCGCCTCCAAATCCCTGTGTTTTTTTTTTTTTTAACATTTATTCATTTTTGAGAGACAGAGTACGGGCAGGGGGAGGGGCAGAGAGAGAGGGAGACACAGAATCCGAAGCAGGCTCCAGGCTCCGAGCTGTCAGCACAGAGCCCGATGTGGGGCTCGAACTCACAGACTGTGAGATCATGACCTGAGCTGAAGTCGGACGCTCAACCGACCGAGCCACCCAGGCACCCCAATGTTTATTTATTCTTGAGAGAGAGACAGAGCGTGAGCATGGGAGGGGCAGAGAGAGATGGAGACAGGCTCCAGGCTCCAAGCTGTCAGCACAGAGCCCGATGCGGGGCTCGAACTCACAAACCGCAAAGTCACAGCCTGAGCTGAAGTCGGATGCTCAACTGACTGAGCCACCCAGGCGCCCCTCAAAACCCCTGTATTAAAAAACCCAATTCCTGTTTTCCTGTTACTCAGCAAAACGACTTAGTTGCTCGATCACTGACTGATTACAAGTGACATTAAATAACACAGATGAACGGTCAGATGAAGCCATACACAGGGTGAGGTCCAGAAGGGTCCCACGCACAGGAGCTTCTGTCCCCTTCGGGCCTCACCACCCTCCTGGCACATGGATATGTTCTTGTTAACCAACCGAGAAGCTCTCCGAACCCCGTCCTTCCTAGTTTTTATGGAGGTTTCATTACACAGACACGACTGATGAAATCATCGGCCACGGGTGGTTAATTCAACCTCCAGCCCCCTCCCTGCGTTTGGGGGTGGGGCTGAAAGGTCCAGCTCCCTCATCACGCGGCTGGCTCCTGGGGTGACCGGCCCCGTCCCCAAGTCCCCCCGGAGCTCTCCCAAGTCACCTCATTACGAGTGCTCAGCGTTTGTCATGAACGACGAGAGACACCCGCATCGCCTTTATCGTTCCGAAACTATTTCAGGAAGCGAGGACAAAACCCAAATATAACCCAAATATAAGCCCCTGTGGCTCTAATCACTTAGGAAGCCATGAGGGTTTGGGGAGCTGAGAGGTGGGACCAAAGACCAGGTTTACATTTATCATGTCACGGTCACACCCTCGTCCTCCAGCTCCAAAGCCAGCCGTGGCCTCTCTCGCCTCACGCCTCCTCTTCAACTTTTAGGGAAAGTGACGACCACCGCCCCCTTGGGAGTCGGGATAACGTCCCTATTGGAGGTGAGCTGATTAGCACCCCAAAGGCCTCGTGTGTAAGCAACACGGTCAGGGTTCTGGGGATCAGCGCTTGGAAGTCTTTCGGGGGCGTCATTCGGTCTGCCCGCATCCGCATGGCCGTCTTGAGCATCACCAGGGTGGCTCATGTCCCAGCGGTTCATTCCTGCTGCTGCTGGGGAGATTTCCACTGTATGAAATTACCAGCGTTTATCCATCCTGCTGACGGACAGCTGGGACCCTCCCCGTCTGGGGCCACGATGAGTAAAGCTGTTTTGATCGTGTCGATCGTTGTTGTTCAAGTCTTTTGATGAGGTACGTGTTATTCTCTCGAGTAAACACCTAGGAGTGGAACTGCTGGATCACAGGGCGGGTGGTGTTTCCGTTTGAAAGGAATTGCAGCCCTTTTCCCAAAGCGGGACGTCCTTTGTCACACGGCAACGATGCGGTAAGAGTTCTTTTTGTGCCACTTCCTTGCCAACATTGGGCGGTATTGATCGTTTTAATTGTAGGAATTACAGTAGGTTGGTGGGAGTGTCTCATGCGGGTTTACTTTGCATCTCCCTGATGACTAATACCGTTAAGCACTTTTTCTTGTGCTGATTAGCTGTTTCTGTACCTTATGTTACGAAAGGGCTAATCAAACCTTTTTAGGGGATTGTGTTTTTATTACTGAGCTGTAGGAGTACTTTTCATGCTCTGCAAACCAGTTCTTAGATACGGGTTTTGCAATTTTTTTTTTTTAAGTTGTAGTTTGCTCAGCTGTGTCCTTAACGGTGTGTTTGGATGAGAAGGTTTTATTTGGAGGTTCCCCGGCTGGCTCAGTCAGAGCACGTGACTCTTGATCTCAGGGTCGTGAGTTCAAGGGGCATGGAGCCTACTTGAAAAGAAAAAGAGATTTTTTTTTTTTTTAAGTTTTTTATTTCACTATAATCTAATTTTTTTCTTCTATGGTTATTTCTTTCTGTGACCTGTTTAAGAAACATTTGACTACTCTTGGGGCACCTGGGTGGCTCAGTGGGTTAAGCATCCGACTTCGGCGCAGGTCATGATCTCACGGTCTGTGAGTTCGAGCCCTGCATCGGGCTCTGTGCTGACAGCTGGGAGCCTGGAGCCTGCTTCCGATTCTGTGTCTCGCTCTCTCTCTCTGCCCTCCCTGCTCACACTCTGTCTCTCTCTCTCTCTCTCAAAAATAAATAAATAAACATTTAAAAAAAAGAGAGAGAGAAACAGTTGACTACTTTAAGTCACAAAGATTTTTCTCTTATATTTTCTTCTAAAAGTTTTATGGTTTTACCTGTGATTTGTGGCAAATCACTCTTTGTATACGACATGACAAGGAGTCAAGTTTCCTTTTCCTACAAAATGGAAATCCGGTCATTTCAACACCATTTGTTAAAAGGATTGTCTCTTCCTCAGGGGGTTGCTGTGGCACTGGAGTTGAAAATCGGCAGACTTTCTAATAAAACGTCTATCACTGGGACCCCCCGTTCTATTGTATCCATTTGTCAATCTTTGTGCCAGTTGTCACGCGGTCTTGATTACTGGAGCGTTATGGAAGTTCTAAAGTCCGGAAGTTTAAGTCCTCCTACATGACTTTTCTCTTAAAGGATTTCTTTGGATATTCTAGATCCTTCAAATTTCTCTACACATTTTAGAATCTACTTACGGATGAAGTTTTGGGGTGATGGTGGGGGTTCGCAGGGTCCAGAGACGACGGCCAAGAAAGAATTTTTTGAAAACGTCTTCGGTGCAAAAAGGTGATTTTATTAGAGCACGGGGACAAGGACCCCGTTGCACTTCAAGTGCACTTCAAGTGCAAGAGTTGCACTTCAAGTGTGGGAGGTGATTGTTTTAAGGAATCGGGGAGATAAAGCCAAGAGGGACTTGCCCAAGAGACTTTCACATGCTAACGACTTCCTGGAGGCTTGGCTATGGTCAAGCTAAGGTTGTTTTTCCCTCTAGCCAAGCATTAACAGTGAGCATAGGAGTTCCTGGACTTTAGGCTATGATGGAATTGCCTTTTTCTGGGAAACTGGTGGAGACTTTTTTCAGTTTCACCCTTTGGTTTTTTTTTTGTCCTTTCTTGTCTTTATGGTTTTCAAGGTAGAGGTCTTACATATCTTTCGTTACATTTGTTCCGAACTATTTTGCTTTTGACGTTATTATAAATGGGCTTGTTTTAAGTTTAATTTTCCAGTGACTGCTCTAACGATGAATTTTATTTATTAATGTGATAACCAAGCACTGGTTTTAAATTCACTCATTACAGTGATTTCATGGATTCTTCAGGATTTTCTAGATTCACAGTTATGTCATCTGCAAACAGAGTCAGCTTTTTTCTTTTATACCTTTTGCCCCCTGCCCAGTTAGACTCTTCAGGACAATGTTGAATGAAAGTGGTGAGACAAGGTATCCTTGTCGTATTTTTTGCTCCTAAAGAGAAAGCTCGTGATTTTGCACCAAGGGCGACATTAGCTGGAGATCTTTCCTCAGGTTGAAGATGCTTTCATCCATTTCTGAGAGTTTTTCCTTTAATCATGAATGGGCACTGCACTTTGTCAAATGCTTCTTCAGAATTATTAAAACAATCCTCTGGGAGGGGCGCCTGGGTGGCTCAGTCGGTTAAGTGTCCGACTTCGGCTCAGGTCACAATCTCGCGGTCCGTGAGTTCGAGCCCCGCGTCGGGCTCTGGGCTGATGGCTCGGAGCCTGGAGCCTGTTTCCGATTCTGTGTCTCCCTCTCTCTCTGCCCCTCCCCCGTTCATGCTCTCTCTCTCTCTCTCTGTCTCAAAAATAAATAAACGTTAAAAAAAAAATGTAAAAAAAAACAATCCTGTGGGCTTTCCTGTTTTCTATTAACTTAGAATTCATCTTTTTTACTTTTTGTCCACTAACATGGTGATTGAGCTTTAAAAAAATTTTTTTTAAGTCTATTTATTGATTTTTGAGACAGCGTGAGTGCAAGCGAGGGAGGGGCAGAGAGGGAGACAGAGGATCTGAAGCGGAAGCCCGATGAGAGGCTCGAACTCACGGACCATGAGATCATGATCTGAGCCGGAAGTTGGACGCTTCACTGACTGAGCCACCTAGGCGCCCCCAGGTGATTGATTTTGAGTAGGGTTAAACCCTTCTCGAATTTCTTAGATAAACTCTACTTAAGTATATGTTCTCCTTCTCATAGATGTGTAATTTATATTTGCTAGTATTATGTTAAGAAAATTTGTATTCATGAAGGTTACTGATCTATGCTTTTCTTCCTATGTTTTATTTTTGTCAATGCTTTTGTCGGATTTTGGTATAAATGTTAGATTGGACTCATGAAGTAATTGGGGTGTTCATTCCTCCTTTGTTTGCTGGAGGAATTTCGGTGACATGTCTACTATTTTTTTCCTACGGTATTTGAATTCAATGCTAAAACTATCTGGGCCAAATATCAAAAGTCTTTTTGATATTGATTCCATAATGTTAGTAGATAGAGGATTATTTAGATTTTCTGTTACCTGTGCCAATTTTGAAAGTGCTGTAGTTTTCGATCTAGAGAAGTCCCATTGGATCTTTTCTTCATAACTTTGGTTTTTCTCCTCTTTACCCTCCTGCTTTCTTCTACCTGCTTAAACATATAGCACATATTTATAATTGCGGTGTTGATATCTTTTTCGGTTATTTCTATCGTCTCTGTCATTTCTGAGTCTGCTTCTTCGATGATTTTTCTGCTGATTATGGGTCATATTTTCATGGTCTTTTTTATTCAAAAAATTTTAAAATTGAAGTGTAGTGGACATGTAATATTATATTAGTTTCGGGTGTACACATAGTGATTTGACAATTCTATACGCTATGAAATGCGCACCACAGGAAGTGTAGTTATCACCTGTCGCCGTATTTATTACAATATTATTGACTATATTCTCTGTGCCGCGCTTTTCATTCCTATAACTAATTTATTTTATAACCGGAAGTTGGCACCTCTTTATCCCTTTTCTCCTATTTTGCCCATCCCCCCATCTCTCTCCTCGGTGTATTCCCTCTATGAGTGTTCTATATTTATGAGTCTGTTTCTGTTGTTGTTTTCATATTTTCTTGTTTCTTTGTATAGCCAAACATTTTTGATCGGATGTTGGACATTTTCTTTATTTTTTATTATTTTTTTAAATGTTTATTTGTTTTTGAGAAAGGGAGAGACAGTGCGAGTGGAGGAAGGACAGAGCCAGGGGGAGACACAGATTCCGAAGCAGGCTGCAGGCTCCGAGCTGTCGGCACAGAGCCTGACGCGGGGCTCGAACTCACGAACCACAAGAGCATGCCTGAGCCGAAGTCGGACGCTTAGCCCAATGAGCCACCCAGGTACCCCCAGATGTTGGACATTTTAAATTGAACATCGTTGCGTGCTGAATTTTGTTGTTTCAGTATTGTTGAGTGTTGTCTGGGGATGTGGTTTAGTTACTTGTAAAGAGTCTAAACTCTTCAAAGCTTGCTTTAAAACCCTGTTACATGGGTTCGGGACAGCCTCTAGTCTAGACCTAATTTGTTCCTATCACTAAAGCAGTACTCTTTTGAGGATGTTACTGATGCCCAGGTATTAGAAGGTCTTTCTACTCAGGCTGGGAAGACATGAACTGTTCTCAGCCCATGTGAGCTTCAGGGATGGCTCTCCCTTTTCCTTTACTATGGCTCTTTCTCTGCCTCTGGCTCCTTCCCCACGCAGGTGCACACGTGAGGATCAGCCACGTTTTCCAGGGTGCATCTTGTCACATTTCTGGAGCTCCTTCTTCATCGGTTTTAAAACCAGAAATTATATGGGGCACCTGGGTGGTGCAGTCGGTTAAGCGTCCGACTTCAGCCAGGTCACGATCTCGCGGTCCGTGAGTTCGAGTCCCGCGTCAGGCTCTGGGCTGATGGCTCAGAGCCTGGAGCCTGGTTCCGATTCTGTGTCTCCCTCTCTCTCTGCCCCTCCCCCATTCATGCTCTGTCTCTCTCTGTCCCAAAAAATAAATAAACGTTGAAAAAAAAACCCAGAAATTCCAATCTTCCCAAATCCTAAATCCTTCCCCAATCCCAAATTCTGTCTCTTCAATTCAGGGGCGGGGGGGCACTGGGCTCTGTTCGGACTCTGCTCCTTTCTCTGTCACCTGCAAACTCTCTCCAGACGATAATGTGGGCAAGTCTTAGGCTCATCTTAACTGTTTCCCTTTTCTCAAATAAATGGTCCGTGGGATCTCTGTCCTGAGCTGAGTTGAAAATGCCCAGCATCGGATCAAAATTGTCAGCCATGCAAAGAAACATGAAAATATGACTCATATCCATTGTTTCACATATTCTGAAAAACATATTTCTTTATGTTTCTTTTTGTTTTAGATAGGAGGATAAATCCAGCCTCTCTCACTCCATCCTGGCCGAACAGAAGTCTCTGCGAGTTTTGATCACAGTTTTCAGCCATACCGTACTGTTACTGTGCCTAAAAGTCATAAAACAAGAAACTCGCCATGTGGCATTTCTTTCTCCCAAATTGTGCCTCCCTTCCAAAATATGCTTGTTTTCGTTCACTCTCAGAGCCTCCTAGTAGTTGTTTTTGTATTTTGCACATAGTCAATGATTATTGCATTCAAGAGGTTGGTCTGATGAGGGATGAAACCAAACTTTATCTTTTCTTTAAAAAAAAATGTAATTTATGGAGCACCTGGGTGGCTCAGTTGGTTAAGCATCCGACTCTTGATTTCAGCTCAGGTCATGATGGCAGTTTGTGGGATCGAGCCCCGCATCAGGCTCTGTGCTGATAGCTCAGAGCCTGCTTGGGTTCTCTCTCTCTCGCTGAACTTCCCCTACTTGTGTGCATGAATGTTCTCTCTCTCTCTCAAAACAAATCAGCGAATGTTCAAAAAACGCAATTCACTCCATCTTTAACCCTATCCCTATTAATACTGCCAACCAATGTGAAAATATCCTCCCATCCTTCTGATTCATACTCTCGTTCTGCCTAGGCTGGACCCAGTGTATTTCTAGCCTGCAAACTCTCTCAGTCAACCTTGACACCTCCCTCCCCACCAGCCCTTCGGTTGCACATCTGTTTCCTGATCTTCACTTAGCCTTTGGACCACGTGGGACATAGTCCCGCTTGAGAGGAGCTTCGATCATTCTGTGATGGAAGCAGCTTTTAAGTTATAATACGACACTAGTATTCAAATTATTCATTCATTAAGGAAGTTCCCAGGCACTCTGTTAGAGATACAGTTGACAATCAAGGTCTCTGTTTCAAATCCTTGGATACTAGGTCAGAAAAGTGAACAGGTGACCTAAAGCATCAGGGAAGGCATGTGAAGGTAAGTATAACACACTTGGGTCATTGTTACAATGGCCCTAATGACGTCCAGCGTGGATTTAAGGGAACTATTGTACAAGTGGGCCAGCAGAACAGGGCCCTGCACACAGCTGTGTAGGCACAAGACAATGCTGGTGGTACCACTGATATCTCGGCTTCCCCCGAGTTGTGCAGTGCAACCCCTGTACAACAGTACGCCATAGCCTTGGAAGAATTCAGCAAAGCCTCGGGAGAGGCTAATTTTGAAGAAAGACTTGAAGTATGAACATTCATGTGCCAACGATGGGTTTTGGGTTCACACCATCCGCGATTTGGGCTGCTTGTAGCGTGAGGGGCGATGCTCCTCCCTCCCATCCGGGAGCCGAGGAAGCTCAGGTGGCACCGTGGGGTTGTGCCTTTCAGCCACTCGAGGTCGTTACCGCGGTTGATTCCAATACTGGGCGGAGACAGAACTCAGAGAAGGGAAGCCTTCGACCACAGGGCAACTAAATAACGGAGTTGGGGAGTGGACTTTGGGTCTTGGGCTTGGACTCGGTGGTCTTTCTACTCCACGCCCGGGCTCTTTCCGTCAGTGGATCGAACGCCTTCTTTTTATTCACACGCAGGTCACGTATCACCTGCTGAGTCGCCTGCTCAATGGTGCTCACGGGATGTCCCCGTCTTCCTGATTCTGTATTTTGTGAGTGCCCAGCACCACCAGCCTGCCGTTCCCTAGATCTGGCCCCCAGGCATCTAGGTCTGTGTTTTGTTTGGTTTTTGATCCGCTTGAAATTTTGCCTCCGGGCCACATAGACGTTTACATTTCTGTGCTCCCAAAGGGCCCTGGGGAATTCAGGACACACGTGTGTATTTAACCTGATCATCTTTTTTTTTTTTTAATTTTTTTTTCAACGTTTATTTATTTTTGGGACAGAGACAGAGCATGAACGGGGGAGGGGCAGAGAGAGAGGGAGACACAGAATCGGAAACAGGCTCCAGGCTCTGAGCCATCAGCCCAGAGCCTGACGCGGGGCTCGAACTCCCGGACCGCGAGATCGTGACCTGGCCGAAGTCGGACGCTTAACCGACTGCGCCACCCAGGCGCCCCTAACCTGATCATCTTGAGCTGCCTGTCTGGGGTCCTGTTTCCACACCTACAATTGCCCCCTCATTTTCTGGGAACATTTCGCTCAGCTGGTAACCATTAAGTCACCACCAATAATGCAAGCAGAAACAAGTCTCTAATTTACCCAATTACTAATTTCTCAAGTTTTGAAACTAATTTTTTGACAGATGGCTCATTAAAATGGAGTCAAAAGCATCAAGAGTGTTACAGACACATAATGAAATATATAGACAATGCTTCGATTTCATGTTAAAAAAAGAGTCCTTTCCCCTCCAATTAGGGGAAAAGGCAGAAGTTTTTATTCCTAGGCAAAAAGGAAAGGGAAGATTTCATAACTATGTTCACGTTAATGAAGATTTGGATTTGTCCGTGCAGTTCAAATCTTACAATAACATGAGTTATATAAGAGGGATTATTGCAAACCTTTGCGGTCCACTCAGTATAGTCTTTAACTTTTATGTAGACAAGTCTATTAATCTATTCTTTTGTGATTTATTCCATTTTTTAAGATTTTATTTTTAAGTAATCTCTACACCCAACGTTGGGCTCCAACTTACAATTAACCTCAAGATCAAGAGTTCGGTACCCTTCTGACTGAGCCAGCCAGGCGCCCCTGCTTTATCCCATTTTTTATGCTTAAAAAGTTATTCCCCAAACAGCTATCCCTGTCAAAATAACACCAGCATTCTTCACAGAGCTAGAACAAGGAATCCTAAGATTTGTATGGAACCGGAAAAGACCCTCAACAAAGCAATCTTGAAAAAGAACCAAAGCTGGAGACATCACAATTCCGGACTTGAAGATGTATTACAAAGTTGTCATCATCAAAACAATACGGTACCGGCACAAAAACAGATACTCAGATCAGTGGAACAGAATAGAGGACCCAGAAACGGTCCCACAAACATATGGCCAACTAATCTTTGACAAAGCAGGAAAGAATATCCAATGGAATAAAGACAGTCTCTTCATTCAGCAAGCGGTGCTGGGAAAACTGGACAGCGACATGCAGAAGAATGAACCTGAACCACTTTCTCACACCAGACACAAAAGTAACCTCAAAATAGATGAAAGACCTCAATGTAAGACAGGAAGCCATCAAAATTCTCGAGGAGAAAGTGGGCAAAAACCTCTTTGATCTTGGCCGCAGCAACTTCTTACTCAACACGTCTCCGGAGGCAAGGGAAACAAAAGCCAAAATGAACTACTGGGACCTCATCAAAATAAAAAGCTTCTGCACAGCGAAGGAAACAATCAGCAAAACTCAAAGGCAACCAACGGAATGGGAGAAGATATTTGCAAACGACATATCAGATAAAGGGTTAGTATCCAAAATCTATAGAGAACTTACCAAACCCTACACCCAAAAAACAAATAATCCAGTGAAGAAATGGGCAAAAGACATGAATAGACACTTCTCCAAAGAAGGCAGCCAGATGGCCAACCGATACATGAAAAGATGCTCAACCTCACTCATCATCAGGGAAATACAAATCAAAACCACCATGAGATACCACCTGACACCTGTCAGAATGGCTAATATTAACAGCTCAGGAAATAACAGATGTTGATAAGGATGCGGAGAGAGAGGATCTCTTTTGCACTGTTGGTGGGAATGCAAGCTGGTGCAGCCACTCTGTAGAACAGTATAGAGGTTCCTCAAAAAACTAAAAATAGAACCACCTATGACCCAGCAATTGCCCTACTAGCCATTTATCCAAGGGATACAGGTGTGCTGTTTCGAAGGGACACATGCACTCCCCATGTTTATAGCAGCACTATCAACAACAGCCAAAGTATGGAAAGAGCCCAAATGTCCATCTACAGACGAATGGATAAAGAAGATGTGGTATGTATATACAATGGAGTATTACTCAGCAATCAAAAAGAATGAAATCTTGCCATTTGCAGCTTCGTGGATGGAACTAGAGGGTATTGTAAGTGAAATTAGTAAGTCAGAGAAAGACAAATATTGTATGACCTCATTCCTATGAGGACTTTAAGAGACAAAACAGATGAACGTAAGGGAAGGGAAGCAAAAATAATATGAAAACAGGGAGGGGGACAAAACATAAGAGACTCTTAAATATGGAGAACAAACTGAGGGGGTTATGGGAGGGGGGATGGGCTAACTGAGTAAGGGGCTTATGGAATCTACTCCTGAAATCATCGTTGCACTAGATGCTAACTAACTTGGACATAAATTAAAAAATAAATTAATTAATTTTAAGAAATCCAGCCCCCCCCCCCCACCGCCCCGAATAGAAAGTCTAGTATCAATAATCGTAGCTCCCATTTCAAAGCTTAGGTTCCATCAGGAGATGCTTTGCCCTCAGGGCCCTCGCCCTGAGCTAAGAGACCAGCTGCAAGGAAGAACCGGCAGGAAAACAGGAACATTCGGTGTGTGTTGCCCTGGAAGGAAGGAAGCGGGGGCGGGGGAGAGCCCACTCACCCCATGGGTCTCCACTACCAAATCCTCCCGAGAGCAGTACTTTTCTATTGTACCTTAAGCCCGTGTGCATTTCCTGCAGTCACTCATTGGACGACTCCCTCCCCACTCACGTATGTGTGTATTTTGTGTCGCTCTTTGCACAACGTGCCTTTCACGTGTGTGTTACGTCCGATAGAGCAAGGATTGTTCCTGTTATCCTTTTGGTTCTTTCTTCGGTTAGTTTGAAACTCTTGCTTATTTTCTTAAGTTCTAAATCACAATTGGATTTTGGTGGTCGTCAACGGGAACATCAAAGTCAATTTTGTGGAATATATATGCTCGCGCCTTTCAGGTTTCCTAGCCAGGAACGTAGCATATTGTTTAGTCTACTCATGTCAATAAGTCAGTCCTTTTACGGCTCTTGTATCTGCTTTCATGAAAATAGCTCAACACGGAAAGTATGTTCGAGTCACAACGATCTTTCGGGCCGCTTCTAAGATTGCCCAGTAAGCAAAGCTCACCTTTCCACTTTGTAAGATGAACTTCGTATTAAAAATTATTTTATTGTAGTATTTTTTTTTTATTTTAAACTTTTGTGTTTTTTTAACGTTTATTTATTTTTGAGACAGAGAGAGACAGAGCATGAACGGGGGAGGGGCAGAGAGAGAGGGAGACACAGAATCCAAAGCAGGCTCCAGGCTCCGAGCTGTCAGCACAGAGCCTGACGCGGGGCTCGAACTCACGGACCGTGAGATCGTGACCTGAGCTGAAGACGGACACTTAACTGACGGAGCCACCCAGGCGCCCCTTTATTGTAGTATCGTAATGGCACACACAGTAACAATGTTCCTGTCCACGGCGCAAAAGCTCTATGCACAGAGATGTTCACTGAAGCAAAAACACTCATTTGTCGGGAAAGATCAAGGTAGGTCAACGGAGTGGAATGTTCCATAGGAATTTAAAATGATTTTGAGGATGCAACAATGCTGGAAAACATTTTTACCAGGCTGTGTTTTAAAAGGTGGGTCCGACGGTCTGTTCTCTGTAAGAATTTCTTCCTTAACGCTTCCCACTTTCACTCCTGTTTGCTCTACACCAGCCACACCTACTCTTTTATGTTTCTTCTACTAGTCCACACACGCCTGCCTGTACATATGCCCAGTACACGCCTGAGTATGCACCCGAGTGCACTCCCAGTACCTGCCCTAGACGCGCCCAAGCGTGTGCCCCGTTACACCTTCAGGCGTCTGCACCTGCTATCTGCCCGCATCGCCCCACCCAGAAGGCCACGACACGCAGCTCTCTCACCCCCTCCGAGGAGACTTCACGTGACTTTTCTTCCCGCGGGCCCTGTCCCCCTTCCCGATCGTCACGCGACGTACGACACGGTACCGATTTACGTGTTTCCTGTCGGTCCCCTCCCGCCCCGATGTGACCTGGACAGGGAGTTTGTCTATCTGTGCAGATGTTTATACCCAGGCCACGTGGACAGGCACCTGTGCACATAAGCAGTGTTCACACGTTAAGTACTAGAGGGGCCCAGAGACTTCCTTGCGTTAATCCTCCTTCTGTCGTGATGATGAGCGAGGCCTGTCCTGACTCCTGCTCGAAGCCGCTCTGCCCACCCACCCTCCTTGGTTACTGAGGGCATCTAACAGGTGCGAAACATTCAGGTGGATGGACGGGCTGACGGAAAGCGGCTGCAGTCCCAGCCTGTTCCTTGAGGGCACCGGCATTCTGGTGGCCACACGCAGGCTCAGCCCTTGTGCAGGGAAAGTGTCCCCCTCCCCTTGTCCCCCCGATCCACGCCTCTCGGTATCACCAGAGCTGTCCCTCTGGGGCCTGGTGACTTTGCGGTGGTCGAGGAGGCAGACACAGACAGAGGCCAGGCACCCGAGCCCCGTGTTCACACGGGTCACGGCGGCCTCGGTGGAGACGTCCTGGCCAGACTCCAGCCGACATCTCGAGTCCCTCGCCCGCCCCGCTTCCCGGAGGAAGGCTTGCTGACCTGTATCGTGTCTTACTCCTCCATCCCCAGACGGCCCGCCAGATCATCAGCGACACAGGATCTAGAGGTCACGAGAAATGGATGGTCTGCCCTCTCTCCTGGCTTTTCAGGAGTTCATTTAGAGAATGTTCCTAAGAGAGAGCCAAGATTTATATGCATGAGGGCCCGGCACGTGGCAATGCAGAGGAAATGCCACGAGCTCCAATCAGAAAACATCTATTTTTACCGGAGAAGAAAAAGTCCAGGCGAGCTCTCTCTGCTGACGGAAGTGCCATCTAAAACTGCGGTAATCAGCTGCGGGGAAGAAAACAGATTTGAGAAACAGGAGACAAAAGGCTGTTTTTAAAGAAAATCAAGCCCTCTAACAGAAAAGCTGGATGAGATAAACATATCAGAAGGGCTTCTTTGGCATGGTTAAGACTTCAGTGTTTCTGTAGGGAAGGAATCTGGGTCTGGGAAGACGCGTAATGAAACGAAATCGTTGGCATTGTTGGGATTGTTGGGATTGTTGTTGTCCCAGCGTTCAGGGCTCCGGTGGGTCAGTTTGCGGGGTTAGGGTTAGGGTTAGGGTTAGGGTTAGGGTAGGGGCAGGCCTACAAGGAGAGGGGATGTGGATTCGAATAACCATCAATTTTAACCACATTGTGGATGCTGCCTTCTGGGGACCAACTAGAATAGCTGGAAAGAACAGCACAAAGTCATTTTCTTTTATTCAGCCTCTCACTGTTCCACATGTCATAGTAGTCATGTGATTGGAGGGTGGCACCAGTCCTTCCCACCTCAAGCCCTACCCCCGCCCCCCCCCCCCCCCGACCCCACTCCTGAGAGGGGAGAGGAGCTGGAGGGTGAGTCAGCCAATGGCCAACGGCTTGGTCATCGTGACTGTGTGACAAGTCTGCCGTAAAAGCTCACGAGGTCAGGTGTTTGGGCATTTTTTCCGGAGAGCTCCCACGCTTACCAGCATCCTTCCACATGCCCCTGAGCCAGACCTCCAGCTCCAGGAGGGTAGAAGCTCCTTAGTGCGGGACCTCAGCCCACACATCTCTTCATCTGGCGGCTGATTTGTATCCTGTGTCACATCCTGTAATAAGCTGGCAAACCCGAGTTCCCCTGAGTTCTGCGAGCCGCTCTACGAGTCCATGGCCTCTCTGAAGGAGGTCCCGAGAACCTCCGATCTGTGTCCTGTGGGTCAGACGCCCAGGACGGCCTGGGCCTGGCGCCTGGTGACCTAAGTCTGCGGTGGGGACAGGGGCGGTCTTGTGGGACTGAGCCCTCACCTATGGGGTCTGATGCTGTCTCTGGGCAGACCGTGCCAGAACTGGCTTGAAATCTCCGACAGCCTGCTGCTGTCTGAGAGCTGCTGGGTGTTGTGTGGGAGGCGGGGGTGGGGAGGGGATTGGGCCCAGGAGCTCTAAAAAAGGAGGGGTCCCCTGGAGACTTGGGGGAGCAACAGAATGGACTTTTCCCAAGACTTTTTACCCTTACGAGAAGTGCAGACAGCTTCATCCAAAATCAGCCTGAGGATTCAAAGGTAGGATAAATTATTCTTTTATTTTTAAATTGTTTTTATTTATTTTTGAGACAGAGAGAGACAGAGCATGAACAGGGGAGGGGCAGAGAGAGAGGGAGACTCAGAATCTGAAGCAGGCTCCAGGCTCTGAGTTGTCAGCACAGAGCCCGACGAGGGGCCCGAACTCACAGACTGTGAGATCATGACCTGAGCTGAAGTCGGGCGCTTAACCAACTGAGCCACCCAGGCACCCCAGGATAAATCATTCTTGAAAAACTAGCCCAGTGATACAAAAGGGGCATTTGCTTTTTTTTTTTTTTTAATGCCTTGCCAGCGCTCAGATCAATGCACAGGTCTCGTTGGTCCTGCACATGATTTTTTGTCTCCCTCTGCCACTCCTAACCCTCTGAAGCCTCAAATATCCCTCCGTTTAGCAAAGACTGGACCGAAGACTGTGAACCAAGCACTTTGCTTGACTGCAGAGACGTGCAGGACAAGACGTCCTGCCCCTGTGGAGCGAAGGACAGAGGAGTCACCTGCTGGCAAGCTGTTTTACTTGGATGGTTAAAGAATCAAGTCAACGGGAATGCAAGCTGGTGCAGCCACTCTGGAGAACAGTCTGGAGGTTCGTCAAAAAAACTAAAAATAGAACCACCCTACGACTCAGCAATTGCACTACTAGGCATTTATCCACGGGATACAGGTGTGCGCTTTGAAGGGACACATGCACCCCCATGATTATAGCAGCGCTATCGACAATAGCCAAAGTCTGGAAAGAGCCCCAATGTCCATCGATGGATGAATGGATAGAGAAGATGTGGTTTATATACACAACGGCGTATTATTCGGCAATCAAAAAGAATGAAATCTTGTCATTTGCAACAATGTGGATGGAACCCCAGGGTATTATGCTAAGTGAAATTAGTCAGAGAAAGACAAGAATCATATGACTTCACTCATAGGAGGACTTTAAGAGACAAAACAGATGAACATAAGGGGAGGGAAACAAAGATAATATAAAAACAGGGAGGGGGACAAAACAGAAGAGACTCATGAATATGGAGAACAAACTGAAGGGGTTACGGGTGGGAGGGGGGATGGGCTCAATGGGGGAGGGGCACTAAGGAATCTACTCCTGAAATCATCGTTGCACTAGATGCTAACTAATTTGGATGTACGTTGTAAAAAATAAAAAATAAAATTAAAAAAAAACCCAAGAATCAAGTCAGAGGGGAGAAAGACCACTCGACAATTCTGTAACCTTCCCTCTGCCCAAATCAACGTGTTTTGTGGATGCCTTGTAAAATTACCTTAGCAACTAACTGATTATCATTTATTAAGCACTAAGCTCCTTCAGGTCTGCGTCGGGTGTTCTGGTGAACGCGACGTGACTTCTCTTCCAGGATCGTGTCAGCGCTTAGCTTTCTGCTAGGAAACACTCCCACTGCTCGCACAGGGGTGACAGTGACCGCACAGTGAAGCTGTACGGGCACCTGCACACAGGACAGCTCCATTCTCCACCAGGCGGGGACTGTCATTTGGCTCCTGACTCGTGTGGCTTCTGGCCAAGCCCGTCTTCCAGCTGGTGCTTTCTCGGGGTCTTCCGAGCTCCCTGACAATCCCAGCCTCGAAAGGGGTCACCCTGGTTCTGCCCGCTACCTAGCCGTGCGGGTTTCTGGGGCGAGCGGACGCTGTGCGTGGATCCCAGTTCACCTTCGCATAAAAGGAATGTTACTGCACTCTTCCAGATCAACCAGGGCAAGTGAGAGGACACAGGTTTGTTTGGTTAGCAGCAGGCTGTTAGTTTCATTGGTCTAGTACCCTAAGGGGTATCTTTCCATGCCTTTGCTCTGTATAATTCTGCTCATATCTCAAACATCCATATAGAAATGGGTAAGCCTGTCATTTTTACTGTCTTAATCATTCCTTCAGTCAAGCACTTCATGAAAATACTATTTGTTTTCTCAAGACCACGTGTCAAGATGAGCTCAACCATTCTGTTCTTACATTTTCCTAACAAGATAAGGTTTATCTTTAAAAATTTTTTTTAATGTTTATTTATTTTTGAGACACACACACACACACACACAGAGCGGGGGAGGGGCAGATAGAGAGGGAGACACAGAACCCGAAGCGGGCTCCAGGCTCCGAGCTGTCAGCACAGAGCCCAACGCGGGGCCCGAACTTACATACCGAGAGATCGTGACCTGAGCTGAAGTCGGATGCTCAAACAACTGAGCCACCCAGGTGCCCCAAGTTTCTGATCTCAGGAACAGTGACACCATGACCTGAGCTGAAATCAAGAGTGGGATGCTTCTCCCACGGAACCACGCAGGCGCCCCTGCTCACCTGAGTGGTAACAGAGGGGCCCCGGGGTGCCCCAGCCAGTGTCTCTCAGATGACGTATGGCTTTGAGAAAATGGCAAAGGCAGCATCTTTCAGACCGTGTTTTGTTCGTGTGTGTTAGTTGAGGGGCTATATGATTGGCCTCGTGAGATCTGAGATAAATTTTGGAGCAAGTAGGTTTGGCTTGAAGCCGAATGTATTTAATTTAAATAAATACATTCTGATTCGCCGAATCAGAGGGGTTCAGCATTTGTCTCACGATCTCCCCGCAGGACCAGCGAGTTATAAGCCTCCCCGCCGGGAAAGCTGCTAAACACCATGCAGGCTTTTTTTTTTTTTTTTAAACAAGATTGTGCTAACTTCTGGGAAGTGTTATATGTGGGCAAATACAATGAGGGAACTGCAAAGGTAAATGTAGATGTGTTATCATTTTTACTTCCTTCCATATTGTGTGTGTGTGTGTGTGTGTGTGTGTGTGTTCTTTCTTATCTCAGGTGTGAGGTTCACGTGATCGGTAGGTATTTGTCAGGGCCGTGTGTGTCCCTGCAGGAGACATCTTTGGGACGCGCAGGGAGACCTGGGGCCCAGCTGGTGGCGGCCGAGACATCACGGGGCTCGGTCACATCGACCTTCCTCACCTGTGAGATGAAAAATTAGCTGCAGGACTGCAGACAATAGCTCCTTCTTTAAAAATGTTCTCCTAGCTTATAATTTACTTTTTGTGGTGAAGAGACGTGGTTTACTCTGTTCTCGGCCTTTTTTTTTCCTTCCTTGTGAATGATTTCTTTTGGAAAAAAGCTGCTGTTATGGCTCAGTGAGCCACGACTCTGTTGTGTTGGAGATGGGGCCTGGGGTATTTCCCGCCAAAGGGGCTGATTTGGATTCCAACGAACTTTTGTGTCTTTCTGGACGGGCTGCAGCATGTTAGTATGTAAAGTGGCTTCTGGAAGCCTGTTAGCCGCCAACTAAAGCGACGTCCCCTGTGCCCTGGCCAGTCCCCATGGAAGGAAGATGCAGACTGGGGTCTCTAAGCAGCAGTTTTCTTTGGGCCTCTGGTTCCTGTGGCATGCACCGTGCTTTCTGAATAAGTACAGTCTCTCCTCATTCTCCGCTGTGTGTTTGCTTGGGCCTCCATGACAGAGGACCACAGACGGCATGGCCTCCCCAAGAGAAACTCGCTGCCTTCTGGTTCTGGAAGCTGCGAGCCTGGGATCCGGGCGTCGGCAGGGCCGTGCTCCCTCTGAAGGAGCTGGGAGATCCGGGCTGCCCTCCCTGCTGCTGGAGGCTCCCGGGCAGGTGGCAGAACTCCACCTTCCACGGTGTTCCCCGTGGGTGCCTCTGTGTCCACACTCCCCATTCAGAGGGACACCAGCTGCCGTGGGTGAGGACCCACCTACTCCAGTGTGATCTCACCTTAGCTAAATACAACGACCTGACCGGAAACTCACTAAAATGGAGTGGGGAGGTTGGGTGGGGGGTTCTCACGCCCTACGGTTTGAACTAGTAGTTGTAGACCCAACAGGAAGAGCCAGACCAGACCCTACACGGACTTGACCTTGCGCGCTTCCTCGTCCCTCGACTGCTCAGCCAATGAGAAGCCGCCACACTTCTGCCAACTTCCGGTGGACCTTCAGTTTACGACAGCCCGCCCACTTACTCCTTTCCTCCGCTAAGAAGTGTGCCTCTCCTTTGTCCTCCAGAATCCCCTAGGGTTTGGCCAGAGCTCATTGTCCCAGGTGGCAATTCTCCTTTATTCCCGAATAAACCCGTCTTTGGCCGACGGAGTAACTCGTAGATTTATTTTGCAGGTTAACGCTACAAGGACCCGATTGCCAAATAAAGTCACATCCTGAGGCGCTAGGCTTAGGATCATGCCATGTGGGCTTGGGAATGGGGGAAAACACAGCCCCATAACAACGGATAGCATGAGTCTTGTTAAAATTAATTTGGTTTCGAGGGTCTGGAAAGGTTTTGTGACATTCTGGAGATTGGAAACGCCCAGGCCAGTGATCACTCCCCTAGAAAAATTAGTACTTCTCTTCCTTCCATCAAACCCTTCCAATGTATCAACTTGCAAAATGCAACGGCCTGGGATAAACCGTGTGGGTCATTTAAACATGCCCATCACAGCACGGAAGCCTTATCATCTCCTCAAGCACCAGATGCCTCGGAGTCAGCCGGGGTCCTTTCTCTCGGATCCCGCCCCATATTCACACGCACTGTTTCTGATGAGAAGATGAACTTCAGACAAGTTGGGTCTTAGTTGCAGAATGGGGCCCGAATCAGATTTCCCGATTCCCACTTCTGGTCTCAGGAGGATTTGGTAGCGGAGACCCACGGGCTGAATGGGCTCTCTCCCGCCCACCTCTCCTTCCTTCCAGGGCGGTGGACACACGGAGTTCTCCTGGTTTCATTTACTCAGGAGAGTGACTTTTCATGGGGGCCACGTTTCAGTGTGCTTGGTGCCAGTCCACACCTCTCATGTTGAGAGAGGACTGAGGCTGCCTCCCCTTTGACCTCACGCTTCCCTGTTGGTTCTTCCTTCCAACTGGTCTCTTGGCTTGGGGCGAGGGCCCTTGAGGGCAAAGCATCTCCTGATGGAACCGAAACTACCCCTTCGAGCATCAGGACTGAGCTGAGCCAGCAGGACCACCCGGGATCACTGGGAGACAAGCTGCCTTTGACCTTCACTGCCCACCTGCACAGACCCACCTCTGCCCCACGTTCTCCTCGAATACACCTGCAAGTATCTTCGGCACTTTGGAGATCGTCTTTGAGACGCCAGTCGGCCGTCTTCCCGGAGCTGGCCTCCCTGAAATCAGTCCCTTTCCTGTTTCTCCATCACTCCTTTCTCTGCCTTTGGGAACCTGGTGTGTTTGGGGCCCCGGGACCAGGTGCTCGTGGGTCCCTGTGCCCCGGCTACAATTTCACGATGATTCCGTGGCCAGGGTCTCTTGAAATACTGCTTTTAGTCCATAGGGTTGGCTTCACGAAAGACTCATTTCAGCAAGTACTCTTCAACTGCCTTCTCTTCTTGGAAACTGAGGCTTGTGGGTGGCGTTCCTGGAAATCAGCCTTTTGAGGTGGTGTTCCTGTTGAAAAAGCTGTTCGAGCTTTCTTGGGATTTAGTTGGACACGCTTCCCCCGTCACTCGTGATTTCTTGAGTCCTTTATTTGAAGCTTTATCTTTTTAGGTATTTGGATAAAACCATCCTTTCCTTTCAGAAAAGTTGCCTTTCTCTTCTCTAATTGTCCACGCTTCCTAATTGCAGTGTGAGCTCTTCCAGATGCGGCCAACCCTTTTCCTGGATCGGTGCGTTTTTAAAGTTGTCTTTTCTATCTGACTCTGCGTTTCGGCCTCGCAGTCTGTTTCACGGTCCTCTCCGTTCTCTGTCCAGTGCGCCTGGCACCGTGTCTGGGCAGGTAGTCCCAGGGAAGTGACACGCGCTGAGAAACCAGTGCGGAGGTGATTCACTGAGGTGGTTGTTCGTTTTTCGGTAATAATCTTGGGTGCTTCAGGAGGCCACGGTGCAGAGCGATTAAGCGCGGAGAAGTGGTTCCAGAGCTCCCAGATTATGTAAACTCTCGGATCCCTCCAGGGCCCCTGGCTCCTGTGAAGCAGCTAAATGCTGTTCAGCCCCTTTATCGGTGCCACATTTGCATAGGTTAAGACGACCTCATGCTACGTTATGAACCATAGTTTCAGCAATTCCCAAGCTATGCCTTGAATAATAGCTCTTTTGTGTTTGGTGACAGCTGATTGTGGTAGGGTTCTAGCACAGGGGCCAGAGGCTGGTCCCAACTCACTTCTTTCCCTCCATAGTCCTTCCCCCAGATGAAAGGGCCGTTTTTCCCTTCAGTCTGCCTACCTCAGAGTGCCTGTGGAAAATTCTGGAAAGTACAAGTTTTAGGAACACCCAATGAGGAATTCAATTCCACTTCCCTCCCCACTGCTTTAAGGGGCTTCATGTTTTCAGTTCCTCAGATGAAAAGATCTTGACATCTCGTCAGCGCTATTTTTTAGGTCAACCATTTCCCTATTGTTGTTACATAAATACCATTTCATGTCATCAGTCTGTGAGCCTATTATATATATATTTTTTTAATTTTTTTTTCAACGTTTATTTATTTTTGGGACAGAGAGAGACAGAGCATGAACGGGGGAGGGGCAGAGAGAGAGGGAGACACAGAATCGGAAACAGGCTCCAGGCTCCGAGCCATCCGCCCAGAGCCTGACGCGGGGCTCGAACTCCCGGACCGTGAGATCGTGACCTGGCTGAAGTCGGACGCTTAACCGACTGCGCCACCCAGGCGCCCCGAGCCTATTATATATTATGTTATATTATAAATGACCTTATATTATGATGAACCCACTGGAACCCTTCACTCTACTAGCGAATGTCGACTTTGAAAACAAACAACATGATTATTTTTATTTTGAACGGACTTAATTCTCAAGACCCTCGCTGGGCTGGACTTAATTCTCAAGACCCTCGCTGGGCTGATTTCGTACAAAGAGAAAGTGACTCACAAATCAACACACAATAGGATGCAGCCTCTTCCGTTAACTCTGGCTCTATTCTTTTAGCTCTGAATTGCAAAGTATCTGGGATTTGGGCTAGTTCGGGGTGTGTGTGTGTGTGTGTGAGTGTGTGTGTTTTGTCATCGAGTGGATTTCTTAGTGATTTTATAAAGACGAAAAAGACAAAGGGATTGCTAAGTTTTGGAAGCAGTACGCCTTTTTCTTGGATGTTTTTCTCAAACATCAACGACTCCGGAAGCAACACTCTGTTGCATTAGACTTTAACACTGTTTTGCCCAAAGAGGGAAGCAAACGTCAGATGAGCATTCAGGGTCTGGGAGCTGAATGCCCTTCACTCGAGGGCAGAAATGGAGTAAGACAGAAGCAAGGAGAGGGAAGGAGAAGGAGCTGGGGACGCAAATGTCCCCTGGAAAGGTGTTCCCCCGGTGACCCCTGTCTAGACGCTGGGGTCCCCGTCCGCAGTTCCGGGCCTGCGCAGTGGGCGGGGGCCTTGGGGGAGTCCTTCCCTGGGAGCCCCAGGACGCTCTCATCTGTGAAACTGGGTGGTTTAAGTCCACATTAGGTGGAAGTTAAACGGGAACATGTGCGCGACGCGCCACATTCTTCCTGGAACTTGGTGAACGACTGACACCACACTGTCTGACTTCGTCTTCCTGCCCCCAATCCCCGTTCCGACGCCCACGGATGCTGTTTACTCCCGCACTTGTCCTGTCCGCTCGGGGACCGCCGGGCCGCCGCGTGGCTGGAACCCGCTGGGGCGCCCTGTGCGGTCACGGCCGCGCCCCGGGTGTGTGTGTGTGTGTGTGTGGGGGGGGTGTCCCAGCGCTCGGGAGGGGGCAGGGCGGGCGGCCCGGAGGAATCGCGGGGTGGGGGGAGGGGACGCGGCTCGGGCCGCCGGGTCCGCAGCGGTTCCCGGAGGCGAGGATTTTCTTCAATATTCGCGCAGAAGCTGCCCGTTGCATCCGGCTTCCTGCCTGGCGGCCTGGTGCCCGGCTCACGGGGCCTCCTGGGGCTTAGGGGGTGGCGGGCAAAGGAAGGGGTGCGTGTGTGTAAGGGTGTGCGTGTGCGCGCGCGCCGGTGTGTGGCGCGCCGGGAGGGAGAAGGGCAGAGCCTGCCGCAGGGCCCCCTCCGCGCCTCCCCTCTTCCCGGCGCCCGGTTGCTATGCAGTTTCTATGGCAGCGGCATCCTCAGCCCCAACTTGCACCCATCATTTAGAGCCAATTAAGGTAAAATAGTGGGGGCAGGGAGGGAGGGAGTGGCGGTGCAAGGGGGAGGGGCGAGGCCGGGAACCGATCTGAGGCTGCTGGTGCAGATCCGAGGTTGTCTGCTCCGGTCGTCGGCCCGGCCCGGCCCAGCCCAGCACACAGCGCGGACCCAGTCCAGCCCAGCTCAGCACAGCCCAGCCCAGCCCAGTCCAGAGCAGCCCAGCACCACCTGGAGCAGCCCAGAGAAGCCCAGCCCAGCCCAGAGCAGCACAGCACAGAGCAGCCCAGCACAGCCCAGCCCAGCCCAGAGCCCCACAGCCCAGAGCAGCCCAGCCCAGCCCAGCAGCGGAGCCCGGCCTGGGAGGGCATCCCGGCCTGGGAGGGCATCAGACTCACCGCTCAGCCGTACTGCAGACCCCTGCCCACCCCCGGGACCCTCTCCCCACGGTGCCTGCCTCTGCCCGGGCGCCGACTGTCTGTCTGCCCGCCTCTCCGCGCTGTTCTGTGCCTCTGCTGCTCTTTTTCCTTACCGTCAGTACTTGATCGGAGGGAAAGGAAAGTTGTAAGAAATGCCGATCGCACAGTTGCTGGAGCTATGGAAGAAGATCGAGGTGGAGCCCATGGAAATCGAGGTGAGTCCCAGAGAGGGGTGAGTCCTGAAAAAGCCTCACTTAGGACTGAGTGCGTATTTAACAGAAGGGATGCTTATTCGCTGGGGACTACTGGGTGACAGAACCTTGGGTGTTGAGTGCGTGTAGAGCTGTGGATGTAGAGTCCTGCAAATGCGTGTGTGTGTATGCGTGCCCCCCCCCCACCCCACCCCACACGGGGCACTGAGTGTGGTGCAAATGTACGCGTGAGAGCTAACGTGGTGAAGAAAAAAAATCGTCGCCCTTAAACCAAACTTCGGGATGCTTCTTGAAGTCTTCACAGGCTTCCCGACTCATCTGCATCAGTTTGGTTTTCCTTCAACAAGTGGCTTTACGTTGTGAGAATTCCATTTGCTGCAGTCTAGGCTGAGCCAGAAAGCCAAACTGTGGTGACTTAAGAAACAGAAGGCAGGAAGATCTTGCAGTGTTAATAGCCCGAGCGTTCGAATAAAGAGGAAAGAGAGACTCATAAATCTGGAGAACGAACTGAGGGTTGCTGGAGGGGTTGTGGGAGGGGGGGAGGGGCGTTGGGGAAATCTACTCCTGAAATCTTTGGTTCACTATATGCTAACTAATTTGGATGTAAATTTTAAAAAATAAAAAATAAAGTTAAAAACAAAAAACCCAAAACAAATAAAGAGAAGAGATAATGAAAGGGTCCGTGGCCCCCTCCCCAGGGCTGGCTGGGAGGCAGCACCTCTGATACTGTTTGGCTACGGGCTTCCCTAGGGACGTGGAACTCTCTGGAAGCCTGTTCCATGGAATTCGATTTGCTTAATTTGAATTATGGATGATCAAGGTGCATTTTTCTGTGAGGCTCAAGTTTCTCAAAGTTTTGAATTATTAGACGTACCTACTGAATAATGAGACGCACCTGTACTGCTCCTAGCTACTCAAATTGCTTTCACCCATGGCAGATTACTAACTTACTAAATGTTTACAAAATGCAAGCTTTAATTTTTGCCTTATCCCCCATCTCAGCGTCAGGTCTATAAATTCTTCTCTTAAATGTTATTTGTTTTTATATTACACACTCTCTGTGGAGATATCCACGCAATTTTAAACCGAATGAGACATTCCGTTTTAGAAGAGAATTTATTTAATATTTTATATTTAATGCTTTTTGGGGGAGCCAAGCTAACGTAATGCTTGCGGTCTGTGGATGTTCCACAGACACGGTTGGGCACGGCGTAGATATTCAGCCTTTTTTTTTCATGGAACAACATTGCCGTTGCTGCTGGTGACAAGTAGCTGAGCCTAGAGAGAGGACATCCCACAGCTCTTTGGGGTCATTGACTGTTCTGTTTGCACGTGATGGTGTTCTTGGCGTTGAAGACCGCGCCTTAGAAAGAGCCTCTCTCTCACTTACATTTGGGGGGCCGAGGAAGGGCAGGAGTGAGGAAGTGGAGGGGCTCGGCAGACTTCCTCCCCGGGCTCCGGACTGGGCATCCGGCCAGTGACCAGGGCTCCAGGGAGCAGCTGGTGTTATTTCTGAAATCGATTGAAATGGACCAGCAATGAATATACCTGTGTTATTTTCTTTTCAGCTTATTTATTTATTTGGAGGGAGACAGAGACAGCGTGGGTGGGGGACGGGTAGAGACAGAGAGAATCCCAAGCAGGCTCTGCACTGTGAGCCCAGAGCCCGATGTGGGGTTTGAACCCATGAACCATGAGATCACCACCTGAGATGAAACTGAGAGTCGGGTGCTTAACCGACTGAGCCACCCAGGCGCCCCTATACTCATGTTATTTAAAAAATACATCATAGGGACTCCTGGGTGGCTCAGTTGTTTGAGTGCCGACTTTGGCCCAGGTGGTGATCTCACCCTTCACGAGTTCCAGCCCCACACTGGGCTTGCTGCAGTCAGCACAGGGCCCGTTTCGGATCCTCTGTCCCCCTCTCTCTCTGCCCCTCCCCTGCTTGAGCTTTCTCTCCAAAAAACAAAAAAACATTAAAAAAAAAAAAAAAGGCCATAGACACCGCTGCCTTGCCACCCCTTTTAGAGGGTAATTTAAAAGTCTTTGAGTTGATGCATATGCAGCAGCAAATCACAAAAATTTGATAAAATTTTCTTCCTGCTTCCTAGTTAAATGTTTTAGGATGGTTTATACCGTACACAGTATGTTTGTTAAAATGGAGCATCCAGTCCTATTTCTCTGGAACCCAGAAAATCAGAGCTTTTTCTGGAAAGATTGAACCAGAAGAATTTGTCCTGAGGTCCTCTGGGTCCTGGGGAAACCTATGACCCACCCAACGTGTGAAAGCTATCCACTGTGGGACCCCCCCCCCCACACATTAAATCTATCCACCATGGGACCCCCCACGTGAAATGTATCCACTGTGGGACCCCCCCCACGCACGTGAAATCTATCCACCATGGGACCCCCCCCCACGTGAAATCTATCCACCATGGGACCCCCCCCCCACACATGAAATCTATCCACCGTGGAATTCCCCACGTGAAATCTATCCATCATGGGACCCCCCCACCCACACACACGTGAAATCTTTCCATCATGGGACCCCCCCACCCACACACACGTGAAATCTATCCACCATGGGACCCCCCCTCCCCCCACACATGAAATCTATCCACCATGGGACCCCCCCACGCACGTGAAATCTATCCACCATGGGACCTCCCCTCCCCCCACAAATGAAATCTATCCACCGTGGGACCCCCCCACGCACGTGAAATCTATCCACCATGGGACCTCCCCTCCCCCCACACATGAAATCTATCCACTGTGGGACCCCCCCACATGAAATTCTATCCACTGTGGGACCCCCCCACGCACGTGAAATCTATCCACCATGGGACCCCCCCTCCCCCCACACATGAAATCTATCCACCGTGGGACCCCCCCCACACACGTGAAATCTATCCACCGTGGGACCGACCCCCCCCATGAAATCTATCCACCGTGGGACCCCCCCCACACACGTGAAATCTATCCACCATGGGACCTCCCCTCCCCCCACAAATGAAATCTATCCACCGTGGGACCCCCCCACGCACGTGAAATCTATCCACCATGGGACCTCCCCTCCCCCCACACATGAAATCTATCCACTGTGGGACCCCCCCACATGAAATTCTATCCACTGTGGGACCCCCCCACGCACGTGAAATCTATCCACCATGGGACCCCCCCTCCCCCCACACATGAAATCTATCCACTGTGGGACCCCCCCACATGAAATTCTATCCACTGTGGGACCCCCCCACGCACGTGAAATCTATCCACCATGGGACCCCCCCTCCCCCCACACATGAAATCTATCCACCGTGGGACCCCCCCCACACACGTGAAATCTATCCACCGTGGGACCGACCCCCCCCATGAAATCTATCCACCGTGGGACCCCCCCACGCACGTGAAATCTATCCACCGTGGGACCGACCCCCCCCATGAAATCTATCCACCGTGGGACCCCCCCCACACACGTGAAATCTATCCACCATGGGACCTCCCCTCCCCCCACAAATGAAATCTATCCACCGTGGGACCCCCCCACGCACGTGAAATCTATCCACCATGGGACCTCCCCTCCCCCCACACATGAAATCTATCCACTGTGGGACCCCCCCACATGAAATTCTATCCACTGTGGGACCCCCCCACGCACGTGAAATCTATCCACCGTGGGACCCCCCCCACACACGTGAAATCTATCCACCGTGGGACCGACCCCCCCCATGAAATCTATCCACCGTGGGACCCCCCCCACACACGTGAAATCTATCCACCGTGGGACCCCCCCCACACACGTGAAATCTATCCACCGTGGGACCCCCCCCACACACACTTGAAATCTATCCACCGTGGGACCGACCCCCCCCATGAAATCTATCCACCGTGGGACCCCCCCCACACACGTGAAATCTATCCACCGTGGGACCCCCCCCACACACGTGAAATCTATCCACCGTGGGACCCCCCCCACACACGTGAAATCTATCCACCGTGGGACCCCCCCCACACACACTTGAAATCTATCCACCGTGGGACCGACCCCCCCCATGAAATCTATCCACCGTGGGACCCCCCCCACACACGTGAAATCTATCCACCGTGGGACCGACCCCCCCCATGAAATCTATCCACCGTGGGACCCCCCCACGCACGTGAAATCTATCCACCGTGGGACCGACCCCCCCCATGAAATCTATCCACCGTGGGACCCCCCCCACACACGTGAAATCTATCCACCATGGGACCTCCCCTCCCCCCACAAATGAAATCTATCCACCGTGGGACCCCCCCACGCACGTGAAATCTATCCACCATGGGACCTCCCCTCCCCCCACACATGAAATCTATCCACTGTGGGACCCCCCCACATGAAATTCTATCCACTGTGGGACCCCCCCACGCACGTGAAATCTATCCACCATGGGACCTCCCCTCCCCCCACACATGAAATCTATCCACCGTGGGACCCCCCCCACACACACTTGAAATCTATCCACCGTGGGACCCCCCCCACACACACTTGAAATCTATCCACCGTGGGACCCCCCCACGCACGTGAAATCTATCCACCGTGGGACCGACCCCCCCCATGAAATCTATCCACCGTGGGACCCCCCCCACACACGTGAAATCTATCCACCATGGGACCTCCCCTCCCCCCACAAATGAAATCTATCCACCGTGGGACCCCCCCACGCACGTGAAATCTATCCACCATGGGACCTCCCCTCCCCCCACACATGAAATCTATCCACTGTGGGACCCCCCCACATGAAATTCTATCCACTGTGGGACCCCCCCACGCACGTGAAATCTATCCACCATGGGACCCCCCCTCCCCCCACACATGAAATCTATCCACCGTGGGACCGACCCCCCCCATGAAATCTATCCACCGTGGGACCCCCCCCACACACACTTGAAATCTATCCACCGTGGGACCCCCCCCACACACACTTGAAATCTATCCACCGTGGGACCCCCCCCACACACACTTGAAATCTATCCACCGTGGGACCCCCCCACGCACGTGAAATCTATCCACCGTGGGACCGACCCCCCCCATGAAATCTATCCACCGTGGGACCCCCCCCACACACGTGAAATCTATCCACCATGGGACCTCCCCTCCCCCCACAAATGAAATCTATCCACCGTGGGACCCCCCCACGCACGTGAAATCTATCCACCATGGGACCTCCCCTCCCCCCACACATGAAATCTATCCACTGTGGGACCCCCCCACATGAAATTCTATCCACTGTGGGACCCCCCCACGCACGTGAAATCTATCCACCATGGGACCCCCCCTCCCCCCACACATGAAATCTATCCACCGTGGGACCGACCCCCCCCATGAAATCTATCCACCGTGGGACCCCCCCCACACACACTTGAAATCTATCCACCGTGGGACCCCCCCCACACACACTTGAAATCTATCCACCGTGGGACCCCCCCCACACACACTTGAAATCTATCCACCGTGGGACCCCCCCCACACACACTTGAAATCTATCCACCGTGGGACCCCCCCCACACACACTTGAAATCTATCCACCGTGGGACCCCCCCCACACACACTTGAAATCTATCCACCGTGGGACCCCCCCCACACACACTTGAAATCTATCCACCGTGGGACCCCCCCCACACACACTTGAAATCTATCCACCGTGGGACCCCCCCCACACACACTTGAAATCTATCCACCGTGGGACCCCCCCCACACACACTTGAAATCTATCCACCGTGGGACCCCCCCCACACACACTTGAAATCTATCCACCGTGGGACCCCCCCCACACACACTTGAAATCTATCCACCGTGGGACCCCCCCCACACACACTTGAAATCTATCCACCGTGGAAATCAGAAGCTGGTTTTACTTCCCAGTTTGTCCATGTTTTATGTTGTATGACATTGAAATAAGTCACATACCAAGAAAATGGGCAGAACAAATGGACAACGTGTGGCCTCTGAACGCCAAACTAAATATTACCGGATCCTTGCATGTAAAGCTCCGTGCCCTTCGTAGGAGAAGATCGGCTGTGGGGATGGTGCTTGTGACTCCATGATTCGCTTTTACACAAATTTAACGTGACTGACGACCAGTCTTCCGGTGGAAGTGACTCCCGGATTCCAGCTTTATTCTGACTTGGGTGCCGCTCTCCCCTCGGCTTGGTGTTCTCATCTGTAGCCCGAGGGCCTGGCCCGGGTGGGGCTGGAGGCTGGCTGTGCCGGGGACGCTGTGGGTTTCACACAAGCGTCTTGCCCCCACACACAGGCCAGGGGAAGTTCATCTGGCGGTCGGGGGAAAGTATTTGCAGTTTTATGAGTTGTTTTCACGTGTTTCGGGCCGTGTGTTTTACCAGTTAATGAGGTGTATTGACAAGGAGACACGTGCTAATTAAAAACTGGGCCCTCCATAAGTCCCTGGAGAATCTGGCCTTAAAAAGCAGCAGCGTGGTGGGAATCGCTTTCGCAGGCCTCCCAGTAGCTGCTTTCAGCAGGTTCAGGGTGGCCAAGGGCATGCCCTGGGGGGGGGGGGGGGTTGCAGAGCAGAAAACGGGAGATAGGATTGAGTGAAGGGGGCAGAAGCCCACCCCCAGGGTCTGGCTGACCCGTGCGTTCCTTTATTGGAGTTCTTTGGAAGCAGTAAGCGTGACCTTTCTTTCCCGGACGTCATCATGCATTAAAGGAAAAGCCCCTGTTTTTGAACAATGCAGATCAAATAGGACTCCCTGACAGGTCACGGTCCGGTCTGGCTCGTACAGTGACGTTATCTGATGGCCGCTAGGTAAGCCGCCGAGCCGGGTGTGCGGCGGGTCAGCCAGCTTGGGGGTGGGCAGCGTCTGATGCTCTCGACACGCTCCACACGTGTGGACACGCTCCACATCCCTGCTGACATGTTCCCGACCTGCGTAGGGAAACTGAGGCCCACGTTAAGCAAGGTTCAGGCCCAGAGCCTCCTGATGAGGCCTCATCCTGCAGAAACACTCTGCTTTATGTGTCTATGGGCCAGGAACTTCACTCTGTCTGGTTTAAGTCATTTCCTGAGCTTCGGCCGAGACTGATTTTATTCCATTCGAACAAGAGTGGTCCAAACCCCCTCCCTTTGTCACTCCTCTGTTTCCAACTTCTCTCTGTCAGTGTCTGAGCCCCATCTGAATCCACGGCCCCCACCTCGCTGGTCAGGGAGTTCCGTAAACCACCCGCTTCTCCTCTCGCCTGTGGCGTGAGTGCGGCTGACCCAGTAGCCTGGTTACTCAGATGGTTCCAATGGAGTCAGGTGGAGATGTCCTCTTGCACTAATACGGAAAGTCTAGTTTGCCCGTTGTCTCGAGGACCTGTGGGATGCTGTTTTCGAGAATGTTGTCACGCTAACTCTCTTCCGTGTATGTCTTTGTTATCAGACCCCCGAGGAGGATCTTAACCTGGACTCGGAGCCCATCGTACAAGATACCGTGGAAGAAGTAACTATACATGTTTTATTCCAGTCTGGTTATTTGGGGGGGGGAATGGTGGGGTGGGGTGAGGGGGGCAATGGAAGTTTGAAATTAATAGCCCGTGAGCAGTTATCGTGGTGAAATATGTGTCTGCACGCATCCACCTGCACAAACACGTTATGTGCACGGGTGTAGGCTGTGTGTGTATTCTAGTCGATTTCCCTCAACAGGGACACACAGAACATAGGGAATGAGAAGAAAAATCACAAGCCAAGGAAAAAGTCCCAGCCGTTGGGCATGGACTTTTCCAAGGGGGAGATGATGGATTTAAAGACGGGCATGTGGGTAACACAGCCTCTGACAACGTTTGGGGCTGCGTTTGGGACAGCAGAGCGAGGACGTGGCCGCTGTCCCCGGAGCCAGGCCGGTGGTGGCTCCTGGTGTAGGTCAGCAGCCGAGGGGGGTTCGGAGGGGAGGCTGGGAGGAGAGGTGGGGGTTGGGCAGAGGGTGATGCCCTGCAGGGGGGGGGCGTGGAGTGGCAAAGAGCATTAGGTGTCACCGACTGTGTCAGTCTCGTTTCCACGCCGCGTGGGGCCACGTGCCTGACCCGGGCGGTGGGAAACCGGGCTCGACCTTAACGGAGCCCAGACCTCAAGGGCGTCGTAAGGGACCTTGTGGTGCCAGAGCGCTGAACCGCAAAGGTGAACGGAAGCCGAGGCAAGGAATTCTATGTAAGCAGCCGCGTGTCTGTCGCTGCGAAAGAAATGCCCTCGCGCCCTCCCAGGCAGCTGCAGCCGCGGAGAGTTGACGAGGCCATTAAGAAGCCTCAGCTTCCTGAGTGGCTCAGCGATGCTCCGCTTGGAACCATGGAAGCTGTCGAATTTGCAATTCTGCCGACTTCAAAATAGCTGGCAAGGTGCGATAGCTGGGAGGGGTGGATGCGCGAACGCTGCCGGCTGCACAAACTCGTTTGCTCCGATGCCGAACGCCGCGTGTCACGTCTGTCTAAACGTGGGCGCGCCAACCCGCGTTTCAAGCCCAAGTGCCGCTTGGTGAGTGATCACGTGACACAATATGTTGGTTAAATGAAGACAAAGGGCACAAAGTTGCCTCGTCATTAGCTGGCGGCCTTTCAGTTCTGTGCTTTTTGTTCCCGCTCCGGCAGTGGGCAGCCCGGCTCTGCCCCTTCCTGGCTTTGCAGGAAGCTTCCAGCGTTCTGGAGCAGAACATTTGGCCTGGTGTGTGCATTCCCCTGCACTCCCTGGGACGGGAGGTGTAGCTCTGTTTCTGCCAATTCTGCAGGGGTCAAAGGCTCACTGGACTTCTAGCCAGTGACTTCCCGGAGAGGGTGGCCGGGGGAGCGGTTAGCCGCCCCTCGACGGGTGCAAATAAGGAAGGAGTGCCCTCCTTGCATGTTAACGAGGCCGAAGGCCCAGGGTCGCAGAGAAACCAAGCCGCACCTGGACTGCCACTTTTATTTACGCCTTGCTGGGCATCTGTGGGAAGTTTGATTGCCGGGAACCTTCAAAGTGTTTCTTGCAGGCAGATTCGTGTAGTGCGCGAGCACTGAGCAGTTACGTTCTGGAGCTCTCTACGGCACTGAGCTACAGGTGTGCGGACCGTTCCTTTCGGTAGGCTGAACTGACCCTTTGATTGTGTGATGTGCAATGCAGTTAACAATCTTTTTTTTTTTTTTAATTTTTTTTTCAATGTTTTTTTAAATTTATTTTTGGGACAGAGAGAGACAGAGCATGAACAGGGGAGGGGCAGAGAGAGAGGGAGACACGGAATCGGAAACAGGCTCCAGGCTCTGAGCCGTCAGCCCAGAGCCCGACGCGGGGCTCGAACTCACGGACCGCGAGATCGTGACCTGGCTGAAGTCGGACGCTTAACCGACTGCGCCACCCAGGCACCCCAACAGTCTTTTAAATCATTAGAGATACTTGTTTCCTAAGACCTCCTAGTCTCCAGTTGCCTTACCCTTAACATTTGGGATAGAAATGCACATGGTAACGTGATGCAGAAAAGCAGTAAAATCAATCAACCTCTTTCAAGTTATTTTTGCTGATGGAAAGTACGATACAGCAAGTTATTACCATTTCCTGATGGTAGAAAATCAATTTAACTTTGACTCTTAATATAAATGAAGGAAGACCGTTCCAAACGCATTTTAGGAGTATTCTGAAGGACGTAATGTTGATACGTAGTACGTCGGTGCTGTTTGTGGGAGACAGAAATTTCGGGACAATGAGCTGTTTACCCAGGCTTCTGCCAGTGCTGGGAGCCACACGCAGGGTCGGCCACACAGCGGGCGGGTGCCGATGTCCAATGCTCAGTTACAAGCAAGGACTTCCTTTCTTGTCCGCGTTGGCCTTCCGAGTGAACTGCACAGCCTCTGTTAAGGGTTGATGGTGCAGACACGCGATGGGAATTAGAGTATAAAAGTCTCACACCTTTGGCCAGTCTGACGCGTATGATGATGGAAAATCTTATTGAGGGAAAAAAAAATCGAGTCAACAACAGTTCATTCAATCAATCGATCAATCAATCAAGAATACCTATTGACCTGTGGTTAAAACGTGGTGCTCAGGGGCGCCTGGGTGGCTGTTGGTTGAGTCTCTGACTGCTGATTTTGGCTCAGGCCATGATTGCACGGTTCATGAGATCAAGCCCCACCGTGGGCTCTCTGCTGACTGCTCAGAGCTTGCTTGGGTTCTCTTGCTCCCTCTCTCTGCCTCTCCCTCTCTCTCGCTCTCTTTCTCAAGATAAATAAACTTGAAACCAAAACGAATATGGAATGATGACCAGGCTAGTGCGTGTGCCCTGGAGGCGTGCCGGACCCTCCAACCTTGTGATCATGCTGGCTGATAACGGCTTCTTTACGTGGGAGTATTCTCCGTATAGATACATTGAAAGCAGAGAACACGCTTGGGATATCTCATGTACAAATATCTCCGTGTGTGATTCTCGCTCAGTTGTATTTCATCTCCTGCTCTGTCCAACCTGAAGGAAGGTCTAGAATAAAGATTGCAGGTGGGCTGGAAGTTGGTGCGGGAAGCTGGGTGTTGAAGCCTCACCGCAGGGAGAGAGGCTCCTTCCCCACGAAGTCGGTGTTGGTGCAGGAACTTTGTGTCAGAAGTGCAGAAGGGTGGCTGTTGGTCTCATTTCCCTCGGCACCTCCGAAGTGGGCACCCTTGAGAATCGGGGAAAAACAACAAACTCCAAAGGAAAAAAAAAAAAAAGCCCTTGGCAGAGCCCGTTAGGAAACACTTCTTCAGCTGTATCTTTAAGGGATTATTGGAAGGGGCTGGGGACAGAGGCGACAGCTCACAGTCTTGGGAGGGCTCGCTGAGAGCAGAGATGACCCACGGATGTGTCCGAGGCACCTGTTGTGTGAGGTGCGTGCTCCTGTCCCCCGTCCCCTTTGTGAACATTACATGTTGCAAAGCCGGGCAAAAGGTGGGCATTCAGGACCTACCGAGTTTACAGGCGACATGCTTCACTTCGGTGCACGCCGCGGGGTTGATCCAAGGTGACTAAGTCTAGGTGTCTGGGAAGCCTGTGGGGCCGGCCTCACCACCCGGGAGCCCGTTCGTTAATCTCTGGTGGAAACGGTGTGGTGTGGGGAGGCGGGAAGGAGAGGGCGCCTTCCAGGATGCAGAAGCCAGGCCCCTGGGTACCGCCCAGCCCGCGACGCCCACAACCCTGCCTCATCATTCACCCTCCCGTCCCTGTATTTTATGTTCTATTTTATTTTATTTTATTTATTTTTTTATTTACATCCAAGTTAGTTAGCCTATAGTGCAGTGATGGTTTCAGGAGTAGAACCCAGTGCTCATCCCAACAGGTGCCCTCCTCAATGCCCCTCCCCCATCGAATCCCTCCCCCACCCACCTCCCCTCCAGCAACCCTCGGTTCGTTGTCTGTATCTAAGAGTCTCTTAGGTTTTGTTCCCCTCCCTGTTTTTATGTTATTTTTGCTTCCCTTCCCTTGTGTTCGTCTGTTCTGTGTCTTAAAGTCCTCATATGAGCGACGTCCTAAGATCTTTGCTTTCTCTAATTTTGCTTAGCATGATACCCTCCAGTTCCATCCATGTAGCTGCAAATGGCAACATTTCATTCTTTTTGATTGCCGAGTAATACTCCATTGTATACAGATAATCACATCTTCTTTCCATTCATCAGCCAATGGACATCTGGGCTCTTTCCATACTTTGGCTATTGTTGATAGTGCTGCTATAAACATTGGGGTGCATGTGGCCCTTCCCCTCCCTGTATTTTAGACACAGGTGTTTTTTTTAGGCAAGTTCCTAATTTTAGAGAACAACCTGTGAAAAATATTGGAAATTGGTGTATGTAGAGTAAAACCTTGGCTCGTGAGCAGAATTCATTCCAGGAACACGCTTGTCATCCAAAGCACTCGTATATCAAAGTGAATTTCAAGAACCATTGGCTCAGTTGTGATCATGTGACATTCGGCGTCACGTACGGCTCGTATTGCAAGATGTCGCTCATTTATCAAGTTAGAGTTTATTAGAAATCTTTGCTCGTCTTGCGGAACCCTCCCAGAGCAAGTTACTCGCAATTCAAGATTTTACTGTATTTTCAAAAAGTGCCTAGAAGTCAGGATTATGTTTATTAATAAAGACCATTTTCTTGTTTGGTCAACTTTAGAAACCAGGTCCAGATAAGTTATTTTTTTTTTTAATTTTTTTTTTTCAATGTTCATTTATTTTTGGGACAGAGAGAGACAGAGCATGAACGGGGGAGGGGCAGAGAGAGAGGCAGACACAGAATCAGAAACAGGCTCCAGGCTCTGAGCCATCAGCCCAGAGCCTGACGCGGGGCTCGAACTCACGGACCGCGAGATCGTGACCTGGCTGAAGTCGGACGCTTAACCGACTGCGCCACCCAGGCGCCCCTATTTTTTTTTTTAAAGTTTATTTATTTATTTTGAGAGAGGCAGAGACGTGTGATGGAGGGGCAGAGAGAGAGAGAGAGAGAGAGAGAGAGAGAGGCTCTGCACTGTCAGCATGGAGCCTGATGCGGGGCTCACACTCACCAACCGAGAGATCACGACCTGAACCAAAACTGAGTCAGATGCTTAACCGACTGAGCCACCCAGGCGCCCCAGATAAGTTATTCTCAACATTAGCATGGCTTTTCTTAATTTCCTCATGACTGCTGGGGTGTTGCCCTCTCCTCCCTCCCCCTCCAAGCTTCTACCCTCGGTTTTGATAGAGATTCTGGTGTCTGTAGGGCAGAACAGAGTGTGGGGAGGGTCGCAGCTGCTGAGGTCAGCTGCCACTTGGTGGAGAGCTTTGTGGGGGGATCCACCAGGGGGGTACCGGTGGAGGGAAGACAACCCCCATGGCCCGTCTGAGGATGCTTGAGGATGTAGTTCCGGCCGCCCGGCCCCTGGCCTCTTCTCCGGGTCAGGTGCACCTGTGGGCGGTTATTCGGGGCAGGATGTTCTGTGCTTTCTGAGCATCTGTCAGAGTGACCTCCTTCAGTGCCCTGACTTCCAAGCAGCTACAGCTTGGACCCCTCGATTTCTCCGCTCGGGGGGAGAGGGGCCCGGAGCAAAGCCAGGGGAGAGATTTGGGGAAGCGGGAAGAACCTTTCCTGCTCGAAGGAGAGAGCAACCCAAAGGGTTATCAGAACCCTCGGGGCTAACATCGTGGTAACATCGGGACGTCATCGGGGTCGGGGCTGAGCCACCTGGACCCAGACCACGTGTCGAGGCCAATGCCTCATCTCCTACCTGTCCCGCCCTGGGGTGTAGACAGCGTTCCGTTGTTCCTTTAAAAAAAAAAAAAAAGAAAGGAAGAAAACGCCATCCAGACTGGTGTGAATAGAGATGAGACAAGGATAACGAAGCCTCCGAACTAATAAAGCAATTAAGAGCGGTGCAATTACAGTTTAGAGCGATAGCTAATAGTTTGGAAAAGAGATTGACGAGAAGGTCTTTCGAGCCTGCTTATCATCTTCCTGCCTTTCAAGCGCCTGTCACATCTCCCGAGGCTGGTGTCGCCTACATCACACCCACCGTGTCAACCCGTTTACTTTTGCGGGTCTTCCCGTCTTTCTGTCCAGCCAAAGACAGGCGTCCCTTCTGTCCTTGCAGAGACTCCGGAAAGGGGGACTGGAAACCTGTTTCGGAGGGAGGGTGACGCGGCTCAGCGGGTGAAAATTCCATCTGTGTTTCGACGCGCCACGGAGTAGGCAACGGGGACGGTGACTTCGCGGCACCTTAGCACCTCCTCAGGCGGAGAGGAAGGAAGACGGACCATTTCGTAACGCGGACCGCGCTGCCTCTTCCTGATGTGTCTGTGCTAACAGTTCGCAAGGATCCCCCCCCACCAGACAGGAAGCAGGCCTCTTACCGCCCTGCCGACCTCTGGCGTCCTGGTCATCACGTGGGTGTGGTCACTCCGCGGGGCGGAGGGGGGATGGCTTCAGCTGGTTTCGGTTTCTCAGAGCCTCTTCCTGCTGCCTCTGTAACGCAGTCTGCAGCCGGTACGTTCTGATGGTGCTGTCTCCAAAGACGCGAGGTCTGCTCAGTCAGCGCTCGGGGGAGCAGCACCCTCTAGGCCCCGGGGCACCCGTCGGGGACTGCGTCCTGCTGTCTGAGCCCACCCATTCGGGCAAGCAGAGCAAATTACTCGCACGCGGCACCTCTCTGCGTCCTGCGGGGGGCCTCGCACGGCCTCGGGGGACAGGGCCACGGCCCGATGTGACCCAGGCTACCCGCCAGCACGGTGATGTCACGGATGGTCTCCTAAAGAAAACACCGGTTCTCCCGGCGGATGGTGCTGACCAGTCCCGCCACAGCCAAGAATGACCTGTGTTGAGATGGTTGCTGGATCATGAAGGAAACACCTGACTTAAAGCTGCCGTTCGACCCAGAGCAGTGGGTGGGAAGAGGCCCTGAGGTCAAGGCTGGGGTGTCCTTTAGGGCCTCCTGTGTCCGAGCCCCTCGGCAATGATGGTGCACCTGTCCCGCCTGCGAGGAAACCCAACGACTCGATAAGAACGCTGCCTTTTAGCGTGACTCTGACCTCTGTCACCTTCCGTCCTTCCCACAGCCCGGAGAAGTGGGAGGGAGGGCCGTTCGTTACCTGCCCTCTGTTTTGCAGGAGGTGAAACTGAGGCATCCAAAATGATGCGGTTTGGGGCACCTGGCTGGCTCGCTGGAGCATGTGACTCTGATCTCAGGGTCGTGAGTTCAAGCCTCATTTAAAAAAAAAAAAAGTGTGATTTGCTAAGTATAACCAAGGACCAGTGAATAAGGGAATTGCAAACCAAGGCTCTTCGTGCTGGTGATCTGTTGTTTCTTCTAGAATCACGGGCTCCCCCCACTGTGGTGGGATGGTGGCTGTTTGGCTAATGTGATCGGGGCCCGGGGTCAAATGCCATGGCTTGGTCTTTCCCCCTGGGATTAAAACCCTGTGCCAGGTGCCTCCCTGCCCAGGCTACCTGGGCCTCCCTGGCCCTGCTGGCTCCTTTCTGTGCCCACTCTGGAGGCCTCGGGGGCAGTGTCACCGCGGCCCACACCTGCACCTTCTAGGGCTGCGTGGAATTCACGGACCCTGCTGACACACTGTGGCTCTCTCTCCTTTTTTCTCATCAAAATCCGCTCCCCTGCTCTCTTCAAAGTAGGAAGACACAGAGTTGTTTTCTATGTGTACAGAAGAAAAAAGTCCAAGAATCCCCAAAGCGCCTTATATTCTCTTAATCTCAAGTGAATAATTTGAATGATCATGGTAAATTACTCATGCTCCATAGTAATGCTGCATGTGTGTGGGTAAAATGAAAGTGTGAGGTGGAAAGTCGTGTCGCTCGGCATCCTTTGGGTATTTTGTGGCACTAAAACATAAAACGACGAAACCGTGCTCTCGTGACATAGGTGCCCCTGGGCGCTGGGCATGGAGACCCGGACTCTGCAATTCACGTGAGTCCGGAAGATCTCCGGGGAATCACTAAGACATATTTTCTCCCAAGATGTAGTCCCCAACGCCCGTCGTGCCAAGTGCAGGTTGAGTAATCGTGGTAGCGTCTGCCCCCCGTTTCTCTCCTGTCCGGGTTTCCGGGGGCCCCGGGGAGGGGCGGGGGTCCCAAGCGCCCCAGGATGAATGGAGCAGACCCTTGTGTGCAAAGAAAACCCAAAGAACTCACAGTCTCTCGGGAGACGTAGTTTTGGAAGCATTTTATTGTCTGTTTTTCGGCTTGACGGAAACTCGAATAGGATCTGTTCTTCAGGAAATCACAGCCTGTGAGGAGGATTCAGACACATAGATGCGTATTTCCAAAGTCCTAGGATAAATACCAGAGGGGGATTTCTCGTGTTCTTCTCGACACGATGAGGGTCTCTGGCGGTCGGGGGGCGGCCGGGCTGCTGGCCTCGGGCGTCACAGCCCTCAGGCGCACGTCTGTCCGTCTGTCTGTCTGCAGCCAGCTCTCCCCTCCCTCCGTCCCCCCACCCCCTCCTCCGCTCTCAGCAGATGCCTGAGTGAGCGCTGTGTGCCTGGCACCCGGCCAGGCTCCAGGATTCAGTGACTCAGATACAGGAGCCGGACAAGAGTCCTTGCTGCATAGACCTGACAGTTGAGTGTTCTTGGAAATAAGCAGCTAAATATGACCCTTCCGAGCAGGAGGCAGTGGATGCGGAAAGAAATGGGTGTGGGGCCGCGTCAGCAGAGTGGTGGGCAGTGAAGAAGTCCTCTCCGAGCAGGTGGGGTTCGGGTTGGGACTGGAGTGAGGGGATAGGACAGCTACCAGATCTGGGGACACCTCCAGGCACGGGGCTGGCCCAGCGGCTTGGGAGCTTGGGGAGCCTGGAGAGCGAGGGGACCACGGGGAGCCCAGGGACCATGGGGTTGAGGGTGGAGGGGACGCGGTGCAAGGACCTGGAGACCAGGGGCAGGTCTCTGGGTTTTACTCCAGTTTTTCAGAGAAGCCACAGGGACTTCTAAACCCCCCAGGAGCTCGTGGGGGAAGAGTAGACTCCCCGAGGCTGCTTAGGGGCTGCGGGTGGCCCAGACCAGCAGCGGGTGGGCAGCACAAGACTGCCGGGCCTTCCAGCAGCCCTCTGTGTGGCATTCAGTGCTCCTGTCCACACACCGGGGCTCGAACTACAGATATTCACGCTTGCGGTTCTGGAGGCCGGATGGTGGCGGATGTGGAATACCAGGGGTTCCTTCCTTCTGTGGCTGCGAGGACAGCCAGCTCCAGGCTCCCCCCAGGCCCAGGGTTGCCTGCCGTCTCAGTGTCCCTGGGCTCGCACGCACACGCCTGGTCCCTGCCTCCGTTGTCCCGTGGCTGTCCTCTTACAGGTTCGTCAGTCATACTGCATGAGACTTTCCCAACTCGATGACTTTCGTCCTCACTAATCACATCTGCAATGACCCTCTTTCCAGATAAGGCTCCGTTCTGGCATCCTGTGGTTTGTGATTTCAGCATCTCTTTCGAGGGCGTAGTGCAACCCGTAGTAAATATGATGCTTCGGAAACTCGTTTTCTTGGCTTGACGGGTCCGGTCTCAGAGTCTTCGTGCAGACCTGCTTTTTAGGTCGTGAACTAAAACCCACGGGTGTTCGCTGACTAGTTTCGTGGCAGTCTCTTCTCCCACGCCAGCTGGGCAGTGTGTGGGGCTCCCCCTGGCTTTGGGTGGCCACGAACTCCCGGTGGTGGGGGTGGGGGTGCCTAGCGTGGGATGAGGGAACACTTTTGGGGTGATTTTGCCTCAGGCACCTATCTTCCGTTCGCACAACCCCTACCCTTGTTGGTCCTGGCCCCTCTTAGAGAGTGGCCGTGGGGTATGACGCTCACACGGTATCACCTGACAGAATACGAGTCGTGGTTTGCTGCGGGAACTCGCCTTTCCTCAGCCCAAGGCCCCCGTGCTGGGCCCTCCCCTGACTTGACCGCGGTGTGCCTGGTGGGGGGCCTGGTGCCACCCAGCCCTGTTGCCAGTGCTGTATACACTGCGCACGTCTAAACACCACAGGCCCAGAGCTTTCTGATTGTTATGTTGTCTTGCTCTGCAATTAGGCTCCGTTCTTGGGTCCCCCCCCCCGTATAACCCGAGGAAACCCCACCTTCTGCCACTTTCTGACACCCGACTGGCCCATCTTCCGCCTCTGGTGGCTGTTAACCGTCAACCCCACGGCCGCCGCCTTCCAGGAGCAGGGCGGCCTTGATGACCAGAAGCCCATGTCACCTGCTTGGGCTTCCAGACTTCATTAACAGCACAGCGTGGAGTGGGAATGTTCAGCTTTCTTTTTCCTTTTCTTTCTTTCTTTTTTAAAGTTTATTCATTTATTTTGAGAGGGAAGTAGGAGAGGGACCGAGAGAGAGGGAGAGCGAGAGAATCCTAAGCAGGCTCCATGCTGTCAGGGCAGAGCCCGACCGTAGGGCTCGAACTCACAAACCCGGAGATCATGCCCTGAGCCACAGGGTCAAGAGTCTGATGCTTAACCGACTGAGCCACCCAGGCACCCCTTTCTGTTTTCGTTTATTTCAGCTTTTTTTTTTATTACTTTTTTAATGTGTATTTATTTTTGAGACAGAGAGAGACAGAGTGTGAGCAGGGGGGTGGGGGGAAGGGGCAGAGAGAGAGAGGGAAACAGAATCCGAAGCAGGCCCCAGGCTCTGAGCTGTCAGCACAGAGCCTGACCACGAGATCATGAGCTGAGCCGAAGTCGGACACTTAACCGACTGAGCCACCCGGGCGCCCCAGCTTTCTTTTTAAACAAGGTGAGACCTTGCACTTGATCATTCGTGATTAGTGATGCCCGTGCTCAGAAAGCAGCCCCCTGGTGTGTTTATGAAAAGTCAGTGTGGTCACTACGGAAACCAGAACACGTTTGGTAGTATGCGTCACGAGTGCTGCTGGTGGGAAGTGAGGACCTGGGACTCGTGTACCTTTGTGTTAGCAGGTGTCATGGCGCATTTAGAAATCAAGTGCGAACCCCCCCCCCCCCCCATTTGCGCAGCCCGGGCATAGGCCGTGCTGCCCACGCTTTCTGTGTCTTTTCGGTCGGGGCTGCACCACAGAGGCCCCCGGGGAGGCCCGGCTGTGCTCAGTCCTAGAGGAAGGCAGAGAGGGAAGAAGGCAACCCCCCCCCCCCCCCCCCAACGTGCACACTCGCTCTTGGCCGTGCTCGACAGCCACCAGGGACTTTGATAAAGCCTCAGACCTGGTCCAGTCTGTATCAGTGGGCCTGAGACTCCGCATTTCTAATCAGCCTTTCTCCCAGGGGTGTGCTGCTTCTGGTCTGGGGGTCACACCTTGAGTCTCAGCAGCAGGGAACCTTTAGAACCGGGGCATGATGCTCAGAGTTAGGAATGGAGTAGCTGGGCCGTCTTTGAGAACACTGCCGTTGATGTCCAAATCCGTTTTTTCTCCAAGCAACTGGCATTATGTCATTGGTTTTTGTTGTTGCTAGTATCTATAGTTATTGCTGTCAGAAATATTTTGCTATATATGTGGATAATACAAATTTTATGCAATAGTTCAACTCATGATCTATTCGGAAGGTAGATATTTGTCTTTTTCTATTTTCATGATTACTAGTTTTTTAAGGTTTATTCATTTTTGAGAGAGAGACAGAGAGAGAGAGAGAGAGAGAGAACGGGGGAGGGGGCAGAGAGAGAGGGAGACACAGAATCCGAAGCAGGCTCCAGGCTCTAAGCTGTCAGCACAGAGCCCGACGCGGGGATTGAACCTATAAACCGCGAGATCATGACGTGAGCCAAAGACGGATGCTTACCTGACTGAACTGCCCAGGTGGCCCTCATTGTTACTATTTCTAAACAACACGAGCTTATGATCTTCTGGTTCTGGAGAGCTGGCCCCATAGTCATTTTCACTGGGGTCAGATCAGGTGTCGGCAGGCCTGTGTCCCTTGTGGAAACTCTAGACTGCTTTCTAGTCTCTTCCTGCTGCGGACCCTGTCTGTGTCCCGGGCTGCTGACCAGCCTCTGTCTTCACAGCTGACAGCATGGTGCCTTGTCTCTGCTCTGACTTCCCCTTTGGCCCTTCCAACCCCCTCTGACCCTGGTCCTTCTGCCTCTCTCTTAGGTGGACCCTTGTGATTACCTGGGATGGCATCTGGTTTTAAGTTGGTAAACTGAACTATCCAGAAGTCTCCATTATGAGGCAAGAAGCAAGTGAATTTAGTTGGACATTTAGAAAATCATAATGTAACTAGGGGCACCGGGGTGGCTCAGTCGGTTAAGCGTCCGACTCCGGCTCAGGTCACGATCTCACGGCTCATGGGTTTGAGCCCCGCATCGGGCTCTGTGCTGACAGCTCCGAGCCTGGAGCCCGCTTCAGATTCATATTTTCCTCTCTCTCTGCCCCTCCCCTGCTTGCACTCTGTCTCTCTCAAAAATAAACATTAAACAAAAGAAAGAAAAAAGAAAATAACTAACCACCAGATATGGCATAGTTTCCTCACTCCACTCTCCTTTACCTTCCTTAAAAGTTGCTATATGAATAGTAAATATCTATTCACTTACCTAAGAAATATTTTCCGCTTCTGACCTGAAAAGGGCAATTTAGAAGACGTGGTGATGAATGACACGTCCCTTGGCTTCAGGGATTTTGTTAGGAGAATTGAATGTCCACCGTGGGAGGCGTACGATGATACGTTCGTAAGAACAATGTAAGAACAATGCAGAAAGTTACTGTAAACACAGCTACCAAGTGAGAAGGGAAAACACAAAGGAAGAAACCAGGTAAGGAGCACCAGGGTTTAGCTCTCAGGGGGCCCGAGCGGTGGTTGTTCTAGTCTGTGATCGCTGTGGTCAAGGATGACCACACAGGTTGTAGCTCGAAGCAGCAAAGACTTGTCTTCGAGTTTGGAGGTCAGGGTGTCCTTCCATTCCATTCTGGAATCTGCTTCCTTGCTTTTTCCAGCCTCTAGTGATGTCCGAATTTCTTGGCTCACCACTCGCCACAGCAGTAGCTTCAACCCACCCTCTGCTTCCACCCTTACGTCTGCTCTTGGACTCTGACCCTCCTGCCTCCGTCTCCTAAGGACCCTTTGATGACAGCAAACCCATCCTTTTATCCAGGATCCTTTCCCCAGCCCAAGACCCTTCAACATGGAAGGTAACCCATTCACCTGCTCCGGGGCCACCGTGTGGAGGCCTCCGCATGCCGTTATTCACGGCGATCGTGTCTGTGGGATGGCTGTCCCCTCTCTTGCCGAGCCTGGAGCAAAAGACAGGGAAAGGCAATTGCATATTCCAGAGACAAAGGAGACCCAATAAAATATAATAACGTGTAATATATGCCTCTAGGCTGGGTCCTGATTTGAAGAAACCAACTGTAAAACATATTTCTTGGGATAATTGGAAGATTTTGAGTGTGGCATAGGTAATATTTTTGTAGATTATTTTTTGTTAATGTTTTTTGCTAGAGTATTTTTGGCAAAGTATAGGAATCATACATTTTACTGCTTAACGTTTCATTTCTTTTCCTCAAATGTAACATTTTCCTACGTAAGCACAGTGCCCGTTATGACCGACAGGTTGGTTCTTCCGTTCTGCCTTCCCCAAACCATCAGATTAGGAAGGTCAAAAACACCTCACTTTATTTTTTTAATTTGTTTTAATATTTTTTATTTATTTTTGAGAGAGAGAGAGAGACAGTACGAACCGGGGCAGAGAGAGAGGGGGAGACACAGAATCTGAAGCAGGCTCCAGGCTCTGAGCTGTCAGCACAGAGCCCGACACAGGGCTTGAACCCACAAACTGTGAGATCGTGACCTGAGCCAAAGCTGGACGCTTAACCGACTGAGCCACCCGGGCGCCCTGAAAACACCTCACTTTATAAGTTAAGAGCTACCTACCCTTCTGTCCATGTTATTTTACTTCCTTGAAAAAAAATCAATTACAGTTCAATTGTACCTCTGGTGGACAGGGCATTGATTTCTAGCTGTTAATTTTAACAAAGAGCATTAGCTGCTGACCTCCTCGTCCAAAGCTTTTAAAGACCGAGGCACTCAGTCCATGACTCAGACACTCCTAGTTTGCCATTCAGGGATTGGGGGTTTGTGACCTAGAGCCTTGGCCGATGAGTAACTTGATCGTGAACAGAGTCAGTAACTTGTGTGTGCCTTGAAAGCAGGAGTTCAAAAGAGGCCTTCTGCTAATTGTGACTTAGGACAAATCTGCTTCTTGATTGTCATTTCTCATGTGAAAACTTTATCTACTCCTGAAGGGAAAAATGCGCAGATAAATTATTGGTTAAAAGAAAGCAAGTAAACAGACAACATCAGCAACAGACTTTGATGCTCTGGTTCTGCTGAGGATGCAGAAAGTCCTAGAGAAAATGTTCTCAAGAATGAGAAAAAGCCAGGTGATCTACAAAGTCATGACTTTCCTGAATCCATCAGAGGGCAAGGCACCCAGAGAGCTTTATCCTATAGGATGACAAGCTCCTTCAAGGAGGGCTGGGACATGATCTATCTCAGCTGTGTTGAAGAATAGGTGGCAGACACAGCCACCATGGAAATGGGGAAAAACAAAACAGCTGAATGTGGGCTTCTGCACCAGCTTTAGAATCCTGGGACCCGAGGCACAGGGGAGCCCACACTCCTGTGCGTCTCCTCCCCGCACGCCTTCGCTGGAAGTGTGTGTGAAAGATTGGGGATGGGGCGTGACTTGAGGGGGACCCCACCCAGCTTCTAGCATTTCTTTCAAATGATGCAAAGGCCTAAACCACTGGGAGGAGCCCCATGCTTCCGTCCAATGCTCGGGACTCTGGGGGACCCTGTCTGTGGGGCAGAGGTAGCAGCTAAAAGCTAGCTGCTGTGAGACAGTCTGCCCCCCTGTATTTCTATATACTACCAATAAGATTGAAAATTGAAATTAAAGTTATATTCAAAAGCATCCAAAGACTGTAATACATAGGGTTACCTCTAACAAAATCTGTGCGAGGTTTGTATACGGAAAACTACATAAAACACTGCTGGAAGAAAAAAACTGATGAAAGACTAAAGAAGACTAAAATTTTTTTTTTTTTTTTATGAAATTTATTGACAAATTGGTTTCCATACAACACCCAGTGCTCATCCCAAAAGGTGCCCTCCTCAATACCCATCACCCACCCTCTCCTCCCTCCCACCCCCCATCAACCCTCAGTTTGTTAAAGAAGACTCAAATTAATAAAGAGGTATACTATATTCATGGATAAGAAGAATCAATATTATTAAGGTGCTCATTTTCCAAACTGTTTTGGCAATTCAAGGCAATGACAACTGAAATCCCAGCAGATTTTTTTTTTCCCTTTTATTTTTTAGGGCAGTTTTAGGATTGCAGAAAATTAGCAGAAAGCACAGAGATTTACCAAATACTCCCTGCCCCCGCCCCCCCCTCCCCCGCCTCCCTCACTACCACTGTCCCCCACCAGAGCGGTACGTTTGTTACAATTGATGGACCTACACTGACACGTCACAGTCACCCAAAGCCCATGGTTCACGCGAGGGCTCACTTGTCGTGTTGTCTGGACAACATACAATGACATCTGTCCATTGTTACGCTGTATTACAAAGTCATCTCACTGCCCTGAAAATCCTGTGTTCCCGTGGGAATGTTTACACCTTCATAGCTCTGTGGCCTCTGTGCTCAGGCTCATCATCTGTGAGCGCAACTAAGATTTGTGTTGTCCTCGTGGCTGTGAGGATTCAGTGAGGAAATCCCCTGCAAGAGCTTGGCGAGCTGCCTGCACATGGCGAGCACTCAGTAAATGTTCACTGCCAGGGTGGCTTGCATTGTCCTGGAAGAAAACTAAGTATCTTAATGAGGCGAATTAAACTGTCTTACATAAAAGAGCACGCTGTTTTCAAATACATTGGCAAGATCTGTTTACAGCGAGACATTTTTTAATGTGGGCATTATGAATAAATTCTGCTCTTGAAGGCATCACGGACAAAGCTTTGGCTCAACAATGCTTTTCCAGATTTCACTTCCTTTAATTATGTGTGCTTGAAAGTAATAAGTGTGTATTTAGAAATTATGATATATGATTCATGGTCTTCATTTAGACTTATTTAAATATCGGGGCGCCTGGGTGGCGCAGTCGGTTGAGCGTCCGACTTCAGCCAGGTCACGATCTCGCGGTCCGTGAGTTCGAGCCCCGCGTCGGGCTCTGGGCTGATGGCTCGGAGCCTGGAGCCTGTTTCCGATTCTGTGTCTCCCTCTCTCTCTGCCCCTCCCCTGTTCATGCTCTGTCTCTCGCTGTCCCAAAAATAAACGTTGAAAAAAATTTTTAAATATCTATTCATCATCATCTGTTATCTATTATCTATCTATCTATCATCTACCTGTTACCTATTGTTTATCAATCAGCCACTCCATCTACCTATCATCATGATATCATCTACTTATCTCTTTATCAATCATTCTATGTATCTATATATCTATTTATCTATCATCATGTGCCTGTTATCTATCATTCTGTCTATCCATCATCATCATCATCATCTACCTGTTATCTATTTATTATCAATCATGCTTTCTATCTATCCATTCATCTTCATTTGTCTACCTATTCTTCATATGTAATTATGAGATTGTGCACATAAATGTATGGATAGGTGGTAGAATATAGTTTGCTTGAAATACTTCCTGCTGTAGTTTCGTACTTAGTTTGGAATTTCTCTCTGTCGCCTTTTGCTTTTGTGACCAGGTACAGGGAAGGTGAGGACGATCATAGCCAGGCAAAGCGGAAAGAGGGGGTGTGCCCTAAAGAACGCTTACCAGTCTTTGATCTTGACTAGTCTAGGTGCCTTCTGTTAACGGGAGCGTACAAGATTTGACTTGGCGTGACCGGCTTGTTTCACTGAGCGTAATGTTCTCAAGGTCCGTTCACGTCATGGTGTGCGTGAGACTTTCCTTCCTTTCTAAGGCTGAATAATACTCCGTTGTGTGTATAAACCACATTTTGTTTAGCTGTTAATCTGCTGGTGCGCACTTGGGTTGCTTACATCTTTTGGCTGTTGTGAATCATGCTTCTTTGAACACGAGTGTGCAAATACTTGTTTGAATTTCTGCTTTCACTTTTTATGTGTATGTACCCAAAAGTAGAATTGCTGGGCCATGTGGGAATTCTGTTGAAGTTTTTGAGGAATCTCTACAGCAGCCACCCTGTTTTACACGCACAAGTGTTTCAGTTTCTCCACATCCTTGCTTATTTTGCACATTCTTGTTGTTTTCTGTTTGTTTGTTTGTTTGTAGCTTTCCTACTGGGTGTGAAGTGGTATTTCAAGGGGTTTGATTTGCAATTTCTGTAATGGTTGGTGATGTTGAGCATCTTTTCATGTGTTCGTTGACCATTCGGGTATCTTTTTGGGAAAAATGTCCGTGCAGGCCTTTTGCCCATTTTTAGTTGGATTATTTTTGCTGTTTGGAGTTGCAGGAGTTCCTTAAACATTCTGGATGTTAACCTCTTATCTGATGTGGGATTTGCCAAGATTTTTCTCCCTTCTGGTGGTTGCCTTTTCACTCTGTTGATTGTGGCCTTTGGTCCTCATAAGTTTCCAATTTTGATTTAGTCTGTTACACGTATTTTTCTTTGTTTCTGTTCTTTTGGCATCGTATCTAAGAAATCATTGCCAAATCTAACGTCATGAGGCTTTTCCTCGTTTTCTTCCAAGGGTTCTGTACTTTTAGGTTTTCTGTTTAAGCCTTTGATCTGTTTCAAGCCAGTTTTTGCACATGGTGCAAAGTAAGGCTCCAACTTCTTCCTTTTGCGTGTGGCTTAAATCCTTGATCTTTCTTCCAAGGACGAGGGCTCAGAATCCCTGTGGTGTTAGCACGGTGCTCGGGACACAGTAGGGTCTGGACACAGCCACTCTCTGGGGTCGTCACGTACCATGGGATGTAACATTTCAAACATAATGAAGACGTGGAAGAAGTCCTCACGCGTCCCTGCATTTCTCAGAACACACGGAAGACTTTATATCAGCTTTTCTTTTCTTTTTTTTTTTTTAATGTTTATTTATTTTTGAGACAGAGAAAGACAGAGCATGAGCAGGGGAGGGTCAGAGAGAGAGGGAGACACAGAATCGGAAACAGGCTCCGGGCTCCGAGCTGTCAGCACAGAGCCCGACGTGGGGCTTGAACTCACGGACCGCGAGATCATGACCTGGGCTGAAGTCGGACGCTCAACTGACTGAGCCACCCAGGTGCCCCTATATCAGCTTTTCAATTATAAATATAAACTGTATATTAACTCAGAGTTGACTTGGAGGAGGAAGAGAAAACGGGAAAAATGTTTTCTATGCTCCAGTTATTCTAGCCAGTTAATAAAATTTACATCTGTTTTCCTCAGTGAAACTTAAAATACCCAGCAACCTCGAAAATTTGTCAAAAAAACCCATCTATTTATGTCCTAAGTGTTATTTAATGACTCATTGTTGTATTTGTCTTGATTCATTCTTTTGGGTTAATTTCATCGCATTTTCTTTATTTTCCACTCAAGATTATTGACGAGAAAGGCAGGACAATCAGGTGATGGTCACGACAGGGACTGGTCATCCCCACTGGGAGATCTCATTTGCGGTGTCCAGATTCCTCTCCCCCGACACCCCACGGCAAAGCCCAGCCTAGTCTGTTCGTGGCATTATCTAAAAACCAGAGTTCTGGGGCGCCTGGGTGGCGCAGTCGGTTAAGCGTCCGACTTCAGCCAGGTCACGATCTCGAGGTCCGTGAGTTCGAGCCCCGCGTCAGGCTCTGGGCTGATGGCTCAGAGTCTGGAGCCTGTTTCCGATTCTGTGTCTCCCTCTCTCTCTGCCCCTCCCCCGTTCATGCTCTGTCTCTCTCTCTCTCTCTGTCCCAAAAATAAATAAACATTGAAAAAAAAAATTAAAAACCAGAGTTCCGAGTTACTTCCTGTTAGAGACGGTGGCTCCTGTGAAGGCCCAGCTCCCTGGACACAGCTCTCCCTGGCTGCACAGAAGAGTGGCCCCGTCTGTTCTCTCCCTGCTTCCCCACTGGCCGGCAGGTGCACACTCTCTTTCCTGTCGTCCTACCCGGAACCCACAGCATGCCTTCTCCACTCATTTGGAGAGCCTGTCGCTGTTCTCACTTGGAAATGGGTTCCTGACCACCGAGTCACCTGAAGTTCTTGAAAGGATTTGAAAGTCTCTTTTTATTCATTTGTGGGAAAACAGCGCCTGAAACATAGCCGTGTGGGGGTGGGGAGACTGAATGATGTGCACTTCCCGGCGAAGGCCACCCAGGGAGGGAAGCTCACAGCCTGAGAAGTGCTACAGCCCCCTGGGGTGTGAGGCAGTGGTCAGCAGGCTTGCAGGGGCCGGGCAGCGGATGACCCTAGTGCGTGGTGCTTTGGCTTTTCACTGTCTTAATGTGACAGGTTCAAGTACACACACAGGCACCTGCATGTACACGCACGGAAAGATTTGACACGCAACCCGATTAAATATTCAATTTCGTCTCAACTCCATTGGAAAATGTGTCCCTGGAGCGTCTTATAAAGTGAAAATCCCAAGCTCTTCCTGCTGACCTAGGACACGACCCCCAGGCTGGGCAGAGCACGGGCTGGTATGGGTCACCCTGCAAAGCGGGCTGTTCGTACTCAGTGGCCGTGAGGCAGGGAGCCACAGTAGTGCCGTGTTGATTTTGGTTGAGATCACCGATGGCTCATCGTTACTGCACACGGTGCTCTCCTTGGCTGATTTATTCATGTATTTGTTTTCTAGAACATTCTCCTACACCTCGCCTGGAGTATGTGCGCAGGGGTTTCTCCTGGATATGTTGATGCGTCTACGGTTATGTATATACATACACACGTGCACATGCTTGTACACGTGGTGCAGTATATGTGTCCCCCCCCCCCCCCAGCCGAGATGGAACTGGTGACATGTGTATTATGAATGTTCAGTTTTAGGAGAGAGTGTCATGCTATTTTCTCAGTTTTTGTACAAGGTAAGAATCTGCCTTCTCCACTGGAATCATGGTTTTGGGTCACGACCGCTCAGTCTGGGGGAGCCTGTGTATTTGTGTCTTGGGTGTAGATTCCTGGCGATTCTGTTCTGTGTTCAATCTAGGTATTTGTCAGCAGATTGCCGCTCTGCAGAGCAGTGCCTTGTGGGTTTTTTTTTCTCTTTCCTTACACCATTCATGTCTTAGGAGGGCACATTTAAAAGTTTGTGTCTTTCCCCTCCTGACCATTTGGTAACCTCCTGAGATATTTTGACTTTAATTTTGAATACTTCCCATGGAGTAACACAAGAAGTTCTGCTTTCAATTTTGTAAGAAGACTGGGTCCATTTATATCCACCTATCATTTAGTTTTGAGGAAGGCGTTACCATCATCTTCCTATTCAGTTCAATTCAATACTTTTTTAAGTACACACCATGTGGGTGCTAAGAAAAACACAGACCCTCCAAGAATCTTATGATGTGGTGTGTGTGGTTATGAGGGCAATGTTTTGGAGAACGAGGCAAGATTCTGCTATGTTCTAGAAGTATTCTTGCCTTATTTTAAAATCTCAGCAAGGGGCGCCTGGGTGGCGCAGTCGGTTAAGCGTCCGACTTCAGCCAGGTCACGATCTCGAGGTCTGTGAGTTCGAGCCCGCGTCGGGCTCTGGGCTGATGGCTCAGAGCCTGGAGCCTGTTTCCGATTCTTGTCTCCCTCTCTCTCTGCCCCTCCCCCGTTCATGCTCTGTCTCTCTCTGTCCCAAAAATAAATAAACGTTGAAAAAAAAAATTTAAAATCTCAGCGAAAGCCTTTTCATCATCTACCATCCATATTCAGAAGAGGCATAAATAGCAACACCATTTTTTTTTTTAAGTTCCTGAAAGTGCTCTTAAGGGGTTGGCGCTGCTGCATAGAAATGTGGTTCAGCTACCACCCTATACGAGCGACACTTTTGTGTGAACTCACTCCTTTTATTTGCGGAAGGAGTTTGTACAGATGAAAAAGTGAGGAAAAACTGACGCATGCGAAACCTCTGTCCATGGTACTGAAATGCTCCTCATGCAGGCAGAGAGTTATGTGGTCATTCCCGACATACTCAATCAGTGCTCTTGAATTTCTCTTATTGTCTCTTCCTCTCCAATTCCGTTGCCGTGGATATATCCCAGGCCCGCGGTGCCCTCCTGAAATGCCCATTGGCTGACTTGGCTGAATGAGGGGAAAGAGGTGGGTGGAACATCCAAGCCCGTGGCCGCTCTCAGTGAGAATCTCTTTTGTGCCCTGGACTGTTTCCTAAATTAATTGGTATCTCTAAACCTAAAGTTACAGGCCGTAGGATACAGTTTTGGTAGAGCGCATTAGTTTGGATTTAGGTTTCAAGACTATCTGAATCATAAGGGTTTTACTGTATATTAGCAAAGATAAGTCAGCATGGGCTAAAATCTATGAAAAACTATCCCGGTAGCTCAGCAGTTTGAAGAAATAAATGTTTATCGCTTCCTATATCACATCTAGTGGAATATTTGTGGGCAGCCTTCCCATGCAGTGAGTGGGGCCCGGCTCCTTCAAGGGCCAGCTCTGCCACACCCCTGCACACCCCACAGGTCACGCTTGGGCCCCCACATCAGTCAGAGGGGAAATGAAAGGCGTGAACATTCTTCTAGACTATAAGGAATGGTGACTGCGGAATACTCTTTAAATTCATGTTTCATGTGATTTTTTAAAATGTTTTATTTATTTTTGAGAGAGAGAGAGACAGAGAGAGAGAGAGAGAGAATAGAGCAGGGAGGGGTAGAGAGAAAAGGAGACACAGAATCCACTAAGCAGGCTCCAGGCTCTGAGCTGGTAGCACAGAGCCTGACGTGGGGCTCAAACCTGTGAACTAGGAGATCATGACCTGGACACTTAACCAACTGAGCCACCCAGGCGCCCCATGTTTCATGTGATTTTTAACCCATTTCTTTAATCACGCACATGACCTAGTTCATGCCTTGGAGTGTCTCCTCTCTCCTTTGTTGTACCACAGAACACCATCTCTTAAATGCTAGGGTAACATATTTCTAGCTTGAGAGGATTCGTGAGAGAACATTAGCACACATTGCCAAGATATTTTCCTTTAGCTTTGGTGAATAATAATGAGCAGTTTAAAAGAAAGATATTTGTCTTTGCTCTACCTTACCTTAAAACGAAAGAGCTCATGTGATTTTTAGATTACATTTTTAAATTATTGTCTCTTGGTTCTTTACTGATTAATATAGCCAACATTTAAAAAGTATTTTTGAGTATAGCTGGTTTTACAGACTGTCATTTTTTAAAAAAAATTATTTGCTTATTTTGAGAGAGTGTGTGCGCTTGTGCAAGCTGGGGAGGGGCGGAGACCGAGGGGGAGAGAGAGAATCCCAAGCAGGCTCCGCACTTTAGTGCAGAGGCCGATGTGGGGCTCGAACTCACGAACCGTGAGATCATGACCTCAGCCGAAACCAAGAGTCAGACGCCTAACCGACTGAGCCACCCAGGCATCCCCAGACAGTCTTTTAAAATAACACAATGTATTTGGGGCACCTGGGTGGCTCAGTCGGTTAGGCGTCCGATTTTGGCCCAGGTCATGATCTTGCAGTTCATGAGTTTGAGCCCCACATTGGGCTCTGTGCTGACAGCTCGGAGCCTCGAGCCTGCTTCCGATTCTGTGTCTCCCTCCCTCTCTGCCCCTCCACTGCTTGCGCTCTTTCTCAAAAATAAATAAACATTAAATAAAAAAAACCATACCATAATATGCTGTCTCAGTAAGATGATCCTGCGCAAAAAAAAAAATTAGGCGTAAAACAACACATTTTTGAAGAACATTAAATATATTTTAAGTTGTTTATTGCAAGACATATGTACACCGGTAGCATGGGGTTGATCAACAATCATCCAATTTAAAAACACTTATTGACTGTCTGCCATGGGCCAGATGGAGCACAAGGCAGCAGGCACTGTTTAGCTTTGAGTACAAGACGGTCTGACCTAGACATCCGATGTAAACATACCGGAGGAAGGCGACGGGAAAGTCTGGTCTCTCTTCCATGGTATTACTCCGTAATGTGCTCTGAATTTCATTAGCGTTTTGGGGCGCCCGCGGGGCTCAGTCGGTTGAGCGTCCGACTTCAGCTCCCGTCATGATCTTGCAGTTGAGGGTTTGAGCCCCGTGTTGGGCTCCGTGCTCACAGCTGGGAGCCTGGAGCCTGCTTCGGATGCTGTGTCTCCTCCTTTCTCTGCCCCTCCCCTGCTCATGCTCGGTCTGTCTCTCTCAAAAATAAACGTTAAAAAAAATTACGTTATCATTTCAATATATTTCCTTTAGATAAAAACGAATAGCACCCAAAGAGTTTTCTTTACCGTGAAAGCAGTGCCACCATATGGCGTTATGGGTTCTATGTTGCGGGAGGTTGTGCTCTCCCACAGGGCATGTTGCAGACCTAGGACTGTGGCCCCATTTGGAAACAGAGACTTTACAGATATACACGGGTTGAGAGGAGGTCATCAGCGCAGGCCTTAGCCAAATGTGGCTGAGCCCTCATGGGGAGGGGAGAAGTGTGGGCGAGGGAGACAGCATGGGTGGGGGAGGCAGGGGCTGGGGCGATCAGATGGCCAGTGACACCAGGGGCTGGGAGAGGCAGGAAGGATTCTCCCCTACGGGTTTCAGAGGGAGCACAGCCCTGCCAACAGCTTGATTTTGAACTTCTCTCCTGGAAGGCTGCGAGACGAGAATCTCTGTTGTGTGAAGCTGCCGGGTCTGTGGGACGTGGTTACGGCAGCTCCAAGAATGTAATCCGGTATGTTCTAAATGAACTTGGAGCACAGACAAATATAGAATGAATTCCCTCCAGTTTTGTTAGAGTCCAACACGGTCAAATCTCGAGTTTGAGCAGAGTACTGTACAGGCAAAGCTGATTCTAGGAAGCCCGTCGTGAGGGAGCGACCCACGGTCTGGCCAGAAGGAGCGTGAGCTGGGGAGGAGGTCTGGTCTCTCGTTCCTGCTGTGGGGCCTTCCCCTCCACCCCCACCCCTTCCCCACAGACAGAGCTGAGAGAACATGGAGGTGCCGAGGGCCCCACGATTTAGTGTGAGTGATCTGAAAGTACAATCCGCAAGACTGTTTCTGCTCGGGATGGTCTTAAAGTTATGTTCGGTTAGGGGGGGCGTTCTCCGAGTTTTGTAGGAATTGCTCCTTGTCTGGGTGCTCTTCAGGTTTGAATGGGATCGTTGAGCCTACGACTCATCCAGTGCTCCCTGGCACATCTGTCTGTGAGCTGGTGGCGAAGCGCAAAGGTGGAAAGCACGAGAAGGTGTGAAACCGATCTGCTTGTTATAAGGCTTGAAAACATGCAGATGAGTGGGGTCTTTTAAGGTCTTTTACGTTTTTAGCTTAACCTTACTCATGAAACTAGGTGTGAAGGTGCAGGCACAGGGCCCCAGACCTGCCTGAGCAGGTGCGAGAAGCAGGCCATCTGTTTACAGCGGGTGGGGCAGGAGGGCCACGCAGGTGGAGGGGCCACTGTGTGGAATGTGAGGAGGGCGAAGGCGGGGCCGCCACCGCTCTGGACACCTGTCCACCCTGCGGACCGGGGAAGCCTCTCTGAGGAAGTGACGTTTCCGCTGGGAATTGGCGGGGGGGGGGGGGCAGAGCGGGTGGGGGAGGGTTGCAAGCATCCGGGGGGCCCTGACACTGCCTTCTTCCCCCATCTCCCAAGACGAGATGACCACAGCGTTTGTATAAGAGGTTCCTCCCCAGAGCTCAGCACCCAGCCGGCAACCATTGTTCAGCTTTGTAATTAACATCCAGAATGAGATGCTGAAATATGCACCACGGACTTTGGAATCGCTAGAGAAAGATCCAGTACGTTCTATGTCATTTTCTTGTTAAGCAAATCTCACTTTCCGAGGGCTATTATTTCAGGAACATATATGGTAATTTGATGAAGAGGAACATGCGATTAACTAGGACTTTTCGTTCCTTGACCACGGAGCTGAGGCAGAAACCAGACGGGGCTCACGCTTGCAAAAATGCCGCTTTAGACTTTAAAAGGTCAGGGGTGCCTTGCTTTTATCAAAGGATTAAAAAGAATTTTGGTGCATAGGCAGCTTAAAAAAAACGACTGAATGTTGCTTCTAGCATGCTAAGGCTGTTGTGCTTTTAAGGGGTCAAAGGCTCATGGGAATGTTCCCCAGGATGAGTCAAGTACTGTGGTTTTCGGTTTTGGATTTGGAGGCATTCACAGAGGGCCTGCTTCTCAACACAGACCCTGGACGTTGGCTGTACGCACTCCCTCCCCTTCAGGACCTCCGGAACGCAAGTAGGGTACAAGCATCAGGACATTTCCACAGCCGCGTCTTTCCGCGAACGATAAGAACAATGACTTTATGGACGCGGGTGATCATACCGTGTCTGGGAGCCGCTGCACTAGGGAAGCTCCCTTCCTTCGCCAGCGTGAGCCTCCTCTGCCCACTGGGCAGGCGTATTTATAGGCACGGAGACCGAACGGGGTGATGGCTCCCCGGGGGCAGGGCGTGTGAAGCTGGCCCCACCGGCCATGGTGTGGTGGGCGCGCAGGATGGGCCAGGAGGCCGCTCTTGCCTCTTCACACAAGTGGTGAGGCTCATGGTCAGAAGTGATGTAGGGAAGATAGAGTGGAGGACAGGAGCGCTGCCCCCTCGCCGTGGCCCCTGGCGCGTACGGAGCCACCGAACACCAGTCATGGTGACATTGCCTCCCCCGGTCCACGTCCTTTGTGTCGTCGTGATGCCCACGGTGTGAGGTGTCCTCCACAGAGCTAATACTCCCAGGGCTCATGTTCACGCTGTGCCGTTTCGGGGCGATTCGCTTCCTTCACAGCCAAGTTTAGGCGTATTTGGAAGTCTGTATGAAACTGACAGAGGACTTCCCCGAACCACGTGTGCTGGGCTTTGGCTGAGTTTCCAAACGAGAGGCCATCCTCTCGAGAGGCACAGTCAGTTCTCGATATTTGAGACAGTTATGTTCTTTTTGGTTTTCTTTTCGAGACAGGGAGAGAGAGAGAGAGAGAGTGCATGAGCAGGGAAGAGAAGCAGAGGGAGAGAGGCAGACACAGAGGCAGAGAATACTAAGCAGGCTTCATGCTCAGCCCAGAGCCTGACACCTGTGCTCAATCCAAAGACCCTAGGATGGTGACCTGAGCCGAAATCGGGAGTCGGACGCTCACCCGACTGAGCCACCCAGGTGCCCCGAGGGAGTTACGTTCTAGAAAGTTTCTGCGAACGCTGGATTAGCAAATACTGACCCTCTGTCCCCAAGGGAACTGCAAGGCTAGGTTTCTGCACGCCTCTGGTGCTGACATTTTCATCAACTGACTACGTTTTGTGTGTTGGTGTGTTTAACCACGCCTGGTTTAGCATATGCCGGAGATTCCCGAACATGGAGACTTGTCCCGGTGACGCCAGTTTGTCCCTCCCCCGGGGCATCGCATGTGCCTGGATTCCTGCGTGGATCTGCAGGACCTCGTCGTCTTCCTGACTGAGCCGTCAGAGCCTTGGCCCCGAGGAAGCAGATCCGTCTGAAACTTGCTGGGCCGCTGCACCGGTCTCAGGTGCCTGCTGTGGCCAGCTAGCCCGGGAAGAGGGGTCCTTTTAGACGGGCGCTGTTTTCAGTGGTCTCGGCTGGCGTGACGCCGTGTGGACACTTTGTGCGCCGCGTCATTACTGTGTACGTTGGTGACCTCTGGTGCCACAAAGTCACGGTGAGCGTCCTCACATGTGCCGCTTCATCGACCTGTGTGCCTGGATATGCACTTAGGAGTGAGGTTTCTTGAGTTGCGTCTCTGAGTGTTTTTAGTCTGAAAAAACATAAACATGGCCAGGACGCCATCCAGCCAGGCTGTGCCCGTCTACACCCCACTGCCGGGTGTGAAGTCCTGGGCCCCACATTTCCTCTGCCCTTGGTGCTGCCCGGCATTCTGACTTTGCCAATCTGGCGTGTGCCCGCTGCTGTCTTGTTGCCGCCTCGGTTTGGACCCGTCCGATCAATAACCATTTTAACTCTTTCTTCACAGGCTTGGTGTCTGCTTGGCCTTTCTCTTCTGAGCGTCACCGGTCCTCATTCTCTGCCCATTTCTGTATTTGAATTCTCCTCTTTTTCTTTGGATTCGTAGGCTGTCCTTATTTATTCCTTCTGTTGGTCCCTTGATGATGTAAAAAATCATAAATGCCGTTCTTTTAAAAAAATTTTTTTTAACATTTATTTTTTTTTGAGACAGAGAGAGACAGAGTGTGAGCGGACGAGGGGCAGAGAGAGAGGGAGACAAAGAATCCAAAGCAGGCTCCGGGCTCCGAGCTGTCAGCACAGAACCTGACGTGGGGCTCGAACCCACAGACCGCGAGATCATGACCTGAGCCGACGTCGGATGCTCAACCGACTGAGCAACCCGGACGCCCCCGTAAATGCCTTTCTTAATGTAGCTACTATGCGGTAATTAATCTTGCCCTTCAGTGAAAAAAAAGAGTATAAAACCGATATGATCAAATCTACATTTTTTTTCCCCCCGCCTTATGGTTTGAGCTCTGGGAATTTTTTCGTCTAAACAAATTTCTTCATTCTTGAGTCACACAAATCTACTGCTCTTACGCAGAAGTACACTCCTATGTCTTCTACGAACGTTATAGCTTAATTTTCCAGTCGTGGCTCCTAATCTCCCGGGCTCCATCGGTGCCCGCGGGGGTACCAGGATGCTGTCTTTGCCTCTCTTCGCATAGCGACCCAGTTTCCCCAAAGGCACCGACTGGAGGTCAGATTAAAGCGGACAGGGAGCCGGGGTCAGGCACACAGGGGATGTGTCCGGAGGTGGGACTTCTGGAAGGAGAGGGGCCGGAAAGGGTAAGGAGGAGGCTCCCCCGCACGAACATGGCCCCAGGGGCAAGAAAAGCTGGGGAGTAGAGCAGGTGTGATTGGAAACAGGGTGTTCAGGGCAGGCCTCCCAAAGACGCTGCTGAATAAAGACTGGACGAGGTGAGGACAAAAAAGCATTTCGCGGTGGCGGGCAGGAGAGGGCTGGCACTTTTGAGGCCGGAGGAACAGTGAGGAGGCCAGCGTGACTGGCGCGCAGTGGGTCTGGGGAGAGCGTTGGGGTGAGGTCACGAAGGTAACGGGGACCAGGTTGTGCGGGGCCTTTGGGACCGCCGTAGGGTCAGGGCAGCTGCTCGGGGAATGGAAGGACTGGCTTTGTTCGGCATCCTATGCACGCTGTCACTGGCCGCCGTGCTGGGAGGGAAGATGTCTGTAGTCACACACACGAGGTCATGACCGCCTGGACCAGGGGGACAGGTAGGAAGAGGTCTTAGGATGGGCACAGGTGGAACCAGAGCCAACAGCATGTCCGGCGAGACTGGGTGTGGCCGCAGGAGTCGGGGGTCGAAAGCTGAGTGACAGGGGGTTTCCAGAATGTGGGATTGACCTGGGTGCTGAGCAAGGCGGGGTTGGAGGATGGGAAGAGGGAAGCTGGAGACAAGGGTCGGCAAAAGGGGCAAAGAAATGGGGCCCAGGAGCCGAGGAGGCTGTTCGGGCCCCGCCGATTCTCTAAGGGGGAGATCGAGTGGCAGGGATGTTGACCCCTGCAGGGTCACGTGGCCAGACCCACGCTCAGGGACCCGGGGCCCTTGCTTCCAGCCCCACAGCCTCTGTGGGGTCACTGTGAACGACTCCTTCTTCTTCCTGTATTTTTAATCCGTTTTTGCGGGGAGTTTTGTGAAGTGAACTTGTGTCGGGTGAACTTGCCTACCCGTCTGTAGGCCCCGAAATTCGTGAGTCCGTTGGTGTTTCTGCACGAAAGGTCCTATCAGAGCAGGTGATATGACCTCCCGATCAAATCGTCTGCCTATCAGTTGTGCCTGGATTCGTGTCAAGTTCCTAAGCGATGACTTCGTGCCAGTTTAAAATTCTGGGGCCACGAATTTTAGCCACTGTCTCCTCTAACATTTTAATTTCTTCCCTGGGGCTGTTCCCGTGCTTGGAGGGTGATGGGTGCAGGCTGTGTGCATCCCGCCCGGTGGAAGGCAGCCCCCTGTCCCTGCAGGGGGGGTTGGGCTTGGGCCAGGGAGGGACAGGCACCCCAGACTCTCTGAGACCGCAGCCGATTCTACTCTTCCGGAAGAAGAGCCTCGCACAGAACCAGGGAAAAATGAAATTACTACATGAGATTTACATACGTTTCCATGAGCAGGAGAAGCAAACTCATTCTTGAATGCCAGGAAAGCATCCAAGGTGCTGGCTCTCGGGCATAATTGTCTCCACACAGGTTTCCATGCCGTAAAGTGTGCAGATTTGCGCATCAAATGATAGTCCTGGGAAATGGGGATTCAATCTGGGACAAGCCACCGATCCCCCGGCTCTTATCAGTGTCCACTGTGCCGCCACAGCAAAGGGTCCCAGGAGACCACTGGGGGTTCTGCACAGCTGACCTGGGGGCTCGGAATTCAGAAAAACGTAAATTGGCCGCATTGCAGAGGGAGCAGGGGGGAGGAGAATTTCTTTTTAATAATATCTCAGGAAGGGAAAGGGACGAGGTAAGCCTGTGGTCCTGGCTGCTGGATCTGGGAGTGTATTTTCTGTTGCAATACCACTAATAAATGCTTTCTCTTAGATTAAAATCCAGGTATCTAGGGATGCGTTGTGGCTCCAGGCCAGGCTTCCCATCAGTGCAAGTGCACAGGCCACTTGTGTTCAAAGGGAATAGCTTGTAATCTCCCCAGCGGGGTTCAGAGAATGCTTCGAATCTTTGATAGAATTAAAAAAAATTTTTTTAATGTTTATTTAGTTTTGACAGACAGCATGAGCAGGGGAGGGGCAGAGAGAGAGGGAGACACAGAATCTGAAACAGGCTCCGGGCTCTGAGCTGTCAGCACAGAGCCTGACTCGGGGCTCAAACTCACAGACCGTGAGATCACGACCTGAGCCGAAGTCGGCCACTCAACCGACTGAGCCACCCAGCCGCCCCTAATCTTTGATAGAATTTTAAAACTTAATGGCTAATAACAATCTAAGGGATGAAACAAACACATTGATGTGGCTGTAAATATAAAACACCCTAGGTAGCACCCTGACCTTTCATTGAACTCTTTTTATTTTTATGGGCCTGGGGCCACATAATAAAAACCTTTACTGCAAATTCCTGCTTTATTAGGTCATTTATTTCTATGTCTGTGCATCATTTTAGTCATCTTTGTTATTTCCCGTCACGGTGCGTGACTTTGAAAAATCGCCATGTAAATCACGTGTAGTTGACATCTAGAATCCACAGAGACTTTAGAAACTCGACAGAAATTTCAAGTGGAAAATTCCTGGGAGGCTCACGGTTTTGCAAGATTATCTGGGTTCCACAAGAACAGTCTAAAAAATGACAGCACATTTCGGATGCAATTTCCTAGCGGCAACGTCTTCAAAGCAATTTTCAGCCTTCTTTGCTCATCCCCAAGGGGGTTTCCATTTTTGACTTACAAAAAAGATGGCTTTGGAAATCTAGCCGTGGAAAATTTAGGGGCAGTTTTCTAGATTTTATGTAAATGGGAAGATCCCAAGCTTCTCATCTCCTCACTCCTGGGAGCGAATAACCCAGGGGACAGGCTGCAAGCCTCTCCCGGGGGTTCCTAGTCCCGGATCCTGGGGGAGCCCCGGTGGGGAATGTGGTTTGGGGGGGGTAGAATCTGAGTCTGTCAGCTAAGCATTTGGCCTCTGGTGGTCTGGTTTCTGGGGCTCGTCAGGCTAATCACAACCGGGGAGCCGCTGGGTTTGCCTGTGGGCTCGGTGCCTACTTTCCCGGGAGGGAAGGAATCACCCGCCTGTGCCCAGGCCGGGTCCCCCTGCTCGGGCCGCGGGACCCTCCTGTGACTTCTGCCTGCGCGCCCTCCTCCCACACTGCTTCCTCCCGAGTCTTGCTGCTCTCCTGGGCCAGGCCCAGGGTGAAGGACAAGGACACCTGGCTGGCTGGCTGGGGCGGGCCCCTCACTGACAGACCAGGTGAGCTGGGCTGTGAACCTGGGACCAGCTTCCGTGGACCCAGACGAAACCACGTCTGCAGCAGAAAGGCCACTTGTCTCTCTGCATCCTGTTCCTGGAAATACTCAGGAGCCACCAGAGAGCGTGAGCCTCACGGTGACCAGGTCCTGGTGCCTCACGCTGTGGCTCTGACCACTGTCACCTGCCCGAGTGACCCCTGGCGGTCTTGCCTCTTGCTCGCGTCATCAGCAGAAGCATCGTTTCTCAAATGCTGCCGGTTTTCTGTGTGAAGGGTGTTTAGAGTCCCGTGCGCGGTGATTTCAGGGTCTCTGTGTTTGGACACATTTTTTTAGACCCCAGTTACTTTGGGCAAAGTCTCAGGACCAAAGAGACAGATTTCATGCTCGGTGTTTAAGGACTACGGTTATTGTGCTCGCTTTGGCAGCACATATACTAAAATAGGACAATGGTTACAAGAAATGACGTAAAATCAACATAGGTCTTGACATGAGATCAATTAGAATAATTTTCATCATTTCACATGCACATTATCTCCTGTTATCACTCGGTCACAGAGATTATCACTTGGAAAAAATAGTAACTCTAACTGAACTAGCAGTTTAATGTTACGGTTACATGTGAGTAAATCATTTTGTCTTTATTAATAATGTGGCTTGCCTAATTTTCTCTTTTTCTTTTTTTTTGATAGTTATTTTATTTTTGAGAGAGAGACAGAGGGCAAGTGGGGGAGGGGCAGAGAGAGAGGGAGACACAGAATCCAAAGCAGGTTGGTTCCAGGCTCCGAGCTGTCAGCACAGAGCCCGATGTGGGGCTCGAACCCCCGAACTGTGAGATCATGACCTGAGCTAAAGTCAGACGCTTAACACACTAAGCCATGCAGGTGCCCCTAATTTTCTCTCTTTCTTAACAAATGGCTAAACTTTGATGTCCTTTTGTCCAGGGAATTGCCTGGGTCACGGGTGGGCTGGCTGTGCCCAGATAGGCACCGAATTCTCCATGTCTCAGTTTCCCCTGTTTGCAAACAGGGGGTGTCTGATGTATTCCCTTCAGAGGGGTGCCCTGAAGACAAAAGGAGTCAGCCCGCTGGCACAGAGCCACGCCCAGCGGGGGCAGCGGCTGTGTGCCCTGGGACAGTCCCTGTCTGCTTTGTCTGAAGACCTTCCAAAATTCTAAACTGGGTCTGCTTTTATTTTTATTTTTTTAAATCTTTTTATTTTTGAGAGAGAAAGAGACAGAGACAGCACAGACTGCGAGATCACGACTTGAAGTCCAAGTTGGACGCTTCATCGACTGTGCCGTCCGGGCGCCCAGCGGGGTCTTATTTTCAAATCTTTATGTAGCCTTTTTCTAGTTTTATTTATTTTTTCTTCCATGGATAAGTTAAAGGGTCATTGCAACTAATTAACAGTAATTCACTTCTCTTTTACTGTTGGCTGATGTCTTGGGAAAGATCTTAAAAACGATTCCTGAGGGGGGGCCTGCCTAGCTTTGTCGGTTAAGTGCCTGACTTCCGCTCAGGTCACGATCTCACGGTTCGTGGGTTCGAGCCCCGCGTCGGGCTCTGTGCTGACAGCTCGGAGCCTGGAGCCTGCTTTGGATTCTGTGTCTCCCTCTCTCTCTGCCCCTCCCCTGTTCACTCACTGCCTCTCTCTCTCTCAAAAATAAATAAACATTAAAAAAAATTTAAAAACTGTTCTTGAAATTCTACCCTGCCCCCAAGTTTTTGAAATTACACACCTTTGAGGCTATTAGATAATTATTCCTCCAAACTTTTTTTTTTCTCTTACCAGTTATAAACTATTCACATGGCTAGTAACTAATTTAATTTCTTAGAATACTAAGATTGTTTGCAATTAAATAGACTCATTGGTTTAAAATTGTGTGGTAAATGTATACAGAAAATTGTAAATATACAATGTGTTTGGTGTTTAAAAGTTGAAAATAAGATGAAGACTTACTTTCTCTGTCCCCCCCTTTGCTTTTCCTGTTAAATGCTTTACATTCTTTAAAAGTAGGCGCACAATTAAATTATTATGGAACTGGTGATGACACTTAAGAAAGCCATTCACCAGAGTGCTTAATGCGGTTAAATCGATTTTCTCGGCTTCTCACCCTCGGGGACGCTGGTCCCTAAGAGCCCACGGTCTCTCGGTTTCAGTGTCCTTTCTGTTGTCCCAAAAACTCTGGCCTGAACCCAACTGCTTCTGTAGAGTAGTTTGGTTCCTTCTAGATTCTTCCTGTTCATGTTATGAGCAGTCCGCCATTTCAGAGCCAGCAAGAGGCACGTTTCCAGCCTCTCTCATGGACCAAAATATTTTCCTGGGACAGATGATCAAGGGAAGGAGCCTCGAGTGGAATCTGAAGTTGTCTCAAGTAGAAAATGCAAAGTGCGCCAGTACAGGAGAGGCCCCTCGTTCCTACAGCTTCTAGGTCCCTCCCCAACCGTTTCTTTTTCCTTTTCATTTTTATTTCAGGTTTTTATCTAAATTCTAGGTGGTTAACATCCACCCGTTTCTTTTTAAACATTTTCAGCAGACCCAGCTTCTGCTGTAGCGGGCTCCAGGCGGTGGAGGTGGGCTTCATGCCCCCGGTGCCCGCCGGCCGAGGGCAGACACCGCAGTAACCCGTCACTGTCACCCGAAACCTCCTTCCTGGACCCCTGTTGCGTCGGCCCGATTGCACGCACGTGAACAACCATCTAGGACTCCAATGTGTCAGTGACTTAGAATATTTTTCGAGAAAGCCTAAGGAGTTGGTTTAATTGAAACCGTGATCTGGTTTCCAGGACCTGAATGAGCTCACGACATCGGCCGGTGCCAGAACTGCTAGAAATGATAGAGATAAAAATAAACACATACACGACAGTGCTGTTTCCTGAGCAGGGAGAATGTTTTCTGCCTCTTTTTCTCCTTGAATTTGAATTTCCAGCTACGTACCCCTTAGAATATTATCCTAATGTGATGTATATGGGTCTTTGAGAAAAAGTCATCACCTGTATTCTTGCAGGAAACATCCGTTCATTAGTTGATTTTTAAATTGTTTTACACGTTTGCTTATTTATTTATTTTGAGAGAGAGGTGGGGAGAGAGAATCCGAAGCAGGCTCTGCACTGTCAGCACTGAGCCCGAATCGGGGCTCAATCCCACGGACGGTGCAATCATGACCTGAGCCAAAATCAAGAGTCAGATGCTTAACTGACTGAGCTACCCAGGCTCCCCCTCATTGGTTGGTTTTTAAATTGCCTGTAACCATCCGACTCTAGGCGTTAAGTTTCTTTCAAATTACTGTTACAATTATTATTGGCATACGGGTGGGCAGAATATGTTTTGAAATGGGAAATTACCAAATACAACAAGTACAGCGATCAGGAATTCAGAGCAGGTCTGCGGGGCGATGCACGGAGGGCCACCGAGGCCCCCAGCAGCTGGGCCCCCGAGCCGTCCGCCCTGGAGAAATCGTGCACAGAAATAGGAAGGAAAGGTGGGAATGCGAAAAGATTGGTTATTGTACCGTTACTTGGTTTTTCCGAGCCGTATGCCAGAGAGCACCTTGTGATTGTTACAGAAGATTCTTTTGAAAGCTCTGCCAGCTGAAAATTTGAACGGCTTGCCCTTCAGACTTGCCGAGAGCACAGCAGTGGAGCTTGTAGGACCTGCCAGGGTTGCCGGAGTGAGACCAGGAGCCCCGGGCGCCCCGAGGCTCCCGTCCCCACGGCCCCGAAAATGCAGTGGAGGGAGAGTGAGGGGCGAGTGGTGAGCCTTTCCTTTGGGAAGGGGGATCGAGGCCTTGGAGGGGAACGGGGGAGACTCCTAGGAAGGCGTCGGGGATCTGGAAATGACAGACGATTGCTTTGAGAATAGTCACGCCCTCGTGCCCCTGGGAAGGGCTGTGCGCATAATGCTTGGCGGTCTGGGGAGCGCTGACGTGGGGGCTCAGCCAGGGGCAGGGCCGGTGCACAGTAGGGTCTGAGCACGGCCTCCTGGAGAACTGGCCGGGGACGTCTGCCCTCGGGTTTCCGTGTAGCCCATATAAGCTCCTTCTGGACGCTGTCATAGCAGAGTTGTCTGCTTTCGGTAGTGAGGAGCTCACACACACGCCCAGATGTTTTGCGCCAAGCGTCCGTGCGCTGGCCGATGTCTGCAAGCTGGAGGTGAGGTGTAACCCATTCTCAGGTGGGCTTTTTCTGCATCTGCTCTGGGATGGTGCGCAGAATGGGGCACAGAGCGGGGCACAGACCGGGGCACAGAGTGGGGCACAGGCGGGGGCACAAAACAGGGCACAGACCGGGGCACTGACCAGGGCGTAGCTCAATCACGTGAGAGAATACTTGAATCTGTTAGGCCAGCGAGAGTGCTCTGAAGAACCCAGCAAGCAAATTTCACCGCTCAACACTTTCAGCCTGTCTTAACTACCATGAGATACAGACAGAAACGATGTGGCAGGATGGAACCTTCCAGCCCACCCGAATTCCGTGGAGTCGATAGTTTGATCTTCGCTCGGCGCGCGTAGGCTGCCTGACAAGGAAGTTGATGATTCAGATGTTATTTTCCTCCTGCTGCTTTTCACCAGGCAGCGGACACATCGGGGGGGTTCTTCTGTCACTCCTGCCTGTGTTTTACCCCCGTATCGGCGACTGGTCCCCCGGCACAGCTGGCAGACGGGCACTTGTCGGCCTTGACCAGGAGGTTGTCAACCATTTCTGTGAGCTTCTCCACGGTACATATATATATATATATGTAATGTCTATTTTTGAGAGAGAGAGAGAGCGAGCACACGTGGGGGAGGGGCAGAGAGTGAGGGAGACACAGAATCCAAAGCAGGCTCCAGGCTCCGAGCTGTCAGCACAGAGCCCGACGCGGGGCCCGAACTCACAAGCCATGAGATCATGACCTGAGCCGAAGTTGGGCGGTTAACCCACTGAGCCACCCAGGTGCCCCACACATATATATGGTATATACTATATACTCTATAGAGCATACACTATATATGATATACTCTATAGAGTATATACCGTATAATATACCATATAGAGTATGTACTATAAGATATATATATGTTATATATATAAGCTTATTTATTTTATATATATTTTATACATTTTGTATGTATTTTATATCTCATATATTATATATTTATATTATTTATGTAATATTATTAAACACATACATACACACATATATGTATGTATATATGTATATATTTTATATCTTATATCTTATATATGTTTATATTATATAATTATTAAATATATACATTTATAAATATGTTTTATATATATACATATATACACGCACACACATATATATAAGCTTATTTATTTATTTTGAGAGAGAGAGCATGAGTAGGGGAGGGAAGAGAGAGAGAGAGAATCCCAAGCAGGCTCTTCACTGTCAGTGGAGAGCCTAACTCGGGGCTCGAACCCATGCACATGAGATATGACTTGGGCCAAAATCAAGAGTTGGACACTTAACCGACTGAGCCACGTTTTTTTAGAAAAAGAAAAAAAAAAAGTATCAGGTGCCTCGGTGGCTCAGTCGGTTAAGCATCCAACACTTGATTTTGGCCCAGGTCATGATCTCACGGTTCATGGGTTCGAGTCCCACGTTGGGCTCTGTGCTGACAGCGCAGAGCCTGCTTGGGATTCTCTCTCTCTCTCTCTCTCTCTCTCTCTCTCTCTCTCTGTGCCCTCCCCTACTCTCTCTTTCTCTTAAAATAAATAAACTTTAACAAATATATATTAGAATAAGTATACCATACCATGTAATGTCTTTAAATGGCATCCATATCTTCTGTGACCTCTACTCCGCCTGTCATCTGTCTGTCTACACGGATTGGGGGTGACTCCCTTCCCTGGGACACTGAGCCAGCCTGGGCAGGAAGACAGAGACACAGCAGCAGAATCGGGGACCAGAGAAACGTCCCTCTGTCCTCGTATGTTCTATATCTGGGGGCCTTTGAATGAAGTTGGCAAAACACACACTGGGAGCAGGAAAGAAAGGGTTCACTTCTGAATGCGAGAGGCCCCACGTGTCAGTGCTCCGGTGAGAAAGTCCAAGGGGCAGTCAGGATCTGGGGCTCCCGTGTTTGACTTAGGGAAGGGTGCAGGGAGAGCGGGATCCCATGGGAAGAGTGGATACGTTTCATTAGGAATGGTAAATCCGTCTTTAAGGAGGAAGTTTGTGGTAACATTTGTCTATAGGGGCGTGAGTGGTCTCCATCTTCTCTAGGGCCCAGAAACTCCCCGAGAGGGCGTTTACGATGGGGTTATTCACTGTGTCTCCTCTGGGAAGGGAGCTGCCCCACAGAGGAGATCCGTCACAGACATCATTTCTCGACGTTTCTGCTTGCAGTTGGATGAGGGAAGGCTTCCTTCTGTATCTGTTGAAGGTCAAAGGTGTATGGCCTCAACCAGTCTTCATCGGAGCCCTGGGGTTCCCGGTGGGTCCCCGCGCTGCTGGGTCTGTTCCAGGCTGTGCGTGCCCTCCTTGACTGCCAGACCGCGGGCCGAGCCCAGCCGTGTCCTGCGTCGGTCTTGTCCTGCCCGCTCCCTTCTGCCCGGCGGTCTGGGCCGAGCACGGGCTCTGGTGGGAAGCACTCTGTGACGTCCCCTGCCTCACTCAGCCCCACCACGGTGCCCTGGGCTGCACACGCGGCCTCTCCTACCTGCGGTCAACCTGTGAACCCTGAACCCTTCCTTGGAGTCCTCAGTGCTTAGCTGGGTGGGGGACCAGGACAGCGTCCGTCTGTAGCGATGACCCGTCACGTGCAAGGACAAGGGACCCTGAAAACACCGAAGGAGGAGGAGCTGGGGCACGAAGGCCCCAAGCTGTCTGTCGTGGGGCTGTAACAGGGAATAGTGGGCAGTGGGTCTGGAGTGCCCCACGGTCACATTCGGTCTCCTTGGGACCAGTTTCCGTGTCTTGTAGGTGTAGGGTTTTGGCGTAAAAGCTGTTGTGTGTGTGTATATGTGTTATTTCATTCTATTTTTCATAAGTTTTATTTATTTTAAGAGAGAAAGAGCACGTGAGCCAGTGGGGGAGGGGCAGAGAGAGAGAGAGAGAGAGAGAGAGAATCCCAAGCAGGCTCCGCACTATCAGCCCAGAGCCCGACACGGTGCTTGAACCCATGAACCGTGAGATCATGACCTGAGCCCAAATCAACCAGCTGGGCCACCCAGGCGCCCCCTATACACTTAGGTCTTTATCTTTGGATAAACTCCTAGACGTTGGTCTAAGACTTTAGACTTCTTTATAGAAACGCTAATTTTACATCTTACAGGTCTTAATGCAAAACAGTATTTTTACGAACTTTCTCCTTCTTGGTTTCACTTTCCATACGGATGTGAGAAAGCGTGTGTAGGTAACGTTTGCAGTGACTCAGAATTCCTGGGGCGACCACTGCTTACGCCAACACCCGTGTGGCGCTGCTCCCGGGACCCCTCTCTCCTGCCCCCTGCTGAGAAGCAGTGAGACCAAAGTGTGTGCAGTAAATCTGCGAGGGCTTTGGAATCGCTAAGTGACTGGAAGCAAATTAGGGTGGCCGAAAATACCGGCTCGAGGTTCGCTAAATCCTGGCTCTGCAACGCCAGCCATGCGGCTTCGGGAAAATACTTCTGCTCTGCCAGCCTCAGGGTCCTTATCGGAGCATCAGGTCGGCACCTGGTTACGGGGAGGACCTAGCGTGGGAGGCTGGGGACGCGTGGCTCGTGCGCGGTGTAGACGAACGTCTGACTCTGTTATCGCTTGGGGGCTTTCTGGCACAGGGTCCACAGAGAGTAACTACTTTAGCAAAAACACCTCCTCTAGTAAAGACAAGAAAAGAGCAATCGCTCCCGTGAACCAAAGGAGCAAGTGATGTGTATTTTCATACCTAGATCCTCTGACCTACGAGGAAATTGGGGCTCACAGAATCAGGGTGAGCTGCCCCGGCGGCGTGAAGGGTGGGGACCCGCAGGGGCCCAGGGGAGAGGCACCGGGTCCCTTCGCGGGCTTTCTGCTCAGGGAGAGGCTTTGATATCAAGTTGGAGGGGTTGAGTATTATCTTCTAATTCCGGGATGAGAACTGCGTTTATGGACAGAAGGATTGTGCTGTCAGGGTGTTCCGAGGACACAGACCAACAGAGAGTGTGTGTGCGTGCGTGTGTGTGTGTGTGTGTACATACGTGGAGGGGCGGGACTTATTTTCAGGGACTGGCTCATGTGGTCGGGGGCGGGGGCTGGCGAGCCTGAGGCCTGTAGGGCAGGCCGGCAGGCCAGGCTGTCTGTCGTGGGCGGGCCTCCTGGAGGAGGATCCCTTCCTTCTTGGGGGAACCTCAGTCTTTTTCTCTAAAGGCCTGCAGCTGAGGGATGCGGCCACCTCGGTGTGGAGGGACGTTTGCTCTACTCAAAGGCTGTTGATGCGAAGGTTAAGCGCGTCTACAAACACCTTCACAGCAGCATCCGGACCCGTGTGTGACCGGCACCTGGTCACCGAGGCCGGGCCAGGTGGGCCCACAGCGAACAGGCCTGGGAACCAAAGGCTTATCATCGGCCCGTCTGGGGCAGACGATGAAGCGCTCTGCTGAATGAATCGCAAATCTGTTCGGATTTATGGGAGCGTTAATGAACGTGGGCTCCCGCCCTTGCGTGCATCTGGTTTATGTGGTCACAGGGCTGAGGTGGGAGGGGACGGTCCCCTCTCCCTGGAGCACAGCTGTAACCGTCTGCCTCTCAGCTGCACACGGGGCATCCGAGGAGCCCTGCCCGCGCTCAGGAGGCTTTGGGGCGGCCGGCCCCGCTCTCCGGCTCTCAGAATCAAGTCCTGCTTCCTTCCGGCTCTACCTTGGAGCTAAGTCTTCGTGTTGGGGCTTCCGAGCTGCTCTCCGGGTACAGCGGTGGCCGCATTTACGGGCCTTGTGCTCGCGTGTCTTTGCCACATCCTGCTCGTCTGCCTGCAGAACCTACCAGGGCTGGAGTCTTGCTCCTAAAGGTGCCGTTCACTCTCAGTCGGGGGCGATCGTGCACCCCTGGGGGACATCAGCAACGTGTGGAGACAGTTTTGGTCGTCGCAACTGAGACAGGGATTGCTCTTGGCATTTAAGCCCGGGGATGCCGTTAAAGTGCACGGGGCGGGGGGGCCCGCCACAGAGCCAGCCGCCCCAAAGGTCCACGGTGCTGACATGGGGACCCGAGGCCCCGAACGCTGCCTTCCAGGAAGAGTTTGTCTTGGAGACTCTGAAGCAGCCCGTCTCCTGGCTTGCGGCTCAGCTCCCCACGCAATCTCTAGATGCCGGGTCTACACCGGCTCTGCCCTGCCGGCTGATGGCTCCCGGGCCCGTCCGCCAAGCGCTCGCCCGACCCCAGTGAGTGCCTGTGATTCCTGGGGAACGTTTGCTTCAGCAGGAGGTCGAACAACACACTCCGACGGGGAAGACGCCTTTCATCTTCATATTATCTCGGGTCATCCCCGAACACATCGTCGGGGGATCGATAATTAAGAAAGAAATGAAACCAGTTTCTTGTTTCTCTGAGACCGTAGTTAATAATGACCCAACGTGGTCCTACATACGTTCTGTGAGTGTATTTTCTCTTCCTTGTGATTTTCTCAGCAGCGTTTTCTTTTCTCCAGCCGACTTGATTGTAAGAATGTAGTACATGACGTGTAACACAGATCAGTGACGTGTTAGCCGACTGCGGCTGTTATAGGGAAGGCTGTCGGTTCACAGTAGGTTCTTAGTACTTACGTTTTGGGGGAGTCAGAGGTTATGTGTAGATTTCCAACAACGTGGGGGTCGGCGCCTCGACCTCCGCATCGGATACCCTGATTTGTTTTCCAAAGGTATGGCCCTCACAAAGGGAGCCAGCGAGGAAGGCACGAGACGGCAGGTGCTACTGGGAAGGAGAGCTCTGACCCGCGATCTTGCCACGCTGTTTCTTCAGAGGGATTTTCTAGTCCTCAGGGGCCCGGAGAGGACCTCAGTGCCCCGGGAGGATTTGATGACAAGTAGTCAGTAGTGTCTTGATGGTGGCAGCCTAACACAGCACACCTGGGTGGTTATGATTCGATTATTTGGACTGTGATGGCCACGAGGTGTTGACTGGCTGGGGCGTTTCTCAGTTACAGAAAAATGCCTGGCTCGGTCTACGTGACCCAGCCGGGCGGATGTGCGAGGCGACGCTGTGGACGTGCTGGGTAGCCCGGGTCTCTAACACAAGAACGCGTGTTCTGGAGGTGAGCGAGGACTGTAACAGCCCCAGTGGACTCTCCAGTGTCTGGAATTGGCTCATATTTCAAGTCCAGTTAACTACCGTTGTTGAAACACTCAGTGGACATGTGACCTGCTTCTCTGGTTGTTCTCAGCTGGCCCACAAAGGAATCTGGCCTCCCTGGCCGTATTAGTCGGCTATGATGGAATTATGAAATATGGAAGGTTTGGGTTTGAGAGCGGATGGCTAAGAAAGAATTCTTGAGACGTTTTTGGTGCTAAAAGGCAATTTTATTAAAGCACGGGGACGGGACCCGTGGGCAGAAAGAGCTGCCCTGGGGTCATGAGGAGTGACTGATTATATCCTTTTTGATTGGGGGGTGGTGAGGGATAAGTAGGTCTCTAAGGAATTTGGAAGCCAGGCTTCCAGGACCTTGAGGGGCTGGCTGCTGTGAAGGTGAGGTTACTTTTAATCTCCAATAAAAAAAACCATAAAGAGTAAGGCACGAAGGGCAGCCGTGAGTTCCTTGAAGGAAGGTCACGGTCTGCATGCAGGTGTCTGTCAGTGGGCTTCGAGCCGTAGGGAGATTTCGCTGAAGGCACGCTTTTCTTGCCTGTATTCTCCTCTCCAGGCTGTGGCTGCTGTAACAAGTACCGTGGACTGGGCAGCCTAAGCAACAGGTGTTTCTTCCTCACGGTCCTGGAGGCGGGACGTCCAAGGTCAAGGTTGGTTTCTTCTAAGACCTCTCTCCTTGGCTTGCACATTGCGTCTTCTGTGTCCTTCCGTTTCTGTGTCCTGATCTCCTCTTCTTAGAAGGACACTAGACCCTTTGGATCAGGGTCCACACGCCTGACCTCACTAGACTCGATTACCTGCGTGGAGACCTTTCTCCAACAGGGTCCCATTCTGAGGTCCTGGGCGTTACAGCCTCAACGTATGAATTTTTGAGGGGGCACAGTTCCGGCCATCACAGTCTCTACTTATAAATGATGGTTGTGTTTTTAATTTCTATGTGGATAGGATCATAGTCTACGTTTCCTTTTTTCCAAAACTCTGATATTTTTGAGATTTATTCGTGTTGATCATTTAGTTCTATTTTATTTACTTTGGGTGCCGAGTGGCATTTGCTGGTATGAAAATACCAGTTTATTTTTCCACTCCCCACCAAGGAGCCAAGTCGGATAATTTCCATTTTTTGTTCTTTTAAGCAGTGCTCAGTGGAAAACCTGTATTTTCCCATGAACATATACCAGAGTTTATTTCTCTGTTTAGACACTTAAAAGTGCAATTGATGGGCCATAAGATACGTACATTTTGAAATTAACTCGGTATTGACTAATTCTTCTCCAAAGTGGTTGAACTTCTGTATTCTCTCTCTAGCGATTTAGCAGAATTTCTCTTTTTCCAAATACTCCCCAACTCCCGTTGGATGCGGTTTGGCACACTTATGCTATTTGTAGGAGTGAAGAATTCACTTATGTGATGAAGAGGAAACGTGTCTCTCCATCGTATGCATTAACCTCGATATACCTCTGGTGCTAATTCTTTCTGAGTGTGTAGGTCAGAGGCGCATAGCCTTCGGGTCTGGCCCGTTTTGAGGTCGTGGTGTCTTTTGTTCACCCAAAATTTTCTTCCTTAGATGTAGTCCAACCTATTGATTTTTACAAGTACCATGTATGGATTTTTGACTTCCTGGAAAAATGCCTTCGCAGTACAAGTCAAAACACAATCTCCTGAATGTCCTTTTGAAACTTACGTAGTTCAGCTTTTTCCTGTTTTGGTCTTGAATTTATTTTTGTACGCGGTATGAGGTGATCCGTGAGTTGGCTGGCAATGCTCGTCCCTCGTGTCCGGCTGCCCGTCCCTGAGCCCCCGCGTGCTGGGCCAGGCTGCTTGCACAAATGGGACCACTCCAGCGAGGGCTAAGGTGCCCGTACCTGCCCGGTTTTCTTTTATTTCTGTGTATTTCTTTCAAAAGGTTTTATCATATTTTCTGTAAAGTCCTACACATTTTGTTACACTTACTCTTTATACTTCACGGGTGGTCCTTTCTTCTCTTCTCTTCTCTTGCCTTTCCCCCTTGTCTCTCTCTCTCTCTCTCTCTAACCATCTCTTTAAATGGTTTCCTCTTGGGGTGCCCGGCTGGCTCAGTCAGCAGAGCGTGAAACTCTTGATCTCAGGGTTGTAAGTTTGAGTCCCCCTTGGGTGTAGAGATTACTGAAAAAGAAAGGCTTTAAAAAACGGTTTCTTGCTGATGTACAGAAGCACTATCAGCTTTTGAATATTAACTCCTCTTTCCGGCAACCCGTCACAACCGTCTGGTTAGAGTTAATAAATTGTCAGTACGTCCTCCCAGATTCTACAGAGAATTATACTCTCTGCGAACCATCGCAGCTTGTCTACGTTTACTTCTACGTCTTGTTTGAGTTTAAAAATAGTCATCTCATGTTCTCTTTAACGCTGCCCCCCCTGCTGGCAGAGGCTCTGGGTGTGGCCCTGGCTCCCACGTGCCCGCTCTCTCTTCCTCAGGCCACATCTCTCCTTGGGTTTTGAAATTGTGGACTGAGGGCACCTCGGGAGCCTCGCCCATTCCGTGCAGACTCCTTGCGGCCTGGCTCCAGATGCGTCCATCCCCGGGAGCCCCGCGCGAGCCCCGCGCGTCTGCCAGGCGGCTCTGGTGTCTTTCTGGCGTGGGAACAGCTTTCGTGTTCAACTTCACTTGAACCCAGTGCCAGGGTAAATTCCCCCAGACTCATGGAAGGGAAAGGTCTGGCATGTTCAGTTATTAGGGATGACTCTATTTATTTTTTATTTTTTATTAATGTTTGTTTATTTTTGAGAGGGAGAGAGATAGAGCACGGGCAGGGAGAGGGCAGAGAGACAGAGGGCGACACAGAATCCGAAGCAGGCTCCAGGCTCCCAGCTGTCAGCACAGAGCCTGACGTGGGGCTCAAACTTGTGAACTGCGAGATCATGACCTGAGCCGAAGTCGGACGCTCAACCGACTGAGCTGCCCAGGCACCCCTCAGGGATGACTTAAAAAAATATTTTAAACCTGAGCTGAAGACAAGTTAGACCAATGGCCTTATTCTTATGTTGCTCAGTGGATTGTTCGGTTTACCCCTCTCCGAGGCCACTCAGTGGTCCAGCCTCACATAGCCGGCTCACTCCCAGTCCCTCAGCTCACGAGGGCCAGGCTCTCCTTTCCTATACCTCCGTGAGGGTCAAAACCTGCCATGAACAGCAAAGAGACAAACAGCCCAACTGAAAAAAGGGCCAAGGATGTGAATAGACCTTTCTCCAAAGAACACATACGGGTGGCCAAAAGGCACGTGAAATGATGCTCAGCATCGCTAATCGTTAGCAAAATGCAAATCAAAACCACAAGGAGATCCCCACCAGGATGACTATAATAATAAAAGAAAAATGCCAAATAACAAGTTTTGAGTGAGACCGTGGAGCAGTAGAACCCTGGCACGTTGCTGGTGGGAGTGCAAGGTGGTTCCCCTGCTGTGGAAAAATCTGGCAGTTCCTCAAAAAACTCAAACTCGACAATTCTCCTAGATATGTACCCAAGGTTGCTGGCAGGGGCGACTCGAACCAGGGCACGTCTGGTTCACAGACACCAAAAGGTGGGAGCCGCCAAGCCTCCATCAGCGGCTGAGCGGATGAACAAGTGTGGTGTATCCATACCGTGGAGCCCTCGCGGCCATCAGAAAGGGACAGAGTGGCGGCGTGTGCGTCGAGCTGAGGAACCTCAGAAGCGTCCTGCTGAGGGGGAGGGGCCAGACACCAGACACCAAAGCCATCCACTGTGTGGTTCCGCGATGGGCAAGTCCAGGGTGGGCAGCACGTACGTCTCACTGGTCACGGGAGCCAGGGGGAGGGGCCGTGGGCGTGAGTCCTGACTCCTCAGGCTTTTCGTGTGGGGTGATGAGAATAACTGGAAGTGGACGGTGGGGATGGTTGCACGGCGGCGTGAATGCGCTTCGTGACACCGTTCATTTCAAAATGGTTAATTTTATGTTATGTGAAATTGGCCTCAATTAAGTGTTTTTGAAAAATATTTTGAATGATTTTTTGGAAAAATTCAAAGATTACGGAGACTGGAAATCCCCGGGGGCAGCTGTGGGGGCCGTCCAGCCCCGTGGTCCCTTCACCCTGTGGGTCCCCCTTCCTTCTTATGCCTGCCTTCCTTCCTTCCTTCCTTCCTTCCTTCCTTCCTTCCTTCCCTCCCTCCCTCCCTGAGCCACTCTGTTTCTCTGTTGTCTGTAAGCGTGCACTGTGAGGTCCTTCTTGCTTGGATTTCTCTACTGCTTGCAGGATGAGCATGTTCTCTGAGAGCCCCCCACTGTCTATTTTGGTGTGGACCCCACCCCTGGGCCCTGGGGAGGGGAGGGAGCACCGGGCTGCAATCCAGAGGGCTGCAATCCAGAACACCCCCTTTTCTAGTGCTGGCTTGGCTCCCCCGGAGACTAGTCACATGGCCTCACGGCCCTGCTTCATTAGAGAAGACACAAGCCGCAGGCCAGGAACCGGCTGACAGGGGGCGGGTTTCCTGGCGGATGCCGTCACATCACCTGTGTCACCGTTCAGGGTGAATAAAGAGGGTTCTGTGGAGCTGTGGGGCCCCAGGAGAGGGAGAGGAGGGCCTGCTAAGGGCAGCCTGGCTCTGGAAAACAGCCCTGCCTTCCTGATGATGAGCTGAGCATTTCATTCCTGGGGGAGCACAGACATCTGTGAGCCCCCACAGAACAAAGGCCGGTCCTGTCCTGCAGCAGGCGGCCAGGCTGGAGTCCCCGCGGCAGACGCGATGTCGGTGGGGAGGGAGAAGCCAGGACTGCAGGACACATGGACACACAGACTCAACACAGCGCGTGTGTGTGGGGGTGGGGGTGGGGGGGTGGATGTGTGTGTGCCCAGGTCACCCACCGTCCAGAGACATTTAAGCATTGACACTGCAGAGGAAGGGGTGGATAACCTTGCATCGTACATGAACTGTTTGGGGAATTTCTAAACGGCTCCAGAATGACAGGATCAACATTGATTTAGGGCCTAATTGTTTAGAAGAAATAGAATTCAGATGGGGCCCGGAGCAGCCTCCCCAGTCAGCTGGTGCGTGGCCGCAGACCGAGTCTCTGGCGCCACCTGCTGTTCGTCCGTGGCCACGCCTCCCCGCCAGCCAGAGTGACCGCAGTCACTCTGAGATCTAGTCCGACGCCTCCAGGGTCAACTCCTAAAGGATCACAGACCAGAAACACGACGCCAGTGTTCTCAATGACGTCTCTGATCTGGGGTCGGCTGGGGCACACCTTCCTTTTCCTGCATCAGCAGCATCAGTGTCACCAACACTGATCATCTGTTGCCTGCCAGGTGCCTAAAATGTGTCACCCCACGTCCCCACTCCCCCCCCCCCCCCCGTAAGGCAGGTACTGCCCCAACTGTGCAAATGGGGAAACTGAGGCCAAGTGGTTAAGTAAATTGCCCAGTGTCTGGTGGCCGGAAACAGCCTGCCAGCAGGTCGGGCGCCTGAGCTCCACCCTTGCGGCCACCGCACCTGCTGAAGCAGCCTGGGAGCTCGGTGGTCAGTCCTGTGCACCTGCGTTAATTTAAAGCAACAGCAATACTCCAGGCAAATCAGGGCTTAAAGTGCCGAGCCTTTTCCGAATCCCACGTTCTAGTTCCACCGAGGAGATAATAGTGTGTATTCATTCTATCAACTGCTCACCTGGCCAAGTGTGCTTTTGAGGACGGTGCACAGAGTCTGTGAGGTCCTCCACCCTCTAGTAAACAGGGACTCTGGGAGCGAGCCAGACCCCTTGGTTATTACAAAGTTGGCTTGTCAGCTTTATATACTGAAAGGCTAATCTCAAAGGACCCACAGAATCAAGTGAAGCTTGGTCATCCAGACTAGAAATTCCAAACGCTGTAGGCGCTACAGTTGGGGGCCTTTCGCTCGTCCGTGGCACATGATTGCTCTCGAGAGCTTTGCAAAAATCTTCGAGCCGTATTTTTTTTCCAGAATGGTGATTGATACCTTGTCTAGGTATTTCCGATAACTTTTCTTTCAAGTTCGGAAAACACATTTGCCCCCGTTCATTTATTGTCCACACACAAGTTTGACAAGTTTCCTCTTCGTGGAATACGCCTGGAGCACAGCGTTTCTGTGGAGGGTTTCATGCTGTGGCCTCTGTGGTTTTTCCCTGGGGATCTGGCCGTGATGCTCCCGGAATCATGCCAGGTGCATTTGGACTCGAATACAGTCACAAGACTGACGGGAAGAGGAAGGACCGGCCTGACTCCTCTCGTGATGGAAACCTGGCTTAGCCTCCCTCCTGCCCTCCCTTTCCTCACCTCCGCCTTCTCCGTGTCCTTCCCCACCCGCCATAATCACGTGGGCTCCGAGGGAGGAGGGTGGGACCTGGGGGGACGTCCTGTCCACTCATCTTGGATTGGAAAGAAGTAGTAAGGACGGGGATCAGCACTGGTGGAGTTGAAAGGCCCCCACCCCCCCATGTTTGGCTCAGGAGCCGAGCCCGGCGGCTGCCTACCAAGTAGACTGAGCCCTGTCACCTGATGCCCCTCGTCACCAAGTCACCCGGCGCCCCTGTTTAATTCACTGACTCTTACTTGCAAAGGGGGCGGGGTCTGGAAAACAAAGGGCAAAGAGGATTTGTGACCGTAAATGAGAGAGTCTGCAAGTTCATCTCGCGTTTTCAGGGAGAGCCCCTCAAATACTGAATACCCTGTATGCACGGTCCCGGGGGCTTCAAGGCAGCCGGGGTCAGGGGCGTCACGCGTGGGGTGTCCCCTGCCAGCCCCTGTGGAAGGCGACCAGCTGGTGGGCTGGTCACGGTGTTGATTAAGACCACGGATGAAAATGTGTGGTCCTGTGGGACTTTGGGGATTTTCATTTCTTGCTTTCGGGTGTTTATTCGTAAACACACCTTTTATGTTGCGTCAGGCCTCACACCCTTTCTCGGGTTACAGGCGCCAAATCAAAGTGGCACGAACCAGGTGGGCAACTGTGGGCCTCTGTCCTTGGAAAAAGGCATGGCTTCCGGCGGGTACGTCGCCGACTTTCTCTCCGTCCCCAGGCAGGCGCCTTTCCTGAATAAAACAAGCAGCAACCCCAGACTCAGAGCATCTGCAAAGCTGGCCCCCGGGACAGAGAGGGCCGGAGCCCTGGGCAGGCCTCACATGCCCACCTCTGAGAGGGCACTGTGCCCGGAGAGTGACCCGACACGGGTCACCGTCCCTGCGCACGGTGATGGCTGATCACGGCAGGGACGCTGTCTCCCTGGGCTTCTCGGAATTCGTTCCCGTAGAAAGACCGAGGCGGGCTGCTGGGGACAAGGACCCGCAGGTGTTTGCTCTACGCGCCCTGTGCAGTGCCAGCCGGTGTGCAGGGAGCAGAGCCCGTGTTCGTGCTGCTTAATACTGACCGTCCAGCCAGGGGACACGGAACAGGGACAAGGAGGACAGCAAGCATTCTCAACCTGGACGGCACACGAGTGTCGCCTGGGAAGCATTGTAAATACTGAAATGCCCGGACGGTCCCTGCCCTTCCGATTGCTTGGGTCTGGGAGTTTGTAAAGCTCCGGGTGTTTCTAACAGGCACTGAATGTCGAGAGCCAGAAATGAAAGGTGTCGCTGTTAACACTGCTGTTTGCAGGTTGTGTCGGGAGACGGGGCGGTGCAGGTTGGGGTTGGGGTGCGCCACCCAGGAGTGCAGACCTCTCTGGCGGCGGAATCCGAGGCCTTCCTGCGGTCGGCGCCGTGGGAGCCTTCTCCCAGCTCGCTCTTCTGACCCTTGACCCCCAATTACTAGCGAGGGGCGCAAGAGACTCATTTGAAGTTTGGTTTCCTTCTTCGTCTCTTACTTTTCAGCGGGTGGGAGCCAAGGGGCAGAGAACAGAAGGGAAACTGAGCCCCTGCGGCATGGGGCGGACGGAGAAGAGACCAGCCTTGGTTTCTGGTCTCAAGATCCTAAAACGTGTCGCTAAGTAAACTCTTCAGGCAATTTCGGGATTTTACTCCAGCCAGAGAGAGGCTTGGGAAGAGGAGGGGAGGCCCGGATGTGTGTGTCCTGGGCTTGAACGCCACGACTGAGCAAGTCTGGGTTTTCAGTGGTTCTTTCGGAGCGTGTTCACAGACGAAGGGCCTTCCTGCCCCCGAGCCCGGAATGACCGTCTTCATAGAATGGAGAGCGGACAGGTCACCTCAAAACGTTTGTCCAGGGCGCCTGGCAGGCTCAGTCAGCTAAGCCTCTGACTCTTGATTTGGCTCAGGTCATGATCTCACATTCGTGGGTTTGAGCCCTGCATCAGGCTCTGCTGACAGCGAATCCTGCTTTGGATTCTGTCTCTCCCTCTCTCTCTGCCCTTCCCCTGCTTTTCTCTCTCTCTCTTTTTTAGATTTTATTTTATTTGTTTTTGAGACAGAGAGACAGAGCTCAGCAGGGAAGGGACACACACACACACACACACACACACACACACACACACACACAGAATCCCAAGCAGGCTCCAGGCTCTGAGCTGTCGGCACAGAACCCGATGCGGGGCTCGAACTCATGAACCGTGAGATCATGACCTGAGCCAAAGTCGGACACTTTGAGCCACACAGGCGCCTCCCTGCCCCCCCACCTCTTAAAAATAAATAATCATTTCAAACAAAACCAAACGTTTGTCCAGTTCCGTTAGGGGCAACTGCGGCTAATTAAATACGGTGCATCTGGAGACGAAACAAGTAACTGGTTTTGTTTCTTTGGTTCTTTTGGTTGAGTTTTGAGGTTGGCAACAGAAGCATCATCACTTCCTCTGGCTGAAGGGTAAAAGTTGCACAAAAGTGTGTAAGTTCCCCTCTTTCGGTGTGGACTGCAAGGCTTCCTGAGGGCTCGAGAGCGTCCTCACATTATTTAAAGTCATGTGGAGATTAATGTTTCGAAGCAAAAAGCTCCCGGGCGCGGTGAGTGTCCGCGTAACCGTGCTCAGCGGCAGCCCTGCTCCCGTGAGTGACATCCTGTGACTTAAAGGACTCTTTTCTCCACTTTCTGCCTCCACAGGGCAAATGTGACTCCGCCTTGCCTGGGACCAAGTCGGCCGCGTCACTAGAGGTAAGAAATGCTGGCTTGTTTTCTTCCTCCAGGATGCGAGGCTCGTTCTTAGAAGAGGGCGGGGCGGGAGGCTCCCTTTCGGCTTCGTGGCTGCTGGTGAGCCCCCCGGAGTGGGGGAGGGCCGGTCGCATGCCTTGGGAAGCGGGGACCCCGCACCCCGAAGCTGCCGTCACCTGCCGTCGTGGGTGAGGGGCAGGTGCGCCCTGCGCTGCGCAGTAACGCGTCCTTGCAGCCGGGGTCCGCCTCGTGCGCTCAGCTGGGAGCGTTCTGCTGTCTGCGAAGCCGGCGCGTGTTGTTCTGAACTTGGGGGTCTCCGGGGACACCATGCGTTGTACCTTTGAAAACTCTACTGCGTGCCTTCAAAATAAGCGAGAGTCACGACGGCGAAGGGAGACCTCGAGGCAGGTCAAGTTGGGGTGGGGGGCTGGCCCCGTGCCGTCTGCCTGCGGGGTCAGTGGCCAGCCAGCTCCAGGAGCCTATGGGGGCCGCGTGCGGGGCTCGGGCTCTCACCCCGGAGCTTTTCGAGGGATTAGGCCTAAAACGGGCCCCTTTGGCCGAAGGTAGATTTCCCTCAATATTTCAAGCATCAGTGTGGGTTGAATGGTAACGTTATAAATAAGTTTTATGAGGTGGGCTGATGGGTGTTTTCTTCTCCTGACTCCCACAATGCCACCAAGTAGGAATGGCCACCCGTTCAGGTGACGTGATGGTGTCTCTGTTTGTCGGGCTAAATATTCACGGCAGGCGTGGCAGGTACGGTGGGCCTGTCCCCACAGGTGTCAGACGGGTCATTTGAGACCTGGGTTTTGGGGTGCCTGGGTGGCTCCGTCGGCTAAGTGTCCAGCTCTTGATCTCGGCTCAGGTCGTGAGCTCACAGTTCATGGGTTCGAGCCCCACGTTGGACTCTGTGCTGTTGGCATGGAGCTTGCTTGGGATTCTCTGTCTCTCTCTCTCTCAAAGGTAAATAAACATTAAAAAAAACCCCAAACCCTGGGTTTTGCTCAGGTTTAGTTAATGTGTGTGATTACATCAGGCTATATCTGGTTCATGCTAAACAAAATACACATGGGGGCGCCTCAGTGACTCAGTTGTTTGAGCGTCCGACTTCGGCTCAGGTCATGATCTCGCGGTTTGTGAGTTCGAGCCCCATATCAGGCTCTGCTGTTAGTACAGAGCCTGCTTTAGATCTTCTGTCTCTTTCTCTCTCTGTCCCTCCCCTGCTCATACTCGCTCGCTCTCTCTCAAAAATAAACACTAGGGGCGCCTGGGTGGCGCAGTCGGTTAAGCGTCCGACTTCAGCCAGGTCACGATCTCGCGGTCCGTGAGTTCGAGCCCCGCGTCAGGCTCTGGGCTGATGGCTCGGATCCCGGAACCTGTTTCCGATTCTGTGTCTCCCTCTCTCTCTGCCCCTCCCCCATTCATGCTCTGTCTCTCTCTGTCCCAAAAATAAATAAAAACTTTGAAAAAAAAATTAAAAAAAAAATAAACATTAAAAAAAAATGGAAAAACACAAAATACACACTTAAAAACCCTCCTAAGCATCTGGCAGCTTTCTGGGGGCCCTACGTCACCAGTCTTGTTGGGGTAGGGGCTGTCCTGCTTACTGTGCATCTCGGGAGCAGCACAGAGAAGCGATGGGCGTCTCAGCATCTCCTCCGTGGGTCTGCAAGTCCCGTGGGGCAATACGGAGTCCCGGCCGATCCCAGGAGCCTGTATTCCTGGATGCAAAGAAGCCACTTGTGTGAACGGTCAGTCTTGCATTTGATGGCTGACATCCATGTGAACAAAGCTTTCCACCGAACCCCACGTTGTACCTTTTCCATACTTGTGGTACTCCCGTGTCCGTCTAATGTTTTATAAATAGCTCAACACTAAGAACTTGGTTGAAGAAACGTTTCTCTCTACCATTTTCTTGTGTGAATTAAATCTTCCTTATCAGACACAAAAATGGTGTCCGTAGCATTGAAGGTTGGTGATAACTGATTTAGGGTCCTGTAACATCTCAAGGTGTTCTGGTTGTTTTAGTTAAGGGGCTAGACAGGTGCCTGAATACTATTTCGCGTTGCCTCCTAACGTGAGTAAGCTCGGGGACGAGCGTGTTGTAGTGGGAGGGGCGGCCCTGCTCCGCTTTCCTCATAACGATTTTTCAGTCTTGCTTATGATCTGATCAAGAAAAAAACGGTTCAGCTCCAACCGGTGGTGGTTGTCAGAGCTCTACTCGGCTTTCTAGAGTCGGTGAGGAACCATGTCTCCTGGGAAGATAAAGTTTTGTCATTCTGCCTGTCCTCTCCGCCCTCGGACTGGCCCTGGGCAGCAGGAGCGAGGAGTTTCCACGCTGCCTGTGGTCCTCGTCTCTTGGCCCCAGAGATGGACGTAGGCAAGTGGACAAGACTGTGTCTGGTGGGCGTGGGTGTCACTCGTGAATCATCCCCAGTGACCAGTCCCACACGCCTGTTACGGTAAGAGCCATGGTCAGAGGTAGAAGCATTTCCAAGAAGAACCATCTCTGTGGGGACCTTGTTTTCTGACCGTATTTGGGTCGAGGCTCTGGGAGGGCCCCGGAAGCAGTGTTGCAGAAGCCGGTGGCCAGCCTGACCCTGACCCCTCTAGCACTTGGCCATGTTTTCAGAGTCGCCTTGGGTTGATGGGCAGGGGGTCCCTTCTTTCTTTTTTTAAATTTTTATTTGTTTTATTATTTTAGAGAGAGTGAGCGGGGGAGAGGGGCGGAGGGAGAGAGAGAATCTCAAGCAGGCTCCGCGCTTAGCAAGCAGCCACGCGCGGGGCTCGATCCCACAAACCGTGAGGTCACGACCTGAGCCGACATCAAGAGTCGGACGCCCAGGGGCGCCTGGGTGGCGCAGTCGGTTAAGCGTCCGACTTCAGCCAGGTCACGATCTCGCGGTCCGTGAGTTCGAGCCCCGCGTCGGGCTCTGGGCTGATGGCTCGGAGCCTGGAGCCTGTTTCCGATTCTGTGTCTCCCTCTCTCTCTGCCCCTCCCCTGTTCATGCTCTGTCTCTCTCTGTCCCAAAAATAAATAAACGTTGAAAAAAAAAAATTAAAAAAAAAAAAAAAAAAAGAGTCGGACGCCCAGCCGACTGAGCCTCCCGGGCGCCCCGGTAGGAGGCCCCTCTTATGTTCAGAATGAACGCACACGAATCCAACGTCACGCAGCGTCACCCGGGAGCATTCCGGATCTGGAAAAGGTGGTGAGAGCGGCGAAGCGTTTCCCTTCGTGTCTTTCCCCCCTTCTCCCCGCTTCTCTGCAGGTCTGTGTTCAGCAGACTGTTCACCACGAGAGGGGATTGCAGGGTCTCCTGTCTAAAATCCTGGTGCGTTTTGGCTGCTGGGGCGTAAGCAGGTGCTCGCAGCGCCCTGATGAGAAATGGGATTATTTTACGAGGTGCGTCGTAGACGCTGTGGATACGGCAGACAGCGGCGTGTTCCCGCTAAACCTGCAGGGGCCGTCGGTTCAGCAGCTAACTGAATTTCTTCTCCCTCTTTGTTTTTTTGATTTTATAACAAGGAGAGGGGCGCCTGCGTGGCTCGGGCAGCTGACAAGTGATTGCAGTTCACTCATGCAGCGTAAGAGATGTGGACGTAACTATATATCCAAGCAACTCGAAAGGATCTTTCTGTTTGAATTTGTAACTTGGCTTATGGCTTCCTCCTATACACTGATCTCTGTTGGGGCGCCTGGGTGGCTCAGTTGGTTAAGCGTCTGACTTCAGCTCATGCTGTGATCTCACGGTTTGTGAGTTCGAGCCCCGCATCCGGTTCTGTGCTGACAGCTCAGAGCCTGGAGCCTGCTTCGGATTCTGTGTCTCCCTCTCTATGACCCTGCCCCGCTTCTGCTCTGGCTCTGTCTATCAAAAATAAATAAATGTAGGGGTGCCTGGGTGGCTCAGTTGGTGGAGCGTCCAACTTTGGCTCAGGTCATGATCTCGTGGTCTATGGGTTCGAGCCCCGCGTCGGGCTCTGTGCTGACAGCTCGGAGCCTGGAGCTGCTTCGGATTCTGTGTCCCCCTCTCTCTCTGCCCCTCCCCTGCTCATGCTCTGTCTCTCTCTCTCCCTCTCTCTCTCTCTCTCTCTCACAAAAATAAACATTAAGCATATTAGAAAAAAGACACTGACCTTCGTGAACCCAGAGAGGTAGGAGGCCCTCTGTGGCAGCAGGTGCCGAGAGCAATGTCACGGCCAAGCCAGGCACACCCAACACGAGCTCCTCACTTACGGGTCATCACCGACAACCTGCCATCGCCCGGCCACCTTCCCGAGGCGACTGTTCCTTCACCGATAGCGCACTTCACAGACGGGGAAAGGAAGTCAGAAATGACGCGATTTGCTCAGTCCTACCGCTACAGGGTGTGGCTCGGCCTTTCAGACAAACGGATGCTCTTTATGTCCTTTTCTACACGCCAGCTCGACACCTCACCCCCTCTGCTCCAGTGTAGGCCAGCCTTCTCTAAATTGTGGTCTTGGGGGAGAAAGATAAAGCGCTATAGGCAATTATGGCTGTCTTTTATGATTCACTGGAGGTTAAATGAGGCTCTCATGTTTTATTAGGGGGCAGCTTATTTAGGACTACCCGCTGACGTGCACCGTGCCTGCCCAGGAGCTGTAGATGCACCCTGGAACCCCGCTCTAGCAACATTAGGGGTGTTGGGGCACCTGGGTGGCTCCCTCCGTAGTGCATCTGACTCTTGATTTCCGCTCAGGTCATGATCTCACAGCGTGTGAGTTCGAGCCCCATGTCGGGCTCTGGGCTGACAGCTCAGAGCCTGGAGCCTATTCGGATTCTGTGTCTCCTTCTCTCTCTCTGCCCCTCCTCTGCTCATGCTCTGTCTCTCTCTCAAAAATAAATAAATAAACTTAAAAAACAAAAAACAGTAGTATTATTAAAAGCGTCAGAGGTGGGAGCAGCTGGGGGGACGCTGTTGGTGAGCTCCTGGCTGGAGACTCACGTAGGACCCACTGCTTGAGGGAGCCCAGCCATGCGGGGCAGGGGGGGGGGGTCCTGGGGGGGCAGCAGCCCTGGTGGCACTGAGCTGCTCCCACCCGTGGTTCTCTGCTTCAGAAATACGACGTTGTAGTCTACAGATTTTTTAAAAAAAAGTTTTAATGTTTGTTTATTTTTGAGAGAGAGACAGAGCATGAGCAGGGGAGGGGCAGAGAGAGGGAGACACAGAATCCGAAGCAGGCTCCAGGCTCCGAGACATCAGCACAGAGCCCGAGGCAGGACTTGAACTCACACACCGTGAGATCATGACCTGAGCCGAAGTTGGACGCTCAACCGACTGAGCCACCCAGGCGCCCCTGTAGTCTGAAGATTTTATGTCTTTCCGCCGTCAACACCCACAGTTGCTTCTACGGGTGTTTCCAGCTGAGGAGTCCGCATTCCCTTCTCGAGATGCACAGTGTTCGTGCAACACTGTGATTCTTCCGGATGGTTTTCCTTCTGGCCATTTTCCTTCCTCAGTGCCCAGCGACCGTTCTTCACACCATTCCCTGCACCCCCCGTGTCGGCCAGCAGCGTGGCAGTGCCGTGGGGTTCAGAAAGGACCAGACTGGAAGCCCGTGCCTGGCACGTAGTCCCACCCTCTCCCCACTTAGCTACTTGGCAAACGTGACCTTGGTGAGACCGCGTTGCCTGCTGGGCGTCTGCGGACTGGATGCAATTGAAATCGACATAAATGGTCAGAGCCTTCACGTACTTTGTTTTTCTTTCATGCGTGTTTAGACATCTATGGACGTGCACACATAAAAAATAAAACGTGCATTACCTAAGTATTTTATACGTTGATACGGTGAAGATTATGTTCGATGCTGTTGGTCTCCAGATTCCTTTTGCAAAAATTTTTTTATTTTTTTATTTGAGAGAGAGAGAGAGTGTGTGAGTAGGGGAGAGGCAGAGAGAGAGAGAGAGAGAGAGAGAGAGAGAGAGAATCGCAAGCAGGCTCTACCCTCAGTGAGGAGCCTAACTCGCGACTTGATCCCAAGACCCTGGGATCACGACCTGAGCTGAAATCAAGGGTCAGATGCTCAACCGACCGAGCCGGCCAGGTGCGCCCCACCAGATTCCTTTTACAAGCACTTCCCCTCACGTTAGTAGAAGCTGCCCATTCGTGTTGAATTCCTTTCCATTTTGCAGAGGATCACTGGTGCTTCAGCTCCCGTGCTTGGGGAGCCGGCCCCCACACGGCGGAGTGCTTCCCATCCTGACCCGTGCACCTGCTGGTTGAGCGCTAACCCTCCCGGGTTTAGCTTCCCGGGTTTAGCCGCCTCTCCTTCCCTCTCTGTCCCATTGTGATCCGCTGGTGCGTGTCTTGGGCCTAATTGTGCAAACACCGTAGTTCTGTGGCTCAGGGTCGGGTGCCCAGTGTGACAGCAACAACTATCCCTTTAAAGCAGCGGCCAGTGAGCGGCGGGAGCAGTGCTTCAAAATAACGTCTTTGAAAAAGTATTTGGGACGTGAATGAGCCGGGATTGTCATGGAGCTTTCCCATGGCATAAAATAGAAGGCAATCTCTTGCCACAGTCTCCATGGCAACATGGAATTCACGGGCTTACATATACCTGCAATTAAATTCCATTAAGAAGGAAAGGGCTGCATCTCAAAGCCACGAGATTTACCATGACCGCTGTTTAGCTGGGGATCAGAGACCCGATCTGTTTTGCTAATGCATTTTCAAAAGCACTGAGCCTTCGATAACTACTTTTTCACCCTGCTGGGAGTTTGAGTTGTTAGGACAACTCAGAATCCTGTCACGAGCCTGGTGATTTCAGGACAGGATTATCCAGATGCTCGATTCCCCATTCTTCCCGCCCTGCGGCTTCTGTGCTCACCCACACTGCCACCAGGTGAAGACAGAGAGTGAGAATCGTCGGCGAGCACGCTGTTTCGAGTGATTCGGGCAAAATATGTCGTGCAGAAAAGATGACATTTAAAAAAACATTTTCAGAGAGGGAGGGAGAGAGAGAGAGAGAGAGAGCGTGCACACATGCGAGCGGGGGAGGGGTAGAGGGAGAGAGAGAATCCCAAGCAGCCTCCTCACTGTCAGCACAGAGCCAGACGCGGGGCTCGAACTCACGAATTGTAGATCACGCCCTGAGCTGAAATCAAGAGTTGGACGCTTGAGCAGCTGAGCCACCCAGGCACCCCCAGAAAAGATGGCATTTTCGGCTGAGCTCTTTCCATGTTTTCTGTGGCGTGCGGTCCCCTGGGCCTGGGGAAAGGCGGTGGCCCTCGTGCCCCAGGCCGGGCATCTCCACGCGGACAAGCCGGGAGCTCTGCTGAACTTCTTTCTGATTTTGCTTATTGTCTGTCTCTTGGGATTCCTTCTTTTATGGAAGACCAGATAGATCCTCCCTTAGAAGTGGGTGCAGAGGCCTTTAATTTTATTCCGCGTGGAAAATAATCAAAGAAAATGTTTGTGGCTCCAGACAAGCCCTCTCTCCTCCGAGGAGCCACAACCCCAGGCGACGCTGATGTCAACTACGCTGCGAACAGCCCCCACGTGACATAAGCTTCTTTCTCAAGGGGCTGCATGGGTTACAGACAGAGAACATAAATGGTTAATTCTCCTGCGTTTGTGATAACGCTGCAACCTTAACGACCCTCCCTCCGCCAAACAGAAACTCAGTAAAAAATTCTCAGTTGCAGTCAAGCCTGGATAAGATATTCTTTTGCCAGAGTGAAGGACTATCGACATAATTGAAGTGTCCAGGCAGGACCACTGGAGCCCGGGTTTCAAGGAACATGCTTGGTATTGTCCTCCTTCGACTCAGAAGTGCCGTGGAGTAGGGCTTGCAGATGCCACGTTCTCAAAGCCTCTGCAGAGCCGCCTGCGGGACGGGACTGGGCTGCGGGTCTGTCTGCGGTGTGAGCTGCGTCCTCCGTGGCGGTGGAGCCTGTTCCCAGAATGACGGCTTCTGTCTGTGAAAAGCTGCATATAGACTTTCAGATCCAGAACTTTCAAAAGGGTGAGATGTGGATTAATTTTAGGGGAAAGGAATGGCACTAGCATGTTTCTTAAGCTCCCGATGGTTTGCGAATTCAAGACTGAAACGTGCGGAGACTGTCTGGACCCAGGCAAACTAAGAGATAAGAAATTTGTTGTGAACAGGGAGAACTACACTACGTTTCTGTCACTTCCCCTATGTTAGTATTTTTTGCCAGCTTTCAGTAGCAAAAAGCAGTAGATTTTTTAAAAGGGGCATTTTTCTCTACTGACATAATTCAGCCTATGAACAAACCATGCGTTTAAAAATTTTTTTTTACGTTTATTTATTTTTGAGAGAGAAAGAGATGGAGACCCAGTGCAAGTGGTGGGAGGGGCTGCGAGAGAGGGAGACACAGAATCGGAAGCAGGCTCCAGGCTCCGAGCCGTCAGCACAGAGCCCGACGTGGGGCTTGAACCCACGAACCGTGAGATCATGACCTGAGCCGAAGTCGGACGCTCAACCGACTGAGCCACCCAGGTGCCCCCACCTAACAAAGTCTTTTTAATAAGGAAGTATGATTAATACAAATTCTGCCTTAGAATGCCCCTCGGAATGGCTAACCTGGTAATTAGTCTTTCCAAAGCATTCTACGTGTCTTCTGAGGTGTGTGTGTGTGCGTGCACGCGCGTGCACACGTGCACCCTTGCAAACAGGACACTTACATGGATAAATGTGTGCTAATCGGTTCTGCCTCCTGGGGGAGAGAACATACGGTATTTGTGGTCTGGAGACCACAGAATGGATGGAAAGGGGTTTGGTTACAACAAAACGGACAGTCGTACAACTACTTTCATTTGGAAAAGACGTACCCTTTAAGATTGTGGTGTAAGGAAGGGACGGGCCGGCCACTGCTGTCCTGTGCCGCCACCTGTCATGTGTCCCGCCCTGACCCAGGGCAGGTTCTGTCCATTTCGTCGTCTTCAGTTTCCTCTTTGTCTTTGATGCCTTCTTCCCAGGCCCTACATTTTTAAAAAAATTTTTTTTAACGTTTTATTTATTTTTGAGACAGGGAGAGACAGAGCATGAACAGGGTTGGGTCGGAGAGAGGGCGACACAGAATCCGAAACAGGCTCCAGGCTCTGAGCCGTCAGCACAGAGCCCGACGCGGGGCTCAAACTCACAAACCGCGAGATGGTGACCTGAGCCGAAGTCGGACGCTTATCTGACTGAGCCACCCAGGCGCCCCCAGGCCCTACATTTTTAAAGCAGTGTATTTCCACAGTCACGTCCCTAACGGTGACTTGTGTTGTATCTGTCACCTAGAAGCTGATTGTCGGCTGGCACCTTTTCCATACTGCGGCTTTAGGCCTTCAGAGGAGGGGCCGATTTAGGTACCTACAGGAAGCTTTAGAAACTCCCAGAAGTCTCACCCAGTGTCCTCACAGGTCTGACCCTGCCCTCACTCTGTGCACACAGGTTGCATGCTCAGCCGTGGCCAAGACCAGGGTCGCGGGGAGGGACAGCCGGAAAGGGCTGCCTGTTCTCGGGAGGTGAGGGTGCTCCGTTTTCCCCAGGAGGGCAAAGCAGACTTTGTTGTTGCCCAGGCAGGCCGTACTCCAAGGTAGCCTGCAGTAGTGTGTACTTGAAGACAGAAAGTCGGTGCACACGTGTGTGCACAAGTGCCAGCATGTGCAAGTGCGTGCACACGCAAGTGTCAGTACATGTATGCACACGCACAAGTGTTGATGTGTGTGCACGTGTGCAAGCACAAATGTCCATGTGGACAAGTGGCAGTGTGCATGTGTGTGCACATGTGCACACACAAGTGTTGATGTGCTTGCGTATACACGCACACGCACAAGTGTTGATGTGTGTGTACATGTGCACACATAAGTGTACATGTGCACACACATGTGCACACATGTGGAGGTGTGCATGTGTGCAAGGACAACCATCGATGTGGGTGTGTGCATACGTATGTGTGTGCATGCACAAGTGTCCGTGTGCACGCATGTGTGCAAGCGTTGATGTGTGTGTGCCACATGCACATACACAAGTGTCAATTGCGTGTGTACATGTGCATGCACAAGTGCCGATGTGTGAGTGTGTATGTGTGTACACACACAAGTGTTGATGTGCTTGCATATACACGCACATGCACAAGTGTTGATGTGTGTGTGTACATGTGCACGCATAAGTGTTGATGTGGATGTGTGCATGTGCACACGCACAAGTGTTGACGTGTGCATGTGTGTGCAAGGACAACCATCGATGTAGGTGTGTGCATACGTATGTGTGTGCATGCACAAGTGTCCGTGTGGGCGCATGTGTGCATCGACGTGCGTGTGTGCCACGTGCACATACACAAGTGTCAACTGCGTGCGTACATGTGCACGCACAAGTGCCGATGTGTGAGTGTGTATGCGTGTACACGCACAAGTGTTGATGTGTGTGCACGTGTGCAAGCACAAGCATCGAGGTGTGTGCAGAAGCGTCTGTGCATGCGGGTGCCCGCGTGCACGCACAAGTGTCGGCGTGCATGTGTGTGCGTGCGCGCGGTGGAGGCGTTCCTCTTCCTCAAAGGGCTCAGACCGCGGACAGTGCGGTCCTTGCCTCGTCGGTGTCCATTAGTTGGCCGAGTGCCACCCGAGACATAAGCGAGCGTGTTTCCCGCCCTCCTCCCGAGTCCCCTCCTGGTGTGACGGCGCGACGGCCTTGGCAGGTGGGCTGGGGGAGGGGTCTCCGGCCGACCCCTGCCGGGAGTCTGACAGCCTGGAACAGCCCACTCGTTGCTGGTGAAGCACGTGGTGTTGACGGCTGGCAGGACTCAGCGGAGTGAGCTCGCGCGCCTGGGCTCGGAGACATGGACGGCCTCCAGGCGCTGCTTCTCGGCTCTCTCCTGTCGCCTGGGAGCCCGCCAGGTTCAGGTTTATCTCCGCCAGAGCGTCGCACCCCACCGCCCGCCCGCCGCAGCGCTCGGGCGGAGGAACTGGGGCTCCCGCCCCCCGCTGGGGTCTGTGTCGCTGGCGGGCAGGGGCAAGGCGGAGGCCGGAGCCTGCAGGGGGGGCTGGAGGGATGGCTGGGTCGCCCTGCGGGACCGGCCCCCCGGGCTCGGGGCAGAGAGGACGATGATCAGGCTGCCGCACAGGAAACTGCAGAAGCTCTTTCCCAGGAAGGTAAGTGGACGGGGCGGGGGGGGGGGGGGGGGGGGGGGGGGGGGGGCGGGGACCCTCGCCCTCGGCCTCGGCTGGGAATCCCCGGGGAGGTCGCCACGGTTTTAATTTGCTGCCGGGAAGTCACTGCTGTCCTAGATGTTGGGCAGCCAGCCCTAAGCTCCAAGCTGTTCCGTGGGGCAGAGTGAGACTCCGTGCCTCGCGACGCGTGCCTGCGCCGGCGTCGCAGGTCACGGGGACACCGAGAGCAGGTCGGCAGCTCCATTCGGACTGTTGCCGTTTTCACTTGCCTGGCTTTCGAGGGAGTGTTAGAGCCCGAACGGATGCACTGTTGGCGTCCTCGGATGTATTTTCACTATCACGGAGGCCGCGTCACCCAGTCGTCCTGCGATGTCAGAAGCATAGGGAACGGAACGTGACAAAGGTGACCTTTACTGAAACCCTTGCTGAAAAGGCAAAGTCGTAGGAAAGAATCAGATTTAGCAGTTTGCCCTTAAACTCTTTTTCGTTTTTAAAAAATGGCTCTACTGTCGTAAAACGCACGTAACATAAAACTTGACCATTTAAATCGTTTTCCGGCGTCCCGTGGGGTGGCATTACGCGCGTTCGCTTTGCGGTGCAGCCCTCATCACTGTGTGTCCAGAGCACTCGCGCCTTCCCAAACTGAGACTCGGCCTGTGACACACGCCCTCCCCACTTCTCCCGCCCCCCGTGTCCCGCTTGTAGGTGAGATAACTCTAACACGTACAGTCCTGTGCGCTGTGTCAGGTTACAAAAAGCTGGCTCAGGCAGACCGACTGTAGGCTGTCTGTTGGATTTGTTAGAGAAGTAACTTTGAATTGTTATCTCTTTTTAAAAAATGTTTATTGATTTTTGGGAAAGAGAGAACGTGAGTGGGGGAGGGGCAAAGAGAGAGGGAAACAGAGAATCCCAAGCCGGCTCCACGCTGTCCTTGCAGAGCCCAAAGCGGGGCCCGAACCCACAAACCTTGAGATCATGAGCGGAGCCGAAATCAGTTGCTCAACCGACTGAGCCGCCCAGGTGCCCTGAACTGTATGTCTCTTATTTTATTTATTACTATTATTTTTTAAATTCTGTTTAATGTTTATTTTTGAGAGAGAGGCAGAGCAAAAGCAGGGGAGGGGGCAGAGAGAGAGGGAGACACAGAATATGAAACAGGCTCCAGGCTCTGAGCGGTCAGCACAGAGCCCGACGCGGGGCTCGAACTCACGGACCGCGAGATCGTGACCTGAGCCGAAATTGGACGCCTAACCGACTGAGCCACCCAGGAGCCCCTCTCTTTTAAAAGAGAATTAGGAGCTACAGGTTTGTTTGTTCGTTTTTTTAAATCACCAGCATACCAACATAAGTATGGGATTGGTGGGTCTCAATACTTTTCGAAGAAAATCTGTTTTCTTTAACTTCGTATAACTTTTTTTACGTTGGACAAAATGTGTCTGTGCTTGCTATATGTAGATTTGGGGTTAATAATTTTACATGTAGATCTTTATACATGGGAATATTTTTTAAAGGTAAATTTATGTTTCACTTGACAACCCCTCCTAAAATACTGTTTTTGGTCATTTTATAAGGTGAATGAAAGCTGTTTCCTTTTACTTTGGCGGTTAAGAAAACTGAGGTGTTAAGCTAGCAAGGGGCGTGCTCACGCTGTAGGAACATATGGACAGACCTGAAGGCAGAATCTGTGCCCCTGGGGGGCGCCTGAGTGGCTCAGGCGGTTAAGCGTCAGACTCCTGATTTCGGCTCAGGTCACGATCTCGCGGTTCGTGAGATCGAGCCCCGTGTTGGACTCTGCCCGGACAGAGCGGAGCCTGCTTGGGATCCTCTCTCTCCCTCTCTTGCTGTCCCTCCCGGACTGGTGCTGTCTCTGTCTTTCTCAAAATAAATAAATAAACTTAAAAAACTGTTTTCAAACATAAGATTAAAGAATAAGTAAGTGCATGAGGTGAAGGACATAAGGTAGAAAAATGAATCTGAAGTGAGGCGTGAGGTTGGTCCCCGAACTGAAGTCACGAGGCACAGCGTGCTTGCAGATGGCACGCCATGGCCTTGATTCTGAGATTGCTGGTTCCTTGAGCAGCAGAACACATGGGGTCTGAGCCACAAGAAACAAACGAAAAGCCTAAAACGGTTGTTCAGGTGAACACGTCTTTTTGTCCCTGAGCCCAGAGAGAGACACCCCCCCCCCCCCCAGGCCTTCCTAGCGAGCCCACCGTGTGAAAGGATCGGTGAACGGTATCCCCAACAGTGCCTTCTGTTAAGTACAGGGTGTTTCTCAGTGATGTTTTGGTGACGCCCCGAGTCGTAGGCTGGGGGGTAAGACCACCGTACAAAGCGCACGTCAGCCCTGTGCGGTCTGGGCGACCTGCTCTCTGAAGGTCTGACTTCACGCAGGGACACGGGAAGCCACCTGGAAGTACGCGTAGATGCGTCTCTGTAACTTTGGGGACAGAATCTGTACATTTTGTTAGAATCCAGTGGCCCCGAGTTTGGGGTCCTTGGCAAGTACAGGAATGCGCATTTTTCGGTGCTGCAGGTGATGAGGAGGGGCTCATACCATTTGGGGCACCGGAAAGGGTCTTAGAAACCACACCGCCCACGACTCCATTTTCTAGACAAGGAGACTGAGGGTCCGAGAAGTTGAAATGCGCCAGGTCACCCAGAGAGGGAGGGGCAGAGCTGGGGCCCTTCTGAGCTCTTCCCTTTATACCGCGATGGGCACACATGTCAGGGGTCAGCACCGCCACCAGAGAACCCGCCTCTCTTACCATTCTTCATCTTCACAGTGTCTTCATTTGACACTTTGACCTGTGGGGGGCTCACCCTGGGGGCGCTGCTCCTCCCAGGGTGAGCCGGTTTCTGGAGACAGTGAACAGCTCACTCGAAGAGCACCTTTCTTGGGGAAGCAACCCATCCAGAGCCACACCCAACCCTGCCCTGTGGGGCTCTCGTGCTCTGGGCCACTGGCCACCCACCCTGTCACCCCAGGGCAGGTCCTGACAGCTAGCCCCCCACCCTGTCACCCCAGGGTAGGTCCTGACAGCCAGCCCCCCACCCGGTCACCCCAGGGCAGGTCCTGACAGCCAGCCCCCCACCCGGTCACCCCAGGGCAGGTCCTGACAGCTAGCCCCCCATCCGGTCACCCCAGGGCAGGTCCTGACAGCTAGCCCCCCATCTGGTCACCCCAGGGCAGGTCCTGACAGCTAGCCCCCCACCTGTCACCCCAGGGCAGGTCCTGACAGCTAGCCCCCCACCCCGGTCATCCCAGGGCAGGTCCTGACAGCTTAGCCCCCCACCTGTCACCCCAGGGTATGTCCTGACAGCTAGCCCCCCCACCTGTCGCCCCAGGGTACGTCCTGAGTGCTAGCCCCCCACCCAGTCACCCAGGGCAGGTCCTGACAGCTAGCCCCCCACCCTGTCACCCCAGGGCAGGTCCTGAAAGCTAGCCCCCCACCCTGTCACCCCAGGGCAGGTCCTGACAGCTAGCCCCCCACCTGTCACCCCAGTATGTCCTGACAGCTAGCCCCCCACCTGTCGCCCCAGGGTACGTCCTGAGTGCTAGCCCCCCACCCGGTCACCCCAGGGCAGGTCCTGACAGCCAGCCCCCCACCCCGGTCACCCCAGGGCAGGTCCTGACAGCTAGCCCCCTTACCCTGTCACCCCAGGTATGTCCTGACAGCTAGCCCCCCACCTGTCCGCCCCCAGGGCAGGTCCTGACAGCTAGGCCTCCACCCTGTCACCCCAGGGCAGGTCCTGACAGCTAGCCCCCCACCCCTGTCACCCCAGGGCAGGTCCTGACAGCCAGCCCCCACCCTGTCACCCCAGAGTATGTCCTGACAGCTAGCCCCCCACCCCGGTCACCCCAGGGCAGGTCCTGACAGCTAGCCCCCCACCTGGGTCACCCCAGGGCAGGTCCTGACAGCTAGCCCCCCACCCTGTCACCCCAGGGTACGTCCTGACAACTAGGCCCCCACCCAGTCACCCCCAGGGCAGGTCCTGACAGCTAGCCCCCCACCTGTCACCCCAGGGCAGGTCCTGACAGCTAGCCCCCCACCCTGTCACCCCCAGGGTACGTCCTGACAGCCAGCCCCCCACCCAGTCACCCCAGGGCAGGTCCTGACAGCTAGCCCCCCCACCTGGTCACCCCAGGGCAGGTCCTGACAGCCCCCACCTGTCACCCCAGGGTACGTCCTGAGTGCTAGCCCCCCACCCGTCACCCAGGGCAGGTCCTGACAGCTAGCCCCCCCACCCTGTCACCCCAGGGCAGGTCCTGACAGCTAGCCCCCCACCCGGTCACCCCAGGGCAGGTCCTGACAACTAGCCCCCCACCCTGTCACCCCAGGGCCGACTGAGCCACCCTGGGGGCCAAAGACAGGCGTTTTTAAAAGCAGTTTATATGGAGGGGGTTATTAAAAAGGCCATGAATGCAAAACATTTGCTACGTGGTTATGAAAAAGTGGTTGCTGGAAAATAATGACCCACGTCAAGGAAAGAGGAGGAGAGAGGGTTACAGAAAGTATAATTCACTAATCGTTTGCCCATTTATTGATTCTCTTCCCATTTTATCAATGGAAAATTCTGTTCGAAGGAAATTGATGATAGTGAAGCCTCACAGAAATTGAGGCAGCGGGTTAAAAATGCAAGCAGCTGGAATCTGAGGAAAGAACACACACGTAGTTCTTCGGATGGCCCGGCCTGGTGTCCCTGTGTGACTCCTAAGGGACATCCTGTGGCTCTTACAACCCCCTGACCTTCTCGGATCTGCGAAGGCACAGACCTGTCCTTCATTTCTCTGTTTCTCGTAAAATATTCACCCCCAGCGGCACACGTTTGTTTCTGGTGATGGTGCGTGTGATTGGTGACGTTGTATTTTAAGGACGGGCTGTAGAGCTGTTGCATCCAGTTTCTGTCGTGAAGCTTGTGAATGTAGAGAAAATACTGAGACGGCATCCGGTTAATATTCAAGGCTGCTTACGTGGGACAATACAGCGGCGATTCTAAGCGTGTTATTGGGTCTTTACGGAGATTGGTTTTCTGGGGTTGTGACTGAAATTTTCTTTGCAAGAGGCTTATTTGGAAGGGAAGCCAGGTAAGGATGGCTGTATCTCTCTGTTCTACCCAAGGATGATGGTTCATCTGTTCTATAAATATTTGTGGAGCGTTTGCTCCAGGCTGGGTCCTGGGGGTGCAGCTGTGAACAAGGTAGATGGGCCTGCCCTCTCCGGCTCACGGTCCCGGCAGGACACCCAGCCCTCTGCCCTCGGTGACCCACGGGCTGCAACAGGGACAGCACGGCCCGGGGAGAGGAGCTTGTGATAACGCCACCTGCAAGGGAAATGGCACCTGTGTCTGCCTTCTGCGGTGACCTCACCCACAGCACGAGCCGCTCACGATGAACAGGCTGCCCCCGCCCCCCCACGTGTCACAGTAAGGGCTGGGCACAGGCCGTGGTGACCACGTAGGTAAAACCTCGCCGGGAGCGTCCAACCTCCGGGTCCGGGTTTCACCAGGAGATGAGCCACCACGAACACAAGACCGTGGGGTGGTGGCAGCAGGGAGATCTAGCAGGTGAGCAGGGATATAGGAGCTGCTACAGCAGGATTCGAACCCGTGTCACGCTGTGACACGTAACCGCTCCGTAGGCTGTCTCTGCCTGAGAAGGCCAGGCGCGCCCAAGGCAGGGATCCCCAAGACCTAGAGCCTTCCTCCGAAGGGATCATTCTGTGGGACCCTCCTCACGAGCGCGGACCGAGTACGGAGCGATCGTCCTCGAGTTGACTTTAAGCAACAGCCCCTCGATACCGTTCGCCAGTGTCGTCCTTTGAAGGGACCGGCTCCTTACGGTTTTACTATCTGATGCATAGTGTAAACCCTCTTTCTCTCTCAAGATGTCTTTCAGTTCTAAATTATCCCTCGAAACTAACACGTGTCCCCAGTTCTAGAATCTGAAGCTTTGTAACGAGTCCACGCTCTGGATTTCCTCACAACCGCCGTGGGCTGAGCTCAGGCTTCTCTCGAGCCTGTCCTTTGCGTGTGGCGTTCCCACCAGGTTAGCCTGGCCTCGCGGCCCCTTCTGGAGGAAGAGGCCGTAATGAATTACATTTATTAGACACAGGTATTTAAAATAACAGACACTGATTTTACATAGTTTCTCATAAGTACACGCGAGCCGTGGATGCATTTTTAGAGCAAGATTTTTTAAAATATCAAACTGAGGTATACAGCGTAAGCCCCCTTTTGATCAGACAGGAAGTGGTAAATCAGTCTTCACGGATCCAGCCTGGTTAGGCCTGTCTGTGCTTCAGGATCTTTTTCTCACGGGAAGACTGGCTTCTGCTTTTCAGGATTTTCTTTGCCCCACAGCCTTTGACTGTGAACAGTCAGGAAGAATATTCTGTTTGTTCTGTGGGTTTCCAGGAGTCTGTGCATCTTTTTGGCTTTGCATCAGATCCCCGATTGCCTAAGCGTTAGAATCCGCTGGTGATGCAAAGTACAATCCAACTGGCTTGAACCAAAAAAAAAAAAAAAAAAAAACAAGAAAAGGAAATTTGTGGGGCTCGCAAACTGGAAACTCGAGAACACCGTGATTCGAGCTCAGACACACACGCTTCCGTCCAGGCTCCTTCCCGGGCCCTGAGTGGTGGCCCCAATCCTGTTTCAGGTCACCACACACCCAGTCCGGAAGGAGAGAGGGTCCTTGCCCCCACCTGCCCTGTCATCTGTCTCTGTCCCCGGGGGCGGGTTGGGGTGGATGGATTCTCCCTGTAGACAGGCACGTGTCAGGCAGGCCTGTACTGTCCACAGCACCCCCCCCCCCAACCCTGCTGAGGGTTCCAGCAGCTGCTCAGCCGTTTCTGGAGCAGGACAGACTGCCCCCCGAACCTGCAGAAATCCTCCCTGTGACCAGCGTGTGGATGCGGGAGGGGGGTGCGGGGGCCCCCGTGCGGTTCCCGTCCCTGGAATTCATCGCGGGCCTTGGCCTGCCAGGCCCTCCAGAATCACCGGAAGGTGCTGGTCTCCCCACACCCCCTGGAGAACAAACAGGCAGCTTGAAGTCATATCTGTCGGGTTTCCAGGAAACAGCACGGGGCTAGCAAAGCCCGCTGAGTGGCAGAAATAATGCTGTGATGTGTCATCTCTCTGCTGTGGCCTCACTGACCTGGAAAGGCTGCCGGGCCCGGTGGCTACAGGGCCACAGGTGAGAGGGGTGTGCCCTGTGACTTGCTGGGCTGTGGGGCACAGGGCAGGACCGCCCTCACCGAAGGACGTGTCACACTGGGAGTGCGGCCGGCTGGGGCCTCACCTCCTTTTAGGCAAATGGAATCTGTCCCTTGCAGAGCTGGGCCTTTCTCTGTGTGATCGTATGCCACACGGCGGGAGGGCGACCTCAGCCCTCGGGAAGGTCCCTCCGCTTCCAAGGGGAGAGCTTGGGTTTATGGAATTTCCAGCTTCTGGTGCTTCGCACCAAGTCACAACCCGAGTCACAGGGTGGCTGGACACGGGCCGCATCGCCCTCCTTCCTGAGGGCCAGGGGTCAGGCTTTCCCGGCAAGGCGCTGGTGAGCGACGCTGTTCTTTATGCCCGAGGGATGCACCCGGTGGCTGTCCTCGGGCACTGACTGGCTAGGTCTCTGGGGAGATGACCGTGTGCTCCTGGGGACAACGGTGGGACAGAGAAGAGAGGTAGCAGGAGGACATGCCGGGAGGGTAGGGCCCTGGCGAAGCAGAAGGAAGGCGCCGGGTGTCTGGGGAAGAGGAGGAAGGGCCTGTGTGGGGCTCGGGCAGGGGGTCGCAGGTGTGTGTGTGTGTGCGCGCGCACGCACGTGGGGAGGGGGACATGGGGCCTCGGAGTCCACGATGAGGGCTCGGTGAGTCCCAGGCCGCGTTAACCTGCCAGGAAACAGGCTGCAGAGGAGTCGGGGCGGGCAGGCGGTCGGCTGGAGCCCTGTGTGCCCAGTGCACAAATGTCACAGGAGCCTGGGAAAGCCGGGGTAGGTGGAACCAGCATCCGCAGGGGAAGAGAGCCGGGGAGGGGATGCCCTGTGCCCCAGCACCTCTGATGGCGCCGGGCGGGTCCCCCTACTCTGCCCCAGCCCCCCCCACCCCCCCGTGCTGCTTTCGACTACACCTGCACCTCTTCCCCCCGCCTGTTTCTTCCACGAACCTTCCACCTGCCCCAGCTGCCTTTACCTGCACAGGTAGCAGGTGGGAGGCCAGAGCTTCCGGGAGCGCAGAGCGGGAGGAGGCTCGCGGCAGGTCGGGCAGCAGCTGGGAGTCCGCAGGCACCAGCCGCACGGCCGGGTGCTTTGTCTGTCACCTTCTCCGGCAGAGGTCCCTGCCCCCTGGTGTTATGCATGCAAGGGGCCCGGCACTTTCTGGCAGAAATGCTGTGGGAATGTAAGCCATCGTTAGCCTTTTCTGTGCTCGGGACGGGGCCAGTACCGGGGTCGTGGGGGTGACACAGCGGGAAAGCTTGAAGGCCAGCCGGGCTCGCTCGCGGCACCGGAGGCCTTACTGCTGAGGCTTCCTTCACGGGGCATCACCGTCCACGTAGCTTGTCCTCTAGAGACCTGCGTCTGCGTTAGGTCAGGGCTCCTGCCCTGCCCACCCGGGCCTCGCTCTCCCGTGGACGGAAAGCCGTGTGTCCGGTTCCCTGCCTGTCTCTAAGGATGGTTCCCGCACCGATGAGCGTCCACAGGTCACGGCAGCCCCCGACGCTTCATCCGCCTCTGCCTTTTCCCATCGGCCACACTCCGGAGGTCCCTGCGTCAGGCACCGGGGCTCCCTCTTGCTTGGGGGGCGGGCTGTCTTCAAGGTCACCCCGCGGAGGCAGGGCCGTTCCGCCCTTGGCGCGATCCCTTGTGCTTGAAGCAAAGAATCCCGGCGAGGTGGGACCCTAACGTCAGAGGCAGCGCGAGCTCGCCCCAGGGTGCGCCCGCCGGCACGTCTTCGTGCACAGGTATGTCACTTCGAGAGATGGTTTGCTGAGTGTAAGCGCGCCCAGGGTCCCGGGGACGGGCGTCAGCAGGAGCTGTTGTAGGGCGTCCTCAGCGGGCGCGGGCGTGAACCCGACGGCCCCCGACCTCATGGGACTGCGGTGGAGTGCCCGGAACGGCCCTGGATCAGGCAGCGTCCGGCTGTGGGTACCCCAGACCTAAACGGGGCTCGGGCTCGGAGGGCCAGTTTGCGTGTGGTCGCACAAACGGCAGGTCCCCGAACTCTGAGGAGAGCCCCCGCCCAGACCGAGGACCCTCGTGTCCTGCGGCCGCCCCTCCTGCCGTCCCGCTCGCGTTCGGAGCTATGTGTGCTCGGAGATCGCTGGGCTCCTTGCCAGAACGACCATCTACAGAAAGCTGTACGGCCAGAGTCAGCAGGGCAGGAAGAGAGAGCGTCAACGGCCACGGCACGGACAATCTAGAGGCCGAGGCAGACCGCCAGCTGTGGCTCGAGGGGCTCAGGGCTGGCGGGAATGCGCCGTGCCAGGTTGAGCTCTGCACCTCCCGGGCAGTCCCGGCGGTGCCTTCAACGTGCCCTTTGACCTGGCGGCTGTCTTCAAATTAGTTTCTCTTTCCTGAGCCACGGGCTGTCGGAAGACGAGGGATAACTCCGCGACTGAAACAGTGACACGCGGCAGTGTTTCTGGCTGGTCTGAAGTCGCCTGGGCCTGGGCTACAGGCTGTGGGGCCGCGGTGGACACAGTGTCACCCCCAGAGCTGCAGACGTGTGTCCCATGTTCCTGCTGGGGTGCTGCCCTTGTCCCCCCTCCTCTCTGAACGAACGCTGGGTGGACCCAGCGTTTGGATCCGGTCCTCGTGTCCCCAAAATTCACATGTCCAAGTCCAACCCCCAGGGCCTCAGAGAGTGACTGTATTTGGAGACAGGTTTTTACTTTTTACTCTTTAAAAAAAATTTTTTTTTAATGTTTGTTTATTTTTGAGGGGGGAGGAGAGGCAGAGAGAGAGACACACAGAATCCGAAGCAGGATCCAGGCTCTGAGCTGTCAGCACAGAGCCCGACGCGGGGCTCGAACTCACGAACTGTGAGATCGTGACCTGAGACGAAGTCGGAGGCTCAACCGACTGAGCCACCCAGGTTCCTCAATTTTTTACTCTTTTAAGTTTATTTATTTATTTTGAAGAGAGCAAGGGAGTGCCTACAAGCAGGGGAGGGGCAGAGAGAGAAGGAGAGAGAGAATCTCAAGCAGGCTCTGCACTGTCAGGACAGAGCCTGATGTGGGGTTCAGTCCCGGGAACCATGAGATCACGACTGAAGCTGAAATCAAGAGTCGGACACTTAATCGGTGCCCCTGGAGACAGGGCCTTTAAAATGGGGATTAGATGGGGGGCGCCTGGGTGGCTCAGTGGGTTAAGCATCTGGCGTCAGCCCAGGTCATGATCTCACGGTTTGTGAGCTCGAGCCCCGCGTCAGGCTCTGTGCTGACAGCTCGGAGCCTGGAGCCTGCTTCGGGTTCTGTGTCTCCCTCTCTCTCTGCCTTTCCCCTCCTTGTGCTCTGTTTCTCTCTCTCTCTCAAAAATAAATAAACATTAAAAAAAACTTTAAATAGGGGATTAGATGAAAATGATGTCCTTAGGGTGGGCCTTAACCCTCTATAACTGGTGTCCCTATAAGAAGAGGATACTAGGACACAGACAGGCACCAAGAGACACCACGGGGGGGCACAGGAGAAGCCAAAGCGGAGGCCTTGGAAGGGAGCGGCCCCGCGGACGCTGGACCTGAGACGTGGCCGCCAGAACCGCGGGAGAACGACGTCTGTCGGTAGCTGTCTCGTCTGCAGCATTTGTTACGCAGCCCTGGCTGACACCCGGCGAGGGGCACTCAGGAGGAAGACAGCGAACCAGTGCCCTTCCCGGCATGCCCGGCCGGAGGTTTAGGAGCAGCCGCCTCCACGTCTCCAGCTGGAGCTGCCGTACAGGTTCCTGTCACCGGCTGAATCTGGTGACAGCTTCCTTATCCTTCTGAAACTTGGGGACAGAGCACGGCCAGTGGGGACGCGCAGAATGAATAAAGAGCTGCCTCCCGGGTGTTGCGGCCTCACCCCGAGGGCACATAGCCGCGTCTGAGCCGCTCTGGGCTTTGCTTCTCCTCACTGGGTTCTGTTGTCCCCCTGGCATGCGCCTGCCTGCCCTCGGGCCCTCTGCCCGTGACCACAGTGGGGAGGGCCCGGCACTGTTGATTCTCCGGCTTGTCGCCATAGAGGCCGCGCTTTGGGAGAAGGAAAGTGCCCCCCGGGATCCCAGTTACGCCAGGGCCCTCCCCCAGTCGGCACGCTCCTCTCCCAGGCCCGTGGCTGTGCTCTGGCTACGGTGGCCGAGCCTCCGTGCGCCCACATTGGTGGCCACCATGGCCCACCACCAGCCGGCGGTGAGGCAGGCCAGGGGGTGCCCGTGCGCTGAGACCCTGGCCTCCCTGGTGGAGGGTGAGGGTCCCTGCTGCCGGCCTCAGGAAGTCACCGCGTCTGCAGGGTGGGGCGTCCTCAGAGACTTGACCGGGAGAGTGCAGGTTGGTGGACCGCGTTTGGTGAGTGTTTTGCGGGCAGAGCGGCTTCCTGGACATAGGATCGTGGGAGCACTGTGTGGAAGTCCGGGTGCCCCCGGGACGAACAGGCATGTGGATGTGCGACCGCCGTGAGGTCTTTGTGTCCCGGTGCCGACACTGAGGGTGGGGGCGACCCCGCCTTCTGCATCTGGTGGCACCAGCCGCTGGGGCAAGAAGGAAAATACTCACACTCGAATGTCTCGCCAAACCTCCCCTTTTCCCCTCTCCTTGGGCCCTGAAGGGAGGCGGGGCTGTGCGCTGACCGGGGGCCCAAGTCCTGCCTGATGTAGGCTGGCTTGTCGCTTGGGTCACGTGGGTGGGAACGGTAGCGGGGAGAAGGAAGGGAAGCCCCCGCAGCATCCATGTGCGGAGGGCGGCACACACGTCGGCCGGGTGAGCAGAACTGCGCACTCCCGTGTGTGTCCCGGTGTATTCAGGGCTCCCCGGGGGGCAGGGGAGGCTAACGAGCTCCCTGCAGAGTAAGCAGCTGAGTTGTTATAGCAGCGCAGCCCCCCCCCGCCCCCCGGATGTTCAGCTATGGGCGGAGTCGCACGTCTGCCCTATTGTACATTGCACACTCGTGGAGAAGGGTGACGTGGCCGAGCAGCCGGGGTCCGGAATACGCTGGGATGCAGGCGTGTTCGCTGTGCCGGCCAGGCACTCGGGGCCTGTTGTCTGTCCAGGGAGCTGTCCAGCAGCACGGCCTCCCCCCTCGGCCACGGAGTCCTCCTCGCCTGAGACCCCGTGGAGTTGGCTTGCACGGGCCGCCTCCCTCGTGGCCGTGGCTGTGTCCTCCCAGGGAGAGCACAAACCGCGAGGCTTCCCGGGTGAACCCTCCGCCCCATCGCAGGAGTGCGTCGCTAGAGAAACATGCAGACACACAGCAGTGGCAGTGGGAATGGCTCTTTCTCGTCCCCTTTTTATAACTGCTTTTGGGGAAAAACATGCGTTTTTTTCATGCCGGTTCTTTAGCTCTGCATAAACCCCTTGGGAAGCGCTCTGGCTGTCTTCTGGGCGGATGGTGTGGCCTCATTCCCGTGCTTTCGGGCTGACTGGCTCCTGCTTCATTCTGGAACTATCTCATCGTGTTGGGGCCCGCGTGTGTGTCCGGCCCCTCGGTGTGACATCCCCTGGGGCTTGTGCAGCAGTCGACATGATCGTGACAAAGCCCCCTCCACACGGAGCTGACGTTTTCTCACAGTTAGATAAGCCCTGTGAGTGGCGAGAACGTGTATGTGTGGGGCGGTGTAAGTGCCGCGGCAGGAAGGGGCCAGAGCGCCGGGAAGGGGGGTGAAGGGGGCAACGCTTTCCCATCAGGTGCTGCTGGCCAGCGCCCTCCCCCGCGAGCACCCGCAGACCCCAGGGTCGGTCAGGGCGGGTTGGATTCGCCTGATCCTTGTGGGCACACTCGGGGCGTGTGTGAGCAGTTCACCAGTCCCCAGCGCGTTGTTAGGAAGCCGAGGATTCTAATCGCCCTCGTTGGATTCCGTGGTGCTAGTTGGGGGCTAACTTCTCCGCTCGAGTGCCGCTTATAATTACGTGTTTTCCGTTTCCGGTTGGAAAGAATTAAATTTAGGAAAGTGCAAAAGAGGATCTGACGTTCAACATGCAACATTCGGACACAGCCCTCGCGTGTGCACCGTGTCACAGCGCCATCGGCACGTTGGCTTCAGGTCGCGTTGAAATCGAGCGGCGGTTCCCTTTGCCAACCTCAAGCCCCCGTCACCTGCCGCCAGCTTGAACTTGGGGTGTGATCGTCCCCCGTGACCGTGGGGCCCCTTGACCTGAGGCTGTTGTTTCTGTCACAAGCGCCCTCTGTGCGTTATGGAATCTGCGGTGTCTGAGCCGTGCTGTTTCAGTCACCTGACCCAGGTACGCGGGAAACCTCAGCACGCGGAGCCGATGGCTTCCCGGTCTGGTCCAAATGGCAGAACCCGGGGTTTTTCACAAATAACTGGGGTTATACCTGTGACCTAACAGTTGTGTTCAAGTAGTTCATTTGGGGATCCTTAAACCTAGTGGATTTCTTGCAGTTCCTGCTTATAAGTTGATCTGCTTCAAGTTTTCGCGTTGTAGCTTGAAGTGACTTAACAGATTTAGAACTGTTTAAATATGGAACGGCACCGTGCCAAATATCAAGGAAAAGAGGAAACGTTCAAATCGTTGAAGACGTGAATTTAGACAAGTTCAATGTGAATGACTCACTGCAGATGCTAAGCTTATCATGCGTTTTATAAATATCTGCTAACTCTTGTAAATTTTATTTCTAACGTTAGGGTGCTTTCCCCTCCTCTCTGCTTAAAAAATAGCTCTTCATTTTTTCTACAGTCTCCACTGTATTTGTGTGAGTCTGTTCACATTTCCAAACCTGTGTGTGTTTTTGCAAAACTCGTCCTGCAAACACACACATCGACGTGTCTGGGCTCCACACACCTGTTGTGGGAGGCTCGGAAACGTCTCCTGAGAACCACTGGCCGGAAGGAGACGGTAACTGCTAATGCCTTTGGATATTTTCTTGCTGGTGGATTCCATTGCCGGAATTAAACAGTTCTCCACCAGGACGTTCCTTTTGAAACTCCACGGGTGGGTGCCTCATGCGTTCTGTGTGAAAGTTTGGTATCTTTGCAGCAGATCTCATTGTATCCAATTATGCAGATTTTTTTTAATGTTTATTTATTTTTGAGAGAGAGAGAGGGAGACAGAGTGTGAGTTGGGGGGGGGGGGGGCTTGGGAGCAGAGAGAGAGGGAGACGCAGAATCCAAAGTGGGCTCCAGGCCCCGAGCTGTCAGCACAGAGCCCGACGCGGGGCTCAAACCCACAGACCGTGAGATCGTGACGTGAGCCGAAGTCAGATGCTTAACCGACTGAGCCACCCAGGCGCCCCCTGATTTTTTTTTTAACCCAAGGAAGTCACATATTCTTCACCTGTAAAATGGCACCAGTACTAGTAACTACTTCTAGGGCTTATAGGGACGATGGAATTAATTAGTGAAGCTTGAAAAACAAATATGCCAAGTTGTCAGGCAGCCCCTGTCTCCAAAGCACCATGAAAGACCTCGCACTTGCTGCGGGTGCTGGTCTCTAACCACGGGGCGGGGGGGGGGGGGGGGTCCCTGTGTGTCTAAGGGCTGTCTTAGAGTTCACACTGCTGTGCTCTTAAATGACCTCGGCATCTGGCCTCTCCTTGCTCCCTCCTCAGTCCTCCTCCAAAGCCAGGGTCCCCTCGCTCTCTGCTCCGCTGTCTTCTAGCAGGAAGTAATGCAAGGTATGTGCCTGCGGGGTTGAGCTAGGGAATTTGCTGGAAGGGTTTCTAAAATGTGGCTGGACTTCCTCCCAAAACAGTGGCTTTTAGGATTGTCGAGTTATAACTTCTCTTTCTGTCATTTTATTTATAATACATCGACTCTTGCGACGACTAAACATAAACTGGAAGTAACCTAAATGTACATTAATGCAGGATTGGAATATTCAACAATAAAATAGACATTCAAACGTTAATCGATAAGGAAAAAAGTCCACGTATGAAATGCAAACAGTAAAGTAATTAAAGGGGCGGGCGCCTTGGGGTCTCAGTCAGTTGAGCGTCCGACTTCGGCTCAGATCACGATCTCGCGGTCCGTGAGTTCGAGCCCTGGGTCGGGCTCTGTGCTGACAGCTCAGAGCCTGGAGCCTGCAGCCTGCTTCGGATTCTGTGTCTCCCTCTCTCTCTGCCCCTCCCCCGCTCATGCTCTGTCTCTCTCAAAAATAAATAAACATTGGTTAAAAATAAGTGTTATGTATGCCTAAAATTCCAGGACATAAAAGACAATGTCAAAAGTGACCTCTCTATGAGTGATGGCTTTACAGATTATTTTTATTTTACTTCATACACTTTTCTGTATTTTTAAATTCTTTTTAGTGAGAAATAGTGGGTTTTTTCATAATCAGAAAAATGAGGTTATTTCTGTTCACGACAAAATTAACCACTATTGTATATCAAAGGAGATTTGAGGTTAATTTGGGGGTTCGTCCAACTAGGAATATACTATATTTCTTGTGACTCTATTTGCCCTATGCCCGCCCCCCTCCCCCCCGCCGACCTAAATTTTCCGAGAATAGAGGCACGTCTTTTTATCTGTAAGTCGAATCAGCTCTTACGGTGCGCATCAGCTCGCTGGGGCTAGAGGGGTGTTGTGATCGATGCCCTCGGGTAGCTCATCCTCTAGCCAGGGCCAGTGGCTCCGAAAACTTAGCGGTAGAGCAGCAAGGGTAAGTTCAGGGTGGCCGGAGACAGACACACTTGCGCGAAAGTACAGAGGCAGGATCGCCACTTCTAGGCGGGGGGTGGTAGGCCAGGACATTTCCAGGGCCGGGTGGTCTTTGGACCGTATAATGAAAGGTGGGCGTATTCGCTTCCTTTGCCACGTAACGCATTTTTCTGAACCCGAGCGGCGTAAAATGAGGCACACCTGTTCTCTCGAAGCTTCTGTGGGCCAGGAATCTGGACCCCAAGCTTCAGGGTCCCCACGGGCGCAGTGTAGGTGTCGGCCCTGTCGGGGCTCTCCAGAGACTCCGCTGGGGAAGGACCTGCTTCCTGCTTCACTTGGCTGCGGGCCGTTAGACCACAGGCCCCTGTTCCTTCTCGCCGTTAGCTGGAGCCCGCCCTCCGTGCCTTGACATCCGAGCGTCCCCAGCACAGCGGCTTGCTCTGTCAGAGGAGGCCGTAGATGGCTAGCGAGACGGAAGTTGGTCTCTTGCCACCTCATTGCAGAAGTGACACGCGATCATTGTTGCCATATCCTGTGGGTTTGAAGCAAGACGCCAGGTCCAGCTCGCACTCACGGAGAGGGCTGGTGCAAGGGGACAGATGTCCGGAGGTGTGTTCGCTGAGGGCCACCTCAAGGGCTGCCTGCCGCACGGGGGGTTGCCGTGTAGATGTGGGGGTGGGGGCGGGGACCCAGGAGTAGCTGAGCAAAAGCAAGAAATGGGGAATCCTAATTTTAGAGATGTGACCCTCCTCCCAGTCTGTGCCAAGAAAGGACATCCCTTTTTAGCACCTTGTTTTTCCTTCCTCAGGAGGTGTAAGGACAGATTTTTCTCTATTCTTTGCCCCGTTCTCCAGATGTCGGGACCAATGCTGAGCTTCTGGTAATAGTTAAAGTCATAGGAGCACAGCCTCTCTGCCCCGAGATGCTGCGGGGAGAGCATCTTCCAAGCTCACAACTGTGAGTGAGTCCTTTACGTCAGGGCTCAGACCAGGGACCCGACGCAGGGGACGAGCCTGGTGTCAGCGTGTGTGGCTGGGACGAGCCCCTCACTCAGTGTCTGTCTCTGCAACTTTAAAGGAGTCAACGTTTTCTATGTGAGAAAGCCCACTCCGCTTTTCAGTGGATAATTTGCAGAGCGGAAGTCCGGAATTCTCTTGAATACCGGTGGTGCACGCGGCTATCTATGCAGGGTCCTCACTGCCTGCAGGATGCTGATTATAAGGTCTGAGGTCTGAGTCATCTCACAAGGCATCTGGAGACACGCACCGAGGAATCTAAGGGGTAATTAAGCACTTTGCGGAGTAAAGAGCACACTGCAGGTACCTACCAATTATTACACCCGGCTGTGGCGGGCGGGGGTGAAGGGTCACGGTCGAGCGTGGTTTATTAGGTAATGAGAGGCTGACAGCTTTGAAGGTCTGTTTGTTCCTACATAATTATATACAAGGGCAGCCCAGCTTTGTAGATGAAGCACAGTGTGAACACTATTCAGCAAGTGAGAGGAAATGACCTGAAAATTTTGTATCTTCTAGGGATTTCTAGAACCTTCCTTCACATAAGTGGCAAGGAATGTCACACCTTTATGGGTATTCGTCCTTTCTCCCGTGTGAACACACGCAGGTCTGTGAGCCCTTCCCGCGTCCAACCAAGCTGACCATCCACAGAAGGTGTGCAGGGATTGGAGGGCCGGTAGGGGGTGAACCCGGTAAGCCTCGGAGAAACAAGGCTGCTGGTTTTCTTAATTTTATCTTATTTTTTATTTTTTAAAACTTACATCCAAATTAGTTAGCATCTAGTGCAACGATGATTTCAGGAGTAGATTCCTTAGTGCCCCTCCCCCATTTAGCCCATCCCCCCTCCCGCAACCCCTCCCGTAATCCTCAAGTTTGTTCTCCAGATTTAAGAGTCAAAAATACGGAAGCTTCACGAACTTGCGCGTCATCCTTGTGCAGGGACCATGCTAATCTCCTCTGCATCGTTCCAATTTTAGTATAGGTGCTGACAAAGAGCAGAACAAGGCTGCTGTTTTGACAGAATAAACTGTGGACGGTATTTTAGAGCTTTTGGGGTTTTGTGGATCTTGGAGCGGATTTTTTTGTGGCCAGGAGAAATTTCTGAGTGGTCTTGACCTCCCCCACCGCCGGCAACCTTGACGTCGGATAAATCTTGGATACATTTTGCTGGAGAAATGGAAAGAACTTCGGGGAAAAGAGCAGGGAAAACATCACAGAGGCCAGCGGGGGGCAGACGTCACATTCTAACGTGCAAGCCACCCGGGGTGGGGGGGGTGTGCAAGCAGCTCACAGGCACCATGTGCTCTTACCATGCGGGTCGATTTCACGGGACTCTAGAAAATCTCAACAGGGGCTTCGTAGTAGCATTCAGGAAACAGGACAGAATGACTCGGTGGACCGGATGTGTTTTGGGACAAGGGACTTCAGCTCTGCCTTGGAAGATGTGAAGCACGAATGCCTTCTGCTCCGTGAGCCTCGAGGATTTTCCAAGGGAAGAACAGAGATGAGATCGCGCACGTAGATTCAATTCCCAAACTATTTGCCTGTGTTCGGTCTTCATTCAGAGATAGGCAGCTGGAAGGTGGAGGGTTCGGTGTCTGTTGATGAGTCTGGCAGTTGGAGAGAGTTTTACCGTGAACTTTACCTTTTGGGAACCTGCATAACACGTTGTTATTGTTGTTGTTTTTAAGTTTTTTTTTTTTTTTAATTTTTTTTTTCAACATTTATTTATTTTTGGGACAGAGAGAGACAGAGCATGAACGGGGGAGGGGCAGAGAGAGAGGGAGACACAGAATCGGAAACAGGCTCCAGGCTCCGGGCCATCAGCCCAGAGCCTGACGCGGGGCTCGAACTCACGGACCGCGAGATCGTGACCTGGCTGAAGTCGGACGCTTAACCGACTGCGCCACCCAGGCACCCCAAGTTTATTTGTTTTTGAGAGAGACGGCGCAAGTGCGGGAGGGGCAGAGAGAGGAAGAGAGAAAATCCCACGCAGGCTCCGCGCTGTCTGCACAGAGCCCGACGGGGGGACTCGAACTCGCAAACCGTGAGATCATGACCTGAGCTGACGTCGGACACTTAGCTGACAGACCCCATGACGTGTTTTTAACAAAACCATCAGTACACTGTCCAGCCGGATGCAGCGTGTGCGCGTAAATCAGACATGTCTCTGCTTCTGTCCCCCTGAGCTTTCCGGAGCGCTCGGATGTAGCCTTAGCTCATCGACGGTGGCGTTTTATCAACTCTCTGACCTGTAGACATTCACAGCGTTTTGGTCCTATTGTTAGCTTGCTTTGCAAATTGTTGCCATACTCTGTGCGCCTGTGGCGTGTCCCTGGAAGCCGGGCTGCTGGAGAGGGAAGAACTATCATTTCCAGCTTCGCTTATGCCGCCGAAGCGTCTCCCAGGCGAATAAGTGACTTCTCCGCCGTCTTTCAGGTTTGCTGGGAATTTAGTCCGAGGTTGTCTTACTGTGAGTCACGACTTGGAAAGTGGATCTGAAATAGCACAAGGACATAGGCGCAGAGCTTCGTAATCCATACGCTGAGACTCCCCTCCGTCTGTATAATGGTTTACTGGTTGCGGTAACAAGGGATGAGCACTTTCCAAATCGGTGGTATTTTATCGTTCTGCGCGTGGGAAGTCTGTTATGGGAAAGGTGAGTTTGCCTAATCCTTCATGAGACAAATTTATAAAATATTTAACTGCCCCTGAAGGAGAAATTGCCTTAGAAATAAAACACGGCTCTGCTTAGGGCTGGCTCAGCATCCACGGACTCGGGTGTGCCGCAGCCTGGCGTGTGTGGTGACAGGTGCCGCATCGCGGGGACAGTAAACCTGCATATTGTTCTCGCGCTGCTGTCTGGCCCCCGTACCTGTGTGTGAACTCGGGAGGTCTCTTGATGCTCTTCCGGAATAATGGCTGAGTATTTTCCTTGGCACGTGAAAGAACCGATGGCTGGAACTTCCCGAGGACACGAGACCGCGAGCCGCTGCGCGTGAGCAGAGGGGTTACGCCCTCCTGAAGCGTAAGGGGTCAGTGCCGTAGCTCATGACCCGTGTTTCTTTCCAAGAGTCTGAGTATCTCTTTTCCACCCAAGCAGATGGTGCTTAGGGAGGAAACCTCGTGTTTGTAATCCTCCCCGGTCTAAACACTCCAGAAGGTCCACGCCTGCTAACAGGAAGCAGAAAACTAGAGGGCAAGACGGGTCGCGTTCTGCCCAGGCCTGTTGTGAACCAGTAGCCCCTCTCTGTCCTGCGTGGGCCGCTGTGGGCACCGCTCCCCCGTGCCTGCAGCAGTCACCCCGACACACTGAGGCCACTGGGGACTTCTGAACACAGGACCGCGGCTCCCGCGTTGGAGAAAGAGCGATCACCTCGGGTCCTGTCTCCCTCTGACGAGTGGATCTTTGCCCTGACAGCCTGCACCTGCTCGCGGCAGCCTCCAAGGGTGGGGCCCTCCCCCTGTTTGGGGCCGACACCCCCTCTCGCGGCAGCTTCACCCCCGCCCCGACAGCATCCCGGAACCCTTACCTTGTGCACTTCGCCCTCTCCCCTGAGTGCCGGTGCCCCCCACTCGGCCCACGGACTCGCTCCGGTCCTCTCTCACAAGGAAACCCAGGAGCTTTCCTTTGGCCGCGGACTCCCTCCTGAGGCCTGCCCACCTCCCCTCTCCTAAGCAGCAAGGGTATGATATGAAGGACATACATCCACGCTGCAAGGTGACGTCAGAATTACGGTACGAGCAGACCCGGGGGCTGAGGGCAGGACGAGAACAGCCATGGGCTGGTGCCCACAGCTCCTACCGTGGGGCCCCTGCGTCTTTTGGGAATGCGTGTGTCCTCACCTTGTCTACTCCTGAGTTCCCTAGATGTCAGTGCAAGAGAACACTCCAGGCATTTCCGTCTCCAAGCAGTACAGCGATCCAGGTGAGCCAAGCTGCTCTTGTTACTGGCTTGGTAGACCTCGCTCCCTGGGGTCCGTAAAGCGGGTTATCAGACGCTAGGAACAGTACAATCACCTCTGCCCTGCAGCCTGATGCCGCAGATGTCCGCGGACTTTTCCTTCAACAAGCTGAGAACGTCACGGCCAAGTATCATTTGGTGTAGAATCCTCGAGGCCCAGACTGACACAGGGCGGTCTGGCTGGGCCAGGAGCGCTCGCTGACCCCTCTCCTGCCCCCAGACACATGAAAGCCCCATGGAGGAGGGTCCTGAACCCCCAGAGAGAGAGAGGTGACATTTGGGGAATGTCTAGGGTACATTTTCTGGGGAGAAGACCGCAGGCTTTCATATGCTGCTGACTTGTCCGGAACAATGTTTGAGGCGTGTTAGGTGACTGAGTTCAGGGTTATGTGTCTGAAAGATCCCAGGGAAGCAGAACTTATCTAAAATGAGAGCCAGCTGACTCCCTACCACCGCTCCGGGGTACAGGATTGACCTGAGAAGTGAGGGCCCAGCCAAGGACGTGTACCTGGGATTCCTCAAGGCTTTGTTCTGGCCAACCACTGCCCCTGCCTTCAGGGTTCATGTCTAGCATCGTGTCTTCTGGAAGAGGCTCCTGAGGCCTCCCATTGTACCTGTCCCCTCTGCACTGAACAGTTTGGAGGCGTCCCCATGATCCACCTGTTTCCCTGGACAGCAGTCCCCACAAAGGGGGCACTGTTCTTAATTCCTGGTGAATATTCAGTGGTCTGGAACATAGAATGGTGATGCTTGCTGAATGGCGTCAGGATTGGGGGCTCCTTTTCAAGCTGTGACAGCTTCTAAGGCAAGGTGAAATGATTCCTGGCTTCCCTGAGCCAGGGCTCATGGTGCTTCGCGGCCGTCCCGTCCCGCCAGGGGGCCAGCCCCTGGTGAGCTTGGTCCAGGAGGCCCGGTGACTGACCAGCTGTCTCCTGGGTGGCCGGTGGCCTCTGAACGCTGGATCCCGTGGAACCGCTTTGGAGTGCACTCCTCTTTCTGAGAGCACCGTATCCCGATGGGGAGGACTACTCCTAAGAATGTTTTTTCCCATTTGGATATTTTAGAGGAGGTCATCAAACGGTACAGGAATTTCGGAAAAATTCAACAAGGTGTGAGGTTCCTAGCGTCTAGTTTGATATGTTAATATTTTGGCTTTTTTTTTTTTTTTGTCTTTCTTTTTTGTAGTAAAACCAAAAGAGAAAGAAAAAAAATGAAATTCTGCAAAAAAAAGTATTTTGACTTTAGTATTTCTAGTCCTTTCCCGCCTCCACAGCCGTGGCTAATAAGACTTTGGTACAATGCCTTCCCCTCCACTTTTGTGCTTTTTGTTAAGAGTACGTGTGTATTTTTTTTATTTTTTTTTATTTTTGGGACAGAGAGAGACAGAGTATGAACGGGGGAGGGGCAGAGAGAGAGGGAGACACAGAATCGGAAACAGGCTCCAGGCTCCGAGCCATCAGCCCAGAGCCCGACGCGGGGCTCGAACTCACGGACCGCGAGATCGTGACCTGGCTGAAGTCGGACGCTTAACCGACTGCGCCACCCAGGCGCCCCGAGTATGTGTGTATTAAAAAATAATATACAGAATAGCTTTGTGTAGCTTAAAATTTATGTAATGAAAAAACTGAAACCACGACGCCTGTCATTCTGCAGGTTGTGTGTTTCACCCCACGTTGTCGCTTAGATTTTCCACGTCTGTGGTTTCAGTCCTCTCAGCGTTCCAGCCTGGGACTATTTCCTGTTTGTTTTCAACACCCAACGTGTGGCTCCTCCCGTCCCTTCTCCCTCCCCGTGTGCCTAGAATGGGAATCTCAGAGTAACAGGGCGTTTTCAACTTTACCAGGGGTTCCCGGCCTTCTGTCCTAAGGCTTCTTAGTACAACTGTCTCCTGGGCCCAGAAACCACTATTGATTGATTGGTTCCCAGTAGATTTTAGAAACAGATAGTGTGTTTGTGTGGGATGCGCAGTGCCCGTCCGCATCTCCCCCCCCCCTCCCTGAGGCCATCCCCCTTCCCCTCAGCAGGCAGGGGGCCCGTCCCAGCCATCACCCCACCCGGGAGCCAACCTGTGCTGGGTGGTGTGGCCGGAGGTGGGGGCAGGGAGCCCATCCACGAGAGCAGGTCAGAGGTGATGCTTAGCTCAGCTGGAGCCAGACAGCTCAAGGTTGCTCTAACACCAGGGGTGGGAGAGTGGCCTGGCTGGCAGCAGCCCACTGGCTGGTGGACCCTTTAAGAAGGTCTGCATGGGAGAGTCAGGCAGGGAAGGGGAGGAAGGGGAGCAGGGTGGAGAGCAAAGGAAATTGGACTGATAGAACTATTTGTGTATTTTTTTAGAGGGAGCATGAGCAGGGGAGAGACAGAGAGGGAGAGAGAGAGAATCCCAAGCAGGTTGCACGCTGTCAGCAAAGAACCCATGTGGGGCTCGAACTCATGAAACCCTGAGATATTGACCTGAGCTGAAACTGAGCGTCACATACTCAACCGACTGAGCCACCCAGGCGCCCCGATGATGGAACTTTTTAAGTCAGGTTTCAAAAACGATTATTTCACGTCTGTATTAGTTTGCTAGGACTGCCGTAATAGAGTCCCCCCTGATGGTGGCTTACGCGTCAGACATTAATTTGTCACGGTCCTGGGGGCGGGGGGTCCAAGATCAGGTGTGGGTGAAATCCCAGCGTGGCCGCTTCAGAGGCCGTGAACCTGCTTCAGGCTTCCCTGCTGGCTCACGTGGTTTGCTAGCTGCCCTCGGGGTTCCTTGGCCCGTGGCACCAACACTCCGATTTCCATCTTTGATGGCATCCCCCCTGTGTGTGTGTGTCTGTGTCCACATCTCCCCTTTGTACAGGGGCACCAGTCACATTGGATGAAGGTCCCCCCCCACCCCCCCGCCGATGACCTCATTCCAACTTGATCATCTGCAAAGAACCCTATTTCCAAAGAAGGTGACATTCTGAGATTATGGGGTGAGGACTTGGGCATCCTTGGTGGCAGGGGACACAAGCATTTTCTTCCTCTGGAAGCTGGCTTGGAAAACATCTGTGCGGTTCAGGACACGAACGTTCTCTCCACTCTGCTGTGTGGTCTGATTCTCCTCCAACTGGATACGCTCAGGGATGCATTCCGCCTGGACTGCATTGATTGTGAGCAGCCTGTCTGGCTAGTCGGTCGAGAAGGAGGGATTAGAAAGTTCTAATAACTTTTTTTTTTTAATCTCCAGAAAAAACTTCTCTGTATTCTTTTTTTTTTTTTTTTTTTTGTAGATTGTATTAGAAATGACATGGAAAACAATGGCGGGTGACTTTGCTGTCCCTCTCATGGTGTTAGAGTAAGCGCGTCCCTCTAGGCCCTGCCTTTGGTTCCGCATCTCCTGGGCGGACAGCGGTCAAGTAAATAGCACAGCGCGCTCAGGGCCAGCCGGCGGGAAGGCCCTGCAAGAGTCAGGAGAGGAGGACCCGTTAGGAGCACCATCCACACCAGGCACGCGAAGGGCGTCCGCGTTTCATCGGATTTTGTTCATTTTTCTTGCAGTCTTCAGGTCTTTGTCTATGTGCTTATTAAAGGGCAGATCACGAAGTAAATGCTACCAGGTAAACCAAACTAAGCTAACGAGGGGTGCAGAGAGAGTAGGTCCCTTCAAGTTTAAGAAATACCAAGGTCAGTGCGCTAGAATAATGGTTTCCGAGACCGTGGGGCAACCACAGACTTGTCTGCGATGGACCTCATCTCCAGGCTCGCGTTCCCGCTCTGGCTTCATTAGTCGTGTAGAAGAAAGAACTGTAATCTGTAAGCCCAGACGAGGCAATTTTGGAAATGAGGAAGGAACACGTGGTGTTGATCCCGCTGGAAAATCCACACAGTTTCCAGCTTCCTCTGGTTGGAGTCAGTTTGGACCATAGGGGGTTTCTAAACATTTTTTTTGTAAGTTAAAAAAATTTTTTTATTATTTTTTTCATGAGAGAGAGAGAGCGCGTGCGTGCGAGAGGGCTCACACAGGCGGGAAAGGGGACGGAGGGAGAGAGAGAATCCCAAGCAGGGTCCATGCCCAGGGCAGAGCCCGATGTGGGGCTCGATCCCAGGACCCTGAGATCTCGACCTGAGCTCATATCAAAAGCTAGACACTCAACCAACTGAGCCACCCAGGCGCCCCCATGGGGGGTTTCTTTAAGACACCCTGGGAGCCCTTGCATTCAGGATCCCGAGCATTACCCACATCCTGTGGCATCAAGAGACTTGGATGAGTGACCAAGCTTGGGAATGGCGCCTGGAGCTGCCCGCTAGACCCTCCCTTCCTGACCCTCCCCTAACACTCGGCTTCGGAAGCCAATGTCTGGTCTCCTGTTTTCAGTTTTGTAGCTGCTGTTTTTCCAGGCTCTGACAATTCCTGACGTTTTTCCTGACAAACAGCCGTGGGGTTCCTCCCCCACCCACCCTGGAACCCAGAGTTGTCACAGGAGCAGCCCTGCCACCTGCGTGTCCCAGCCTGCACGGCAGACGGTGGTGGGAGCCCCGACTTGCAGCCTCCGACACTACTAACGGTCATTCAGTAGGTTTTCGTCATACAGACAGTCTCCTGGTTGTCGAGTCCTTGGAAGCCTGCTCTCCCGAGACCCGGAGCTCCCACTGAAGACCAGATGACCCAGGGCGCATCGCCCGTGTCCCCAGCCAATACTTGGCTGCAGGAAAGGAATCAAAGGCTTGAGAGAGTAACAATTTTAAAAACCGTCACTCAAAGAACAAAGATAATTAAAATTCTTTTAATGAGAAGAAATCAGAAGAACTCAAGTTTTCTCAGTCAAAATGAGAACCTGTTCCGGGCGAGTCATAGGATCAGTCTGGTCCTCTTCCACCTGCCGTGGCAAAAACGGGGTGCCCGAGGGGTTTTCTCGTCACAACTGGCCAAATGCCTGTGTGTTTGCTCACTGCCTTTGTTTCTGTGTGCTAGCTTCCTCCCTCAATGGTTTCTCACAATTCTCCAACGTGTATTGCTTGGAAGCTATCTTAGTGGAAAGCGTGAGCCGTGGCCAAGACCAATAAAGGTTCAAGGACGCTGTAGCACACGGGGAAGCCACCGGCATGGTGGTGAGGAGGGTTCCTGGCCCCCGGCGTTGTAAAAAAAAATCACGGTTTGGAAACTGGAAGGCTTTGCTGTGCCGAATTGCTTGAGGTGCCTGCACAAAACACGATTAAGTGTGTCGTGTGTGGGTCCAGAGGATCGAGCAGGAATAGACGTGGAGAAGGGGAAGGAGGAAAGGAGGGAAGCATGTCAGTTTCCAGGCAGGGTTTCAGCGCAACGGTTGGAGCCACCCACTTCTAGTGCTTTCTCTGAACAACAGGTAGCCCACTGGTACTTGGGAAGGCCTATCAAAGGGGGCTTTGTGCCCAAAAACTCTCTAGGGGCGCTTGGGTGGCTCAGTCGGTTAAGCGCCCAACTCTTTATCTCAGCTCAAATCACGATTTCTCGGTGCGTGGTTCAAGCCCCACATCTGGCTCTGCGCCGACAGTGCGGAGCCTGCTTGGGAGTCTCTCTCTCTCAAATAAATAAACATTAAAAAACAAAACTGTCTAGATGGCCTCTGTGTCCCTTCCAATCCTGAGATTTCCATGCAGACATGGCAGATTTTACTCTTGTTAAAAATAATGAGAACTTCACTTGAAATGCCCTAAAACCCCGGGGGAAAATATACAGACTAACGTAGAGATCGCTTCCTTTAAAAATGCAACCTTTCGGCCTGATTCTATCACGTTCCCATTGGTTTCTTCACATCACTATTCTTGAGAGTTTTTGATGTGCAATCAGTTTAGGTGTTTATGTTGCTGATTTCCTGTGCCAAATGTTTACCTTTGAACGGCTGATCTTTTTTATCCCCTCAGCTTTGTGGAGATGTAGTTGACGCGCAGTAATCATGTAAGTTTAAGGCATACAGCGTGCTGATTCGACACAACGATCACCACCATGGTATTAACTGCCGTCTCTATCCCATTACATAATTACCATTTTTCTGTGTGTGTGTGTGGTGAGAACACTTAAGATCTACTCGCTTAGCATCTTTCAAGTGTATAATACGCTATTATTAACTATAATCACTATGCTGTACGTCTGACCCCCAGAACTTGTTCATGCACCAATTTACATTCCCACCAACAGTTCATGAGGGTTGCCTTTTCTTCACATCCTCACCCGCACTTGTGATCTCTTGTCTTTGAAAAAAATTTTTTTAATGTTTATTCATTTTTGAGAGATAGAGAGAGACAGAGTCTGAGCAGGGGGAGGGTCAGAGGGAGAGGGAGACACAGAATCCGAAGCAGGCTCCGGGCTCCGAGCTGTCGGCACAGAGCCCGACGCGGGGCTCGAACTCACAGACCGCGAGATCGTGACCCGAGCCAAAGTCAGACGCTTAACCAATTGAATTACCCAGGCACCCCGGTGATCACTTGTTTTGACAGGTGTGAGGTGGTATCTCAGTGTGGTTTGGATTTGCGTTTCCCTGGTGATGAGTGATGTTGAGCATCTTTTCATGTACCTCGTGGCCATCTGGATGCCTTCTTTGGAAGAATGTCTATTCAGTTCCTCTGCCCGTTTGTTAATTGGATTGTTTAGTTTTTGTTGTCGTTGGGTTGTAGGAGTTCCTTACACTTGGATAGTGTAGGATTCCATCGGCTGCCTTTCCATTGTGTGGATTGCTTCTTCCGCCGCGCGGAAACTTGAGCGTGATGTCGTCCCGCTTCCTAATTTGTGCTTTTGTTGCTTGTGGTTTCAGTGTCCTAGCCAAGAAATCGTCGCCAAGACCAAAGTCAAGGAGCTTTCCCCTGTTTTCTGTTAGGAGTTTTACGGTTTCACTGCTTCCGTTTATGCCTCTAATCCATTTCAAGTTATTTGATTATAATGGTGTAAGATAGGGGTCTAATTTCACCCTCCTGCGTGTGGATCTCCAGTGTCCCCAGCACCACCTGTGGAAGAGACCTTCCTTCCCTTTTGGTTGTGTCTTGAAGGACTAATCTTGTCTGCGATTTACTTCTAATCTCGTTTGGCACGTTCAGAAAGTCGCTTACCTCTGATAGCAGGCAGACCTCGTGTTTATATTTCATCTGCCCCTCGGTAGGCTTCAGAAAGAAGAGTGATCGGTGGTGATGCTGCATCAGGTTCAATATTTCGGGAATGAAGCATCCTGTAAAGTTAGTCCGGCCCAACCTGTATCTTTGATGCCTGTGTTACAAATCTTAGCATCATTTTTCAGCTAGAGAGCTTTTCCTTTCGAATAGCAGTGCTTGTCTGTGTTTATAAACGTAGAGCCTGCACGAGAAAAGAGAAACCGTTGTCTTCGCCGTTACCTAACGTGGGTCCCACTCGTCCAGGATCTGGCAGTCTGACAGCCTGTCCATTCAGGGTCTTTGTCTTGTAGCGATGGGGCGGCTGCGTAGGGCAAAGTCAGTGGAAAACAACAGGGAAGCTGCCGGAAAGAGTCGTTTGGCCGGACTTTCATTTCCCGAGCCCTTGGCGGTTGAGTTGAGCCACCCCTGTATCTCACATCCATTGAGAGCGGGCCCAGATGATGGTTACGAGTCCTACTCTGGTCCTCTGACAGCACCTCTGGGACAGCGGCCGGAGAGGAGGCTCATCTCGAAGTATTTCAGAGACATTTGAGGCCGAATGAATGAGACCCACTCAAGGGACACGTGCCATCTGCCTTGTCTGCCGCCCGATCAGCCCGATTGTGTGTCCCGCCACGCCGTGCACGTGCACGCACACGCGCATCCACCGAGCAAGTGCTGGGACCCCGCTTCTCACCCACGTCTCCGCCCCTGTGCCCGGAGGGGGTCTGCCTTCTCCCGTCCTGCCTTTCCTTCGTCCCTTCCCTCTGTGAGACCCTTTCCCCATTTAACTCTCCCTTCTGATGTAAGGTGCTTAGCCCTACAGGAGCAGGACTGTTGGATTCTGTGGGTGAATAAAAGCTTGACACATAAGTGGGCATTTATATAAAAGCAAACCCTGACGTCTCTGTGCGGACCCTGGAGTAGCCGGACAGACAAGTGCACGGTCCACCCCTCCAAGTTCGGTATGTTCGTAGTCCGTCTTCACTCAGAGCTGAGCTTCCGGACTTTGGAAACACGCACTTTCGTGGAGGGTAGACTTCTCTCATCGGGCTCCACCTTCACTGTTAGACTGATTGCTGGCACATTTTAAAATGCTTTTTGTGTTTAAAACGTTTTTATGGTTAAAAGGTTTATGTGTTTTTCTTTCATTGACAGTCAGACGTAAAAGGCAGTTTAGCATCTTGTCAACATCTACGTCTTAAGAAAGCGGAAACAATTTTTGCTAAGTGCTGGGATATTGAAGCAAAACGTCCAGAATAGGCAAATCTATAGAAATAAAGTAAATTCGTGTCTTCCACCATTGATCTTTAAAATTAAATGCAAGTTTGAATATTTTTCTTTCGAAGTAAAAGATTCTTTTTTGGGGCGCCTGGGTGGCGCAGTCGGTTAAGCGTCCGACTTCAGCCAGGTCACGATCTCGCGGTCCGTGAGTTCGAGCCCCGCGTCGGGCTCTGGGCTGATGGCTCAGAGCCTGGAGCCTGTTTCCGATTCTGTGTCTCCCTCTCTCTCTGCCCCTCCCCCGTTCCTGCTCTGTCTCTCTCTGTCCCAAAAATAAATAAACGTTGAAAAAAAAAAAGATTCTTTTTTAAGGATATACATAATTTTAATGTTTATTTATTTATTTTGAGAGAGAGAGAGAGAGCAGGGGAGGGGCAGAGAGAGAAGGAGGGAGAGGGATCCCAAGCAGGCTCCAAGCTGTCGGCGCAGAGCCCGACGTGGGGCTCGATCTCACGGACTGTGAGATCGTGACTTGAGCCGAAACCAAGAGTCAGACACTGAACTGACTGAGCCCCCCAGGCGCCCCATGGATGTATAAGATTTCTTAAGTCATAGTTTGAATTATGGGGTTATCTTGTCATTTTCAGTCATAAGTTTCAACAGGGGGTAATTGTTTATCTTAATATATTAGAAACAAAGAGTTAAAAATCAGTTCTAGAATTTGGGACATTACAGCACACGCAGATTTTTCAAGGGTAATGTTTTATAGAGAAAACATCATGTGGCCAAGCAGAGGAGAGGATTTAAATGTGGAGCCAAGGTCTACCTTCAAGGACAAGATTCTGAGACATTTAAATACAGGAGAAATCAGGTCGTGGAGTGATAGTAATCTTTGTTTTGAAAGCTTTATTTATTTTTAATATTTATTTTCTTAAGTGGGTTCCACGCCCAACGTGGGGCTTGAACTCATGACCCTGAGATCAAAGTCAGGTGTTCTACCGATTGAGCTGGCCAGGTGCTCCAAAGTTCTTTTTCTTTGAGTTCAGCAAGCCAAGGGGTCCTTGGAAAAGCCAGGGGAAAAAGAAAACATAGAGTCTACTTAGATATAGAGCCAAAGGCAAATGACTGTGGGGGTTTTGTGACAGGAGAGGGTGTAAACGCCACCAGTGTTAAGCATGTAAAATAACATCAGACACCGAAAAGGCAGAAGAGAAGGTGGGAGTCTGTGCCTATTTCCTCAACGCCCAGATCACTGAGCCTGTAGAGAGGATGTCAGTTTGATAAAATCAAGGGTACAGGTATTGAATTACTAGAAAATGAAATATTGTAATTTAAGAAGCCAGAACCAAAATGACACGGAGAAGTGAGCGAACAAGTTCATCTTTCGTGGTGTGTTATTAAGGGAGCCTGTGCAAAGCGGATGAGTCAAGGAATAGAAGTTTCCGTTTATCATAAAGCTCTTCATTAAACCAAGCTGCGGACGGCTCAACGCGATGAAAACACACAAAACGCAAAACTGAGAAACGGGGCCGAATGGCAAAAGGTAGGAAGCAAAGGAAACCAGAAAACCGGAAACATGGTAAGTATGGCACCAAAACTGAGCCCCAGCAGAGTTTTCACGTCACACAATACACGTGGCGAACACACGTGAAAAATAATTCTCAGGTTGAGTCAGAGCAAAACTACTCTTCCTGTACGTGGCCTGAGGGGATCTCTGAAAATGGCTCCCTCTCCCCTGGACCCGGAAAACCCCACAAAGTCATGCAGATCAAGAGGTTGAGATCTTAAAAAATTTTTTTTTTTTTAATTTTTTTTTTCAACGTTTATTTATTTTTGGGACAGAGAGAGACAGAGCATGAACGGGCGAGGGGCAGAGAGAGGGAGACACAGAAACGGAAACAGGCTCCAGGCTCTGAGCCATCAGCCCAGAGCCTGACGCGGGGCTCGAACTCACGGACCGCGAGATCGTGACCTGGCTGAAGTCGGACGCTTAACCGACTGCGCCACCCAGGCGCCCCCAAAATTTTTTTTTTAACCTTTGTTTATTTTTGAGACAGAAACAGAGCATGAACGGGGGAGGGTCAGAGAGAGGGAGACACAGAATCTGAAACAGACTCTAGGCTCTGAGCTGTCAGCACAGAGCCCGACGCGGGGTTCGAACCCACAGACTGTGAGATCCTGACCTGAGCTGAAGTCGGACGCTTAACCGACTGAGCCACCCAGGGTGCCCCTGACTTTTTAAAAAAAGATTCATTTAGTTTTTAAATTTACATCCAAATTAACATATAGTACAACAGTGATTGCAACAGTAGGTTCCTTAATGCCCCTTCCCCATTTAGCCCATCCCCCCTCCGGCAACCCTGTGTGTTCTCCATATTTCAGAGTCTCTTCTGTTTTGTCCCCCTCCCTGTTTTTATATTGTTTTTGCCTCCCTTCCCTTGTGTTCATCCGTCCTGTGTCTTAAAGTCCTCATATGAGTGAAGTCATGTGATCTTTGTCTTTGTCTAATTTGTCATTGATCTTTGTCTTTCTCTAATTTCGCTTAGCATAATACCCTCCATTTCCATGGAGTTGCAAGTGGCAAATTTCATTCTTTTTGATTGCCGAGTAATACTCCGTTGGATGTGTATACCACATCTTTATCCATTCATCCGTCGATGGACATTTGGGCTCTTTCCATACTTTTGGCTACGGTTGATAGTGCTTCGTGTTGAACTTGAGAACCTGAGTGAAACTGTCCAGGCCACCCGGGCTGTGCGTACAGGGATGGCCACCAAGTATGAGAAGCAGGTCACTTTGCAGAAGCAATGTGTGCCATTCTGTGGCTACAGTGGTAGAGCTGGCCACACAGAGGGGCTGGGCGCAGGGTTGGTGGCCAAAAGGAGTCCTGATTTTTTACTGCACGTGCTTCAAAAATGCACGGAGTGATGCTGAGCTTAAGGGGTTAGACACAGACTCTTGGTCATTGAGCACATCCAGGTGAGCAAAACCCCCAAGATGTGGTGCAGAACTTACAGGGCTCATGGTCGGACTCACCCATGCGTGAGCTGCCCTGCCACATGGAGACGCTCCCAGGGCAGATTGTTCCGGAACCAGGAGAGGAGGTTGCACAGAAGAAAGAGATATCCCAGAAGGAACTGAAGAAACGAAAACGTACGATCCGGGAGTAAATTCTGCATAAAATAAAGGCAAATAAAAGTAAATAAAAAACAAAATAAAGCAAAAAAAAAACCCCAAAACCAAAAAAATAAGTAAAACCTACCTATTTATATGAAAAATTGCACCGTATCTGTGAAAGGTTGACTATGAAGTCTGGACTAAAAGGATTTCAAAAAAGGAAGCGGCTTATAGCATGAAAACAAACCGGGCGAAGTTCAAGAAACGAGCATTAAATATGTTCACTGTGACCGTGACAGAGCGCTTTGGAGAGAAGCCGTCCCGTCCCGGGACCATACTCCAAACAGCAGCACGTAAGCTCGCGAAACAAAGCTGCAGACGACCCAGGAGAAGAGCCACAAAGCGAGGAAATCTTGCCTCGCCCCCGGTGGGTTATGATGACTCTGACACCGTCCCCTCCGGAGTCAGAGCCGCGTGCACTGCCTGTGCCCGGGCCCAGGGCACGGCTGGACTCAAGTCCCAGCAGGACGGTGGGGAGAACATCGGGGCCGTACGTCTCGAGTGTTGCACCGTGGTCGGAGAATAGGGTCTGAACAGATTCTACTTTTAGGAAGTGACGGAGTTCTTCTTTGGAGAAAAAGCACATGTTTGTGACATGTTTTATGGATACCGGAAAGGGAGGTCTAATTTCAGGGTGTGGGTCTCTCTCTCTCTGTCTCTCTTCATGTGCATAGCACACGCGTGTATATGCATGAGGAATGCACGTATGTGCCCACGGGGCACCTCATTTGGGCCTCAAGACGTAGTGCTTTAGTTTATCAGAACAACGTGCAGATCCCGCTTTGAGCCAGGCTCACAGCTCCTGGGCCGTAGAATCAGCCTCAACCCGGGAGGCTTGGCCGAGGCCCATCCGCCCTAACTCACCTCTGCCCTAACGCACCTCTGGTTTTTCTTACAACTTTATCTGGACCCTACTCAGTCCCCTTCATACTGGTCACCTTTGGGGGACCTGGGTGGCTCAGTCGGTCAAGCGTCCGACTTCGGCTCAGGTCATGATCTCGTGGTCTGTGATTTCGAGCCCCGCGTCGGGCTCTGTGCTGACAGCTCGGAGCCCAGAACCTGCTTCGGATTCTGTGTCTCCCTCGCTCTCTGCCCTTCCCCCACTCACACTCTGTCTCTCTCTCTCCTTCAAAAATAAATATTAAAAAAAATTATACTGGTCACCTTTACAGAGCACTTCTGTCATATCCCCCTGGAGATACAGGCCCCAAACCTTGCAGTCAGCTTAGAGGTGTTCCCGGGGAGCCAAGCACAGGGATGATTCGTGCTGGCGTCACGGAGAGCCGTGAGGAGTCACGTGGGCCCACAGAGGTGGAGGGTGCTCAAAAGAGAGTAGCTGGAATTATTCCGGGACGGTAGAGCGGGATGGAATTCCTGAACTGAAGGTAAGGGGCTCGCTCCTGTCGAAACGGGGGGAAGCACAGAAGGAAACTCTGAGCAGACCGAAGAAGGCCAGGTCTCCAGAAGGGACGCCCTGTGCTTTGCTCCGAGAAGCAGAGCATCACCCGTTTTGGAGGATGAGATAAAGGAAACGAAAAAGTTTTCCACCTACGACGGACGTCAGCAGTCCTATCCGAAGGGCGTCGTGGCAGTTTTCTTCTAGAACCCCAGAGAAAGGATGATAAAGGGTACGTGAGGAACTCGCCGTCGAATGGGCGTTCTGCCCCTCTCAGGTGGTTGACAGGTGACGCTGAGCTCAAAGGTGTGACCCCCGTGGTCTGCTGGTTCCTTGAGATGTGGGGACAGTATTTTTAGAACCCTACCCTGTTTGAACTTGTGGCCGGAAGGGGGAAAGAAAACCAGGGTAAAGCCTCCGGCCACCCGAGCCCCGCGCCTCGCGGCTGCCCCCGCTCCTTCTCCGCTTCTTCCTCGTGTAGCAGGCCTGCGCGGCCTCACGCAACACCCTCGCACTTGAAATGTGTTGGGGCCTGTCCTTCCCCTGAGGGACAGGAGGAGGGGTCTCCACCCTCCACGTGTGTTCCGATGTGGTGTTGAGAGGAGACAGTGTCACCCGGTGGTTGGAGCACAGAGCTGGAACTTAGAGTGAACTGTTTGGGCCTCCCGACATCCGCTCGACCAAGTCCCAGAGCGTAGGTTGCTTTTCCAGAAAGTCCAGGGTTTGATAACTAAGCCCTGAGAAAACTAGCACCTGCTGATTTATTTTGCTTACACTTCCTGTTTTTTCGGATCATACTATATATATATATATTTAATTTTAATGTTTATTTATTTTTGAGAGACAGAGGGATACAGAGTGCGAGCTGGAGAGGGGCAGAGAGAGGGAGACACAGAATCCGAAGCAGGAGCCCGACATAGCGCTCGAACCCATGAACCGTTAGATCATGACCTGAGCTGAAGTCGGATGCTTAACCGACTGAGCCACCCAGGTGCCCCAGGATCATAGTATAGTTTGATTATATTTTTGTCCATATTCTGCTTTCCTGCTACAGGTTGCAGTTACTCTTATGATATTAAAAATAAAATCAACCAGTGTAATAACTCTCCGCGTGTGAAATGGGTGCCTCCGTGTTTCGCGGCAATGGTGGTGTCCTGGCGGGCAGGGCAGGGTCACGGAAACGGCTGTTTTGGGGGCGAAGGGCTTGGATCTGACCCAACTTTGGTGCCCGCCTTTCTCCTCTGAGTTGGCAGTTTCTGAGGCAGACGGTTTAGTGGACAGATCGAGTTGGCAGAACAAGGAAGGGCTTCCATTAAACTCCCAGTTCTGCTAATTCTTATTGCAGAACATTCCAGAGCAGCTGGGTGTGCGGGGCTGGCCTTTCCGCGGGGTTCTGCCCGGGAATGAAGAGCTCATTCGCAGTCGATTGCAACCCACCAGTGCAGCGACGCCCCACTGTTCTGTTCTGAAGAGGGGCTAACGTGTTCATGTGTGAGTTTTGCTCAGAAGACTGAAATTGTTCTTTCCAGAAGGAGCCATTTTAAAAACTAGGTCTTCTAGAAGCGTTTTCTTGAAAAACGAAAACAAAAACACCCTGGGGCACCTGGGTGGCTCAGTCGGTCAGGTGTCTGACTCTTGGTGTTGGCTCAGGTCACCATCCCAGGGCTGTGGGATCGAGCCCCACATCGGGCACACCCCAAGCTCGCACACTGGCCGAAGGGCTGTGCTACACGTGAAGCCTGCTTGAGATTCTCTCTCTCCTCTCTCTCCGCCCCTCTCCCCCACTCGTGCGCTCTCTCTTTCTCTCTAAAACACAAAGAATAATTGAAAGAAAAACAAACACCTTCTGGAGACACCCCGGGTGAGGGAGAGATGCAAGACGGGGATGAAGTTGCAGAGGGCTGTCGTCACACAGAAGGAGACCCGCAGGGACGCTGCCTTCGGTCGTCCCCACTGGATGACGGAAGAAAGACGGAGGGGCCGCCAGCGTGGGGGGCAATGACTAACTGCAAAAACTCTGGTTCTCTGCCAGCGGGGGAGAGATTTGCCAAAGGGGTCGCACACGGCCCTGAAATAATCACCCCTTCCTTAATGATCAGCACCGTGGACACGAAGGCTCTAACTCTGTCCTTTGCGGCCCCCAGAAGACCTTGCAGTATTTGAATGAATGAATGAATGAATGAATGAATGAATGAAATGCTCAAAAGGTCCCCACCAGCGCATGCAGTGAGCGGTAAGTACAGGAAGCTGGAAGAGGCACCAGGCACTACAGAACGCCATGGAAACGTCCGAGGGAGTCTTGATGGCTCGGGTGGTGAACGTGCGGGGGTGGGCACACGGACCGAGGTCACGTCGTCTTGACTTCACAAATAACTACACGGTGCTTCCTGTGTGCCAGGCACTGAGCTACGTACTTTATAAGCATTAACTCCTCCTAACCACCTACGAAGCGATCCTATCGTTGTATTTCACAGAAGAGGCAGAGAAAAAGCAGAGAGGTTAAGTCACTTGCCCAGGGTCACACAGCTCATGAAAGGCGGATGTAGGATTTGGGCCTGAGCAGCCTGGCTGGAGGGTCTGGTCTCAAGCACGCCACAGAACCGCCTTCGCGATCGATAACCGTGGGCCTTCGCGTGTTGTGGGGCCGTGGCTGAATCCGTCGATAAACTGCCCGACATCCCTTCTTTCCCTCTTCACCCTGCCTGTCTTCTGAGGGCGCTGCGTTGTACCTGCCACCTCTCTTTCTTTCCCCTCTTGACTGCCCTTTCCTCTGGAGTGAGAGTCGTAGCTCTGAAACACGTTCAAGGCCAGCCTGCTGCCGCGGATGTGCAGTTGAAGAACTTTCTGGTCTGCAGCTGACCTTCCGCGTGTTACCTCATTGATTTCCAAATCTGCCACGTGGGGTGCGAAGCGGTCACTGTTATCTGTATTTTCCAGATGAGGAAGCTGCCGCTCAGAGAACCTACAGCCCACGCCCGCGTACTGGCCGAGTGGGGGGCTCGGAGTCAGACGTCCTCACTCCAGTCCGGAGGCTTCCTCTGTAGGGTCGTGTTGATCAGACACAAAGATGGGGTTTTCTAGACCCCTCCGTGCCCCGTCCAGCATTGCCCCTCCTCACGGCGTTGCCGGCTGTCCGGGCCCCACTGACCGTGACCGTCTGTCCGTCTCTGGGGGCTCTCGGCTGGACTGGTGGGGTCCCGCGTGCTGGGCTGTGGCCTCTGGCTGTGCGTCCTCTCCTGGATGTCATGTCTGCTTGCTCTGAGCAGGTGCGGACAGACCCACCGGAAAGGCCAATTCTCTGCAACCAGGCTCGCCAAATGACCGGAGCCACTACGGCCTTAGGGCAGCTGCAGTCAAGGAACAGACACCCCAGACGCCCTAGACTTGTCGTCGTTATTAGAATGGAAAAGCCTTGTGAAACATACCAAGAGTCTTAGACTCTCGGATATATCCTGCCCCAATTCCTGGCACCTGTCACCTGTCCTGGCACCAAGGGCACCTGTCTTCACGGTGGTTTTCTTCTTATGGTTAGAAACTCGTGTTTGGTTATGTAAAATATACAGCAGTATTTTGAGAGGGTTCGTATAATAATAACTGCGGTTTGTCTTTTCCACTCGACCGCGTGTCTTGGAGGTAAGTCTCCATTGTTCTTTTCAACAGCAGCAGGAAATTGCCGTGGTGTGTTAAGTCATTTCCTTAGAGATGGGCATTTAGGGCGTTGGTGTTTTTCTAGAAAACAGTGAGGCAGGCGTGTCTCGGGACCATCGTTCTGCCCACTGCCAGCCCCAGCCTGCCCAAACAAGTCCCCGCCTTGGCCTCGGAGTCGCAGCCGTGAGATGTCAGAGCCGGGGAGGACCCCGCGGTCCTCGGCTCTTACTTCCTCGTCGTAAGGGTGCGGAAACGGGCTTGGACGAGTGGCTCTTTGTGTCCACAGCAGCAGACTGACTTCTGCCGGCCCCACCAGGCCCCACCCGTGGCGTTGGTTTGGCCTCCCAGCCACCAAGTCTCCTTTGACGCCTGTCCCATCACGGGGAGATGGAGTGTGTTTCGCGAGTGTTGCAAGCGAGGGGACGCCCAGAGACGGACTCCTGTGCTTCGGTCTGGCTAGCGGATTCTTTTCTGGGTGTGCTGCACCATAGCTCTTCCTCTCTGGTGGCCTTCCTGTCTTGCGGGCGGCTGTAAGCGTTTTGGAAACCGTGCCCGAGGAGAGGGCCCCCCAGTGGCTCTGCCGAGGTCTCCGGCGTGTGCCCTTTTGTTACTTAATTTGCCCTGGTCTGTAACCGCTTCAGCAGAAGCCCTTTCATCAGTCACGGCAATCTTAGTTATAGATTCCGAGTTGAGATCCTCATGAAATCCACAAGCAACCGCCCATCTCAGGAGATGGCAATGGCGCACTCGTGGGCGCTCGGGGGTCGCGGACACGCAGGCCACTTGCGTTCTCTGTGAAGTCTGCGTGGCACAGAGAAGTCACCATGTAACCTCAGACGTGCAACTTCTCAGAAAGTATCTTCTCAGGTACCTTAGGTCAGATATGGGAGTTTACCGCACAGACGCTAGGACGCGTTGCGGGAGGTGTTGCGTGCGGTTCGACGGCAGGGCGGGCTTGGCTTCGTTGCTTTGCAGGAGCTCAATTCCCCACACCTCCTCTGCCTTCCCGGTGAAACGAGGGTGCGGATAGTGACCTAACGGGGCCACGCGAATAACGTGAGACGATAGGACTGGACGTTTAATAAGTAAATAAAATACATTGCTTTATTACCAAGTCTTATTCCCAGTTTGAGTTCGGAAGATGTCCAAACCATCTCGGCCAATCATTCGATGCTAGTTTCTTGCTCAAGTCTTACTCAACTTCCTGCGATAACGGCTTTCTTTGTCTTATGGTTTGTTTGCTGGTTGGTTTCCGAGGCGGTTTTGCACGGTGGTTGATGGCTCTGTTTCTGGGTCAGACAGCTTTGGGTTTCCTTCTGGGTTAGCTGGCTCACTCTGGGGAAAGGTGCGTGGGTGGCATTCAACTTTCAATACCATCCGCTGACACAGAAACATTAGTCCTTTTGTTTAGTTAACCATTTCATCTTTTGATTATAATTATTCGAAACCTATTCTTTTTTAAAAAATATTTTTAAATCTGTGTTTATTTCTGGGAGAGAGAGACAGACTGTGAGCAGGGGAGGAGCAGACAGAGAGGGAGACACAGAATCCGAAGCAGGCTCCGGGCTCTGAGCTGTCAGCACAGAGCCCGACATGGGGCTCGAACCCACAAACTGTGAGATCATGACCTGAGCCGAAGTCGGCCGCTTAACCGACTGAGCCACCCAGGCGCCCCAGAAACCTGTTCTTTATAGTGAGCTTGGAAGATGAATATCATAATTAATATTGTGCTTCCCTCTAGAGAGTTTATAAACTACCCACATTCGTAGCACATAATAGGTGTTCACCGAACGGTAGTTATGTTGGATAGGCTTCACCAAACATTTGGATACTTACCACTTAAAATGTGAATAGTTATTTCATGAAAGGATGTCTATTTTACAATGTTTTATTATTTTAAGATATGCATTGAATTATTACTATGAGAAGTGCTTACAGAACTGAGAGTCAATGCTGATAAGAAAGAGGTCTTAAGATTTGGGGGTTTGAGCATTTCTCGATTTCTCATCTGGGGATTTAAGCCAGCTGAATGTTTAGATCTACGTTCTTTCTCCCACACATCCCAAGGTTGTCATTTCTGTGAAATTCGACATAATTTCCTCTCTGCAGATTGTGGTTGAATGTTGGGACACAGAATTTGCAGATTATAATATGAACATTCCCTGTAAGATTTCCTACGTATCTACTGCGACATTTATTAGAAAGAAGGGAAGATTTTAAGAAAAAAAATTTTTAATGTTCATTTTTGAGAGGCAGAGAGAGAGACAGAGAGACAGACAAAGTACAAGCGGGGAAGGGGCAGAGAGAGAGGGAGACCCAGAATCCGAAGCAGGGTCCAGGCTCGGAGCTGTCAGCACAGAGCCTGACGCGGGGCTCGAACCCACGAACTGCGAGATCATGACCTGAGCCGAAGTTGGGTGCTTAACCGACTGAGCCACCCAGGCGCCCCCCACCTTTTTTTTAACATTTATTTATTTCTGAGACAGACACAGAGCATGAGTGGGGAAGGGGCAGAGAGAGAGAGAGAAGGAGACACAGAATTCAAAGCAGGCTCCAGGCTCGGAGCTGTCAGCACAGAGTCCGACACGGGGCTCGAACCCACGAACTGCGAGATCATGACCTGAGCCGAAGTTGGGTGCTTAACCGACTGAGCCCCCCAGGCGCCCCAGAAAGAGTGCAAGGTTAGTAATCATGCCCCCTTGTGATTCCTGAGCAGAAAGTAGTGGTTTCCAATCTGAAAAATGATGATGGCATATCTCCCCATTGATGAGTGTTTTAACGATAAGTGAGCAGAATGTGAGATACATTCGCTCAATCCTTCGTGTTCTGATGTATTTAATAATATCTAATCAGACTCTCGACTGGATCCAGAATAGCCATCATGGGGTTCAGGAAATCATTCAAAATAGAAGTGGACACACAGAGAAATCACTACAGACAACCTGGGCTGTGCGGGTGTCGGTATTCAATGAGCAATGGCAGAGTGGAGCGGGCGAGGATCCATCTAGAGTTCTTACTGGTATGAAACCTTGCATATTTTCTGGGGAGAAGACTCTGAGTGCCCGGGGCCGTTTTAGGAGGTGGCAGTTAAGGATCGGGCAGAAACAAAGAACTGAACTGACCCCAAAGGGATGAGGCACAGCTCTCCCAGAGCACCAGCCGGGGCGGTGGGAGGAGCTCGGAAGGGCCTGCGCTCACCCCGGCACCTCTCTCTCCTGGAAGGAGCCCCTCCCTCCTCTTGGTCTCTCTGGAATTGCCTCCACACTTTGGCTGTGGTTCCTTCTGGGTTTCACCATGGAAACGGTAGCCCTCTGTTGACCCTCAGGGGACGTTGGCACCATGTCGGGGACATCAGGTGACATCAGACCAGTGTGGTCCATGAGCGAGGCATTAAGTTTCCCGTGTTTTGAAATGGGTGGGGGAAAAGAGTGAAAATTTTCATGATACATGAAAATTACATGAAATTCAAATTTCACTTTCCGTAAGTAAAGCCACACCCATCCGCTCACCTGCTGTCTACGGGCGTCACCCCGCGGCAGCGACAGAGGGGAGCACGGCAGAGGCCGTGTGGCCCCTGAAGTGTTTACCGTCTGACCCTCTGCAGGGACATTTTGCTGGTTGCAGCTGGAACCTCTTGGCCGTGTTGCCGGAGTCAACCCCTGGTCAAAAGTGAGGATTTCTTCCATGTGGTTAGTAAACAGTCCTCAAGGTCCTTGCTTCCTGCAATTCTTAGTCCTTTTTAAGTGTTCGATTGTTCGTGTGCACACGTGTGCACGTGTGCAGCCACACAGGCGAGTAAGAAAAAACCTAACGGCCAGATATGTAGCCTTCAAACCTTCTCCCTTATTTCATCAATTAATTAAGACCTGGTGATTGTGTTTAAAGATATTGGGATTTCACTCTTCATGAACTCAAGGTCAGCGATTGAGATGTAATTGATCTCGGAGCATTTGCTGGGTTTGCGTGGCCTGGTGTGAGGTCTCTGGCAACAGTCAGTGAGATCTTGAGATCCATTTCCATTGAAACAGCTGCTGGTTACTTTCTTGGAAACACATCCTTATTCATCCATGTTTTGGGGCCCAGTTATTTTGACAATTTTAAAGGGAATGTGTGCACAAACTTCTCATATTTTCAGATGGTTTGTATTTTATTGTATGATTAAAAAGTCAACACGGGGCGCCTGGGTGGCTTAGTTAGTTAAGCATCCGACTCTCGACTTCGGCTCACGTCATGATCTCATGCATGGTTAGGGGGTTCGAGCCCCATGTCAGGTTCTGCGCTGACAGCACGGAGCCTGCCTGGGATTCTCTCCCTCTCTCTCTCTCTCTCTCTCTCTCTGCCCCTCTCCCACTTGCTCTGTCTCTCTCAAAGTAAGGAAACCTAAAAAAAAAGTCAGTATGCATTGGTTGAGGTTTCAATATGGCCTTAAGATTATTAATTTTATTCAGAGGCGCCTGGATGGCTCAGCCGGTTGGGCATCCGACTTCGGCCCAGGTCATGATCTCACAGTTTGTGAGCTCAAGTCCTGCATCGGGCTCTGTGCTGATGGCTCAGAGCCTGGAGCCTGCTTCCGATTCTGTGTCTTCCTCTCTCTCTGCCCCTTCCCTGCTCATGCTCTGTTTCTCTCTGTCTCAAAAATAAATAAAAACATTAAGAAAAAAAAAACTAAAAAAAAAAAAGATTATTTTATTCAAGCAAACATGGAATGCTTCATCTTTTTCAACGGGAAAATTATTTTCAAAGGCTTTTCGTTTTTCCGGATGAATTGGCTCAGGTATCCTCTTGGAGGCTGAAAAGCAGCCTAAAACGGCCGAGCAATGTTGCCCAAGAAACTGTCGGGCACTCGCTTCTCCCCAGGCCAGCGTCTGGCCGCTGCTGGCGGCCGGGCTGAATGGCAGCCCGCAGCAGAGAGAACTTCACTCCTACCCTTGTGCTTGTGACTAAGGGAGCTAATGAAAGGGGGGTGAGGGTAGACTCAGCGCCGTTTCTGTCTTTGTAAGAAAGTGGCAAGCAAATCAATGAAACGATCATTACTCTGAAAATCTATATCAAATGTATCTGCCCCAGGTACAAGTTGATTATGAGAGAAGCCGGGTCATTTCCAGCGTGCTGATTTGTATTCTTGGAACATTCTGGAACGTAAGCAGACCGTGCTCTATGTGTCTGGCACCCCCACCCTTCCCCACCCCACTGTCCGTGAACTCTCCCCTTTGTCTCCTTTGTCTCCAGTACCCCCCAGACAAAGCTGGAGAACGAGCCCTTCCACGGCCCACCCTGTGTGGAATGTTAGGGTGACCTACGTGGCGCGCTGGGGGCTGGGGTTGTGCCGGGCGATGGGACGGGTGGGGTCGCCTCAGATGACCGACCAGGGAACTCACACTGTTGTCAGTGGCTAGCCCAGCGGAGTTCTTGAGATCAGGCGAGCCACGGTGGAAACTGAGGCACAAAGCAGCGGGGCTTCGAGCTGGGTGTCGTGGCAGCGATGGGGCTGACGCGGGCGACGACGGACTGACCGTGGCAGGCGCCCCAGTGAGCCGGTCTGCTTCCTCTGAAACCTCACCACGACATCACCCGCTGCAGAGAACGTGCTCAAAATTGACCCACAGGATATCACAGGCAAGACTCCCTTTTGCCTCTGGTTTCGCGCTGAGTATTTCACGGACCCGGTTTGGTGGGCGTGTTTTCTTGCTCGTGCAGGGAGTCTCAGCAAGAGGCTGCATGAGGTCAGGAAGGGCTCTGCTTCTAGGACTTGTGATAACTGCGTTTGTTCTGTGAGTACTTTCAGCCACCGTGAGGCCATGTGTCCGTCCTCCCTCCTCCCTCCCTCCTCCCTCCGCATCCCGAGTGAACGCTTTTGCATTTCCGCCCAGGGCCACGACCCAGATTTCATTTGAAAGAACAGCAAAAAGCAGCAGCTGCTGTCTGGGTTTTCCTCCGCAGTCCGTCGGTCGAAAATCTACTCCTTCATCCCCCTGAGCTTCCCCTATATTTGTTTCTCTTCTCATTTTATTAATCAGGTGGGATTCAAAAAATAAAAAACCTGGGCGCCTGGGGGGGGGCTCAGTCGGTTGAGCGTCCAACTTCGGCTCAGGTCATGATCTCGTGGTCTGTGGGTTGGAGCCCTGCATCGGGCTCTATGCTGACAGCTCGGAGCCTGGAGCCTGCTTCCGATTCTGTGTCCCCCTCTCTCTCTGCCCCTCCCTTGCTCTCTCTCTCTCTCTCTCTCTCAAAAATGAATAAACATAAAAGAAACACAAAAAACCCTCACACCTTCGTCATGTGAAAAGCTGCCTCAGATTTGCATGCTCTGATCCAGAAGAATCAAGTGGCCACAAAGTCAGGCTGGGCAGCCACGGTTCCTGCGGTCTGAAGGGAAACCGCATGCGGGCTGTGCTTGGATGCGGGCGGTGAGTAGGACTCAGGGTGGCAAAGTGTAGGTGCCGGAACAGGCAGCCTCTCTGCCCGGGAGACGTGATAGCCTGCGGGCTCCATGGAAGATCAGTCCTTTCTAGTGATCGTGTGGCTGTGTGTTCTCGGTCTGTGCCTGTGGTTTTTGGCTTCGTTTCTAAACAAACTGTCAGGAGTGCAAACCTCTCTCCAGGCACTCTCCCCCAGGTCACAGCACAACCTTGCCTCCCACCTGAGGGTAGACCAGCAAGCCATTCACACTCACACCTGCTCGTACTCGACGGACCTGCCAGGTGGGGAATCTCAGATGGTCAGCTCCCAGATAAGTGCTAGTATGTTCTTTTTAAAAAAACGTGTATTTATTTTTGAGAGAGCGCAAGCAGGGGAGAGGCGGAGAGAGGGGGCCAGGGGCTCCAAAATGGGCTCTGCTGACAGCACAGAGCCCGGCGCAGAGCTCGAACTCACGAACCACAGGATCATAACCTGAACCGAAGTCAGATGCCCAGTCGGCTGAGCCACCCAGGTGCCCCTGTGCTAGTACATTCTAATGAATGCTCCTCGGTGACACACCACTGAGCTCACTTCCTTGCCAATAGAAGAAGAAAACTCAGGATAAACTTTATGTTTACCTATTCAGGTGATCTTTGTCTACCCATACAACACATGGCAGCATCCAGAATGAGGGACTGGGAAGGCGGAGTGCTCTGGCTTCAGTCCATTTTCTGGACCTCTAGGGACACAGAAAATCTGTGGACCTTGTGGGGCTGCATTGAGACCACGCGGGGAGAGCAGTGACTGTGCTGCGGCGTGTGGGGCTCATAACAATACTGTAGTGGTATCTCTCTCCCTAGGCTGCTGTGGTCCATTCCTCTGCCAGCCTGTAAGCTTAGCCCTGCCCTGGCTCAGCACAGGCACCCCAGAGGTACTTGTCAATTAAATAGGGCAGCTGCAAAGCCTTGTGTAACCTACCCAATGGGTGTTAATTGGGCCCCAAACACCTAGTAGTCCTCTGTATCTATCTATGAGTGTTACCCCCTTGTCAATAGCCGAAAACCCCCTCTTTAATCAGTTTAGTATTTGGATCTAGACAAGAGGAGTCCCTGTCCCTTGCCCCTCATGAGAGAATGAACTCCTCCACATTCCGCACCCCTCACTTCTAACCATGCTCCAAGTGCCTGGGATTCAGACTTGCCTGCCCCGCCGACCCTGAACCTCCCTCAAAGGCCTTCGTGGGGGCCCCTTATGAAGGTCCATCCACCTGTGGGCGGACCACGCCAGCAGTGTGTCCCTTCAAGGTACATTTCACCTGTGCTGGCAAATCTCTGTGTGCTGAGCTGGATTCCTTTATTAACTTTTGATGTCTGCAGGATCTGTAGTGATGCCTCCTGTTCTATTCTTGATACTGCTGATTTGTGCTTCCCCCCCTCCCTCCCTCCTTTGTCAGTCTTGTTAGAGGTTTGTCAATTTTATTGATCTTTAAAAACACAGGTCTTTGTTTCATTGATACTATTTGTTGTTTTCCTGTTTTTAATTGCACTGATTACTGCTCTCTGTTTATATTTATTCATTCATTCATTTCCACGTATTTATTTGTATTTATGTCCTTCTCTGCTTGCTGTGGGTTTACAATGTTCTTTCTCTAGACTTGGAGGGAGAGTTTTCTATTGTTTTTCCTCCATTTCACTAATTCCTTCCTCTGTTCCCTCCATTCAGCTGTTGTTCCCAAACTGCAACCTTTCTATATGAGTGTATTTTTCAGATTCCAAATTTCTGCTTAATTCTTCCATGCATTTCCTATTTCTTAGTTCGGGGATTGTTTATTCACTTATTTTTATTTGTTTCAACCTGTCTGCAGTTGCTTGCTGAAGCATTTTTTTTCATGGCTGCTTCGAGATCTCTGTCAGATAATTCGAACATCTCTGTCATCCTGTTTTCGCGTCTGTTGGTTGTCTTTTTTCATTTGGATTGAGATCTTCCTGGTTTTTGGTGTGATGAGTGATTTTTTTGGTGTGGTTGAAATCTGCATTTTTGGTGGTTCTGCTGTGAGACCCCGGATCCTTTCTAAGACTCGGGCTTAGCAGGTGTGTTCTGGGACCACTCCAGCAGAGCAGGGGAGGCCGCCACCTCATTCCTGCAGAGAGGGGTGGGAGACCACGTCTTTCCACTTGATTCTCAAGGGGCGGTTCTGTCGCTGCTGGGCAGAAGGGGGTGTTCCAGCTCCCTGCATGGCCTCCACTGCCACCAAGGGATGGTGTGGGCTTATTACCACTGAGCAGTGGTTGGAGGCCTCTTGCCCACTGGGCAGTAGACCGGGGTGTTGGGCACCTCAGTGTAGCCCAGTGAGGGAGGACTCCAGGCTCCTCCACATGAGAGCACCGGCTCTTGTTGGGGCTTCATCTCCTTCTCCCCTCCCCCCCCACCCCCACCATGCCCATTGGTATCTAGGGTTGCTGGTTTCTTCAGCTCTGGGTGTGGGATACGCAAGGCACAAAGAAAAACCCAGGGGACTGACCCCCAGGTCACTCCTCGGGTCCTGAAGTCTTTAGCTGACCTGCCTTCTTCTCTCCACGGTTCACAATCTTGTGTTTGTTTTCCATGAAATGTCCAGAGGGTTTGCTTGATCTTAGAGGAATAGGGAAAAGAATCTGTGTTTCGCCTTCTGCGTATGTAATTCATCTACTTCCAGGACGTAATAAAAAGAGAGACAGTGTTTGTACCCACCCACACGAGGTGCGTGCATGCACGCATTATTGCTTAAGAAAGTGCGCTGAGGAGTGCATCTGGTGTGATGAACCGTGCTGGGGAATAATCTGGGTTCAGGGCAATGTTCGAGTATCCATCTAAATCAGATATTACCGATTTAAAGTCCCAGCATCTGCAGGGCTTACAGCTAGAGTTTTACCTTGAGTACTTCAGATTCGAAATGAGGCGTAACATACAAAGCAAAATAGAACCGGAATCTTCCAGGTCTTCAGAGATTCGTGGTATACATTCTTTAGTTGACGTGCCTAGGTGATACCGTAAGAGTATTGATAAGGAGAAAAAGACACTGTGTGCTGACCCAAGACAGGAATGCGATTACACTTCCCTGCCCGGATTTGATTAGTACTCCCTTGGGATTTTGAACATGACTTTATATGGCAGATTCTGGTTAAATATGGAATATGGCGTGTGTGAAAAAGGAAAGTCTCGCCGATGTTTAAACATGTCCTTCCGGGGGCGCCTGGGTGGCGCAGTCGGTTAAGCGTCCGACTTCAGCCAGGTCACGATCTTGCGGTCCGTGAGTTCGAGCCCCGCGTCGGGCTCTGGGCTGATGGCTCAGAGCCTGGAGCCTGTTTCCGATTCTGTGTCTCCCTCTCTCTCTGCCCCTCCCCCGTTCATGCTCTGTCTCTCTCTGTCCCAAAAATAAATAAACGTTGAAAAAATATTAAAAAAACATAAAATAAAATAAACATGTCCTTTCGTTTAGAAAATCACAGTTGTTCTGTTCACGATTTGGACCTTTGCAACCCCTAATTCGTTTTCAGCTGTGATGAGTCAGAGGCAGACTCAGAAACTGAAGTGTTTATTTGAAAAATACTTGTTGACGATAATTAAATCCACCCTGGAGAATAGAGGGTGCATCGATGGACCTGTAAGTCCAGACGGTGTCGGGGAAAGATTGAACACAGCTGCTACAGAATGCGCCAGGATCTAAGTTCACTCCTTTCCTTCTCGTCGTCGTCTTTTTGTTATTTGACATTTCCTAATCCTCTCGACCTACCTGTACGTCAAGTTCCTCCCAAATCTCATTGGAGACTCTGACTCTCCCGGGACAGAGGCGCTGGGAAGAATAACAATGATCAGAAGTGTAATGAGAGCTGAGATGAAAGTAATGCACAAACCAGTCTTAGTTTCCTCTCTTCTGTCGTGGAATTATGTCAGTACGTGCCCCATCGTCAAGATTCCCAGCTTCCGGGACCATGGCTCTGGTTCCTCCATTGAGAAAAGCAGTGATTTGTTAAGTTCGTGTCCAGAGCACCCTGCGGGCACCGTCTGTCACTTCTTCAGCAGCACGCAGCGAGGTCAGCAGCAGGGATCACTGCCCAATTTTAAGAGGTCACATCACCGAGCCCTAGTCAGGATAAGTGACATCTGCAGTCGGTGTTAGCTGGCAGAGTGAGGGGTGACCGTCATCCTGGCTCCTGGCTCGCAGCCCGTGATCCTGTTCATTTCCCTTCTTTGAATATTGACACACCGAGCAGCACATTACCCGTGTTTCTCATTTCTCCCACTTGTCTGCGTGACTAACTCAACCCCATCCACAGAGCTTAAGAGCCTTTAATTTCATGGCACCATTTGCCGTTTCTTGTTGCCCGTGGAAATGGGTGGAGGAGACTCCGGTTCGGAAATCACCTGTTCTGAAACCGTCATTCAAGTTGAAAATGAGAAGATTTCGGTCGTCTGGGAAAGTCAGCCATGGTGGGGAACCCTCAGAGTCAATTAACAACTGTCACTGATTTAATTAGCAGTGATGTCTGCCCGTGTCACCAGCGCACGCTGCCCGGTCACAGGTGCTTCCTGCAGAGCAGGCGTTCGTCCGCGCGGTGTCACTGGGCACCTTCTCTGCTCTCCTGCTTTTCGCCACCATCGAGAGCAGGGAAGATGCGGAGTCTCCAGGAAGGGAGGCTCTGTTTACACCAAAATTATTATTATCCTGTTTCTTAGCATCTGACCACTTTACCACATCCTAATAAAAGAGATCATTGAAACCAAGAGTCAGACGCGTAACCGACTGAGGCCCCCAGATGCCCCCGGAATATTCCGCTTAAAGATGTCTTTATGTGTCAGAGAAAATTGAGGCTCACATCTAGGCAAAGAGGTTTGTTCATAAGGTCTAAATGTTACATCGCAATTTATAGCAATTGTACTTAAATATCTGGATACATGAATAACGGTAGACTTTTCAAAGTTGCAGTAAACACAAAATATTAAGAAGCTAATTTAAGTATGTGAGTTGTAACTCCATACATCAACACCACAACTGGAATAAAAGTGAGCCACTGAATGCGATGAGATATCCTGCCTTTGAAGTGTCCACTAAAGGATTGGCAATACGGGTGCGTTATTTATAAAGCAGTACATGTGTTCCTGAGAAACCTTGCAGTGTGCAGAATCATCCACTGGAAATAGCAAGGGCTTAGGGAAATACTGGGTTGCAATAGAATATGCAAAACCTTAGAAAATTTGTAACCAGAGCACTAACTAAAAAAATAATCCTTATTCAAAATCTTCACACGGATATTAACTTTTCTCTAAATGTTCGGTAGAATTCTCCTGCGAAGCCATCCAGCCCTGGACTCTCGTTTGTGGGGAGATTTTTGATTACTCATTCAATTTGTTTACCGGTTATGGTCTGCTCAAAGTTTCTATTCCTGTTTCAGATTTGGTAGGGTGTGAATTTCTAGGAATTTGTCTATTTCTTCCAGACTGCCCAGTTTGTTGACATCTATATGATTGCTCATAGTATTCTCTTATAATTGTATTTCTGTGCTGTTGGTTGTGATCTCTCCTCTTTCATTCGTGATTTTATTTATTTGGGTCCTTTCCTTTTTCTTTTTAATAAATCTGGCTAGGGGCTTATCAATTTTGTTAATTCTTTCAAAGAACCAGCTCCTAGTTTCGTTGATCTGTTCTACAGTTTTTTTTTTTTTTTGATTTTGGTATCATTGATTTTTGCTCTAATCTTTATTATTTGCCTTCTAATGCTGGTATGGGGCTTGATTCGCTACTCTTTTTCTTTTTTTTTTCAACGTTTTTTTATTTACTTTTTGGGACAGAGAGAGACAGAGCATGAACGGGGGAGGGGCAGAGAGAGAGGGAGACACAGAATCGGAAACAGGCTCCAGGCTCTGAGCCATCAGCCCAGAGCCCTACGCGGGGCTCGAACTCACGGAGCGCGAGATCGTGACCTGGTTGAAGTCGGACACTTAACCGACTGCGCCACCCAGGCGCCCCTCGCTACTCTTTTTCTAGCTCCTTTAGGTATAAGGTTAGGTTGTGTATTTCAGACCTTTCTTCCTTCTTTAATAAGGCCTGGATTGCTATATACTTCCCTCTTGTGACCACCTTTGCTACATCCCAAAGGTTCTGGACTGTTGTGTTTTCATTTTCATTGGCTTCCATGCACTTTTTTATTCCCTCTTCGATTTCTCGGTTAACCCATTCGTTCTTTAGTAGGATGTTCTTTAATCTCCCAAGTATCCATGGTCTTTCCAGATTTTTTCTTGCGGTTGATTTCAAGTCGCGTAGCATTGTGGTCTGAAAATATGCATCTCCATTTTTTGTACTTGTTGGAGGCTGATTTGTACCCAAGGTGTGATCTATTCTGGAGAATATTCCATGTGTACTCAAGAAGAATGTATATTCTGCTGCTCTAGGATGAAATGTTCTGAATATATCTGTTAAGCCCATCCAGTCCAGCGTGTCATTCAGGCCATTGTTTATTGATTTTTTTGCTCAGATGATCTGTCCATTGCTATAAGTGGGGGATATTAAAGTTCCCGACTATTAGGTATTATTATCCATGAATTTCTTTGTTTGTGATTAGTTGATTTATATATTTGGGTGCTTTCAAGTTGGGGATATAAATATTTACAATCAACGGAATGAGAGAAGGTATTTGCAAATGACATATGGGATAAAGGGTTGGTATCCAAAATCTATGAAGAACTCATCAAACTCAACACCCCCAAAAGCAGATAATCCAGTGAAGAAATGGGCAGAGGATATGAACAGATGGTTTTCCAAAGAAGACATCCAGATGGCTAACAGACACATGAAAAGATGCTCAACATCACTCATCATCAGGGAAATACAGATCAAAACCACAATGAGATACCACCTCTCACCTGTCAGAATGGCTAAAATGAACAACTCTGGAAACAACAGATGTTGGCGAGGATGTGGAGACAGAGAAAGTCTTTTGCACTGTTGGGGGGAATGCAAACTGGTGCAGCCACTCTGGAAAACAATATGGAGGTTCCTCAAAAAGTTAAAAAAAAAGTATCCTATCACCCAGCAATTGTACTACTATTTACCCACAGGATACAAAAATACTGATTTAAAGGGGCACATCCTCCCCAATGTTTATAGCAGCACCATCAACACTAGTCAAATTATGGAAAGAGCCCAAATGTCCATCGACTGACGAATGGATAAAGAAGATGTGACGGGGCGCCTGGGTGGCTCAGTCGGTTAAGCGTCCGACTTCAGCTCAGGTCACGATCTCGCGGTCCGTGAGTTCGAGCCCCGCGTCGGGTTCTGGGCTGATGGCTCGGAGCCCGGAGCCTGCTTCGGATTCTGTGTCTCCCTCTCTCTCTCTGCCCCTCCCCTGTTCATGCTCTGTCTCTTTCTGTCTCAAAAATAAATAAACGTTAAAAAAAATTTTTTTTTAATTAAAAAAAAAAGATGTGGTGTACATATATAATGGAATATTACTCAGTGATCAAAAAGAATGAAATCTTACCACTTTTGCAACAACGTGGATGGAGTTAGAGTGCATTATGCTAAGCAAAATAAGTCCATCAGAGAAATACAAATATGATTTCACTCATGTGGAATTTACGAAACAAAACAGACAAACATAGGGGAAGGGAAGGAAAAATAAAGTAAGATAATAACAGGGAGACAAACCATAAGAGATACTTAACTGCAGAGAACAAACTGAGGGCTGATGGGAAGGAGGTGGGTAGGGGGATGGGCCAAACGGGTGATGGGTATTAAGGAAGGCACTTGTTGGGATGAACACTGGGTGTTATATTTAAGTGATGAATCACTAAATTCTCCTGAAACTAATACTACGCTATACGTTAACTTAAATTTAAGTGGAAAGAAATCCTTGCATAGGAAATAACACTTCAAATTCCTATGAAATGAAGTGTGCTAGAGTACAGATGGAATTCTGCTGTAATAACAGTGAAAGACAAAGGCGGCTTGATGGCAGAACGGGCAAGGACGGCTGGGGTGGCTGGCGGGGAGGCCAGGACAGAGAGGGACGGTTGCAGGCTTTGCACAAAATGCAGTGAAACCACCAGCAGAAGTTCTGGAGATGATCTGGGCTCGCTCCTCTTGACAAAGACCCTGGAGAGTCTTGCAACACAGACTCTCAAGACTGAGCATATGGCCAAACAGGACCAAGGGGGGAGACGTGGGTCAGTGGGTGCCGTGTTCACTTGTGTTAGGGTCATTGGTGTTCATTCAGTGTGGTGACTTCCATGTGCTGGAGAAGTCTGCCTATGCCCCCTGCGTCTCCCACATCATGTTCGTGTCGAGTCAGTCCCAACTCTGTCCGCTACAAATACGTTAAAACATTTTTTTTAACGTTTATTTATTATTGAGAGACAGAGACAGAGCATGAGCATGGGAGGGGCAGAGAGAGAGGGGGACACAGAATCCGAAGCAGGCTTCAGTCTCCGAGTTGTGAGCACAGAGTCTGACGTGGGGCTCGAGCTCATAAACCACGAGATCATGACCTGAACCAAATTCAGATGCTTGACCGATGGAGCCACCCAGGCGCCCCTACAAATGCATTTTATAAAACATATGCCCGTAGCAAACCAAGCTGCATTTCATCAGTTACTTGCAAATGTCAGGGCATTGCTTTTGGACAGGATCAGGTGGGTGGTTGGGAGATGCTGATTATCTGCAGAAGCTTCTGGAAGAAGAAACTGACCTTGAATCACCTTTGCTACCTGGTGTATGTTACCAACAACTGCCTTATTACTATTTAAGATTGCTGTACCTGTGAGGGGCATTTCAGTGTCTGTTATTTATGATCGAGTTAAACTTACCCCACTTTTGGGGGGGATGTGGCCGTTCTCCAGATGTTACCCTCATGTCTTATGAAAAATCAAGCTCCAGCCCAGCGGTCTGTGCGAAATGTGAGCCGGTCCCTTCCAAGAAATGGAAATAGTACCCAGAATCAATTTAAGTTCTTCTTAAGACAACTAGAAACAACTGGAAAGTGGATTCATAAAACAAACGTTACCTGAGGAAATCATGCTGAATGATTCCGTTTGTCTGTTAGATTTTGTGCTCTCAGAATTTTTCCCAGGCTCCTTTTATATTTCTCTTGTGTAGAAAAAAATGAACACCTTCAAGCACAAATGTACACATTAGCTTAATTGAATCACAGAAAAGAAATTGGAAGCTGCCAGGCTCCCTGGACTGTCATCAAAGTTAACTAGAGCTTTGCGTGCTTCTGGACAAAGCCCTTGTCCTTTGACCTCACAGGCTAGGTGGCTGCTTTTCTTTTTCATATTTCTCCCCTGAAGAAATTTGGAGCAACCAAGAGGGAGACTGGAGGAGAAAAGAAGATGCATGTTTGGTGGCTCGGGTGGGAAGGAAGCGAGGCCCTCCCGGAGGCCGTGCGTTCTTAGGCAACGCACTGAGGGCCCGCTGTGGCCTAGATTACGAGCTAACTCCCCTTCGAGGCTGTGTCTCTGTTTGATGTTGGCAACTTAGTGAAAGCATGTTTTGGGCTTCCTAATGGAGTCAATATGTGTGTTCTTTGGATTTAAAAAGTGGTCTCAGCTCGTGTGAATTGAACCCCGTGTACAAGGTGCATTGTCAGTCCCATAGAGCCATGACCCCTCCTGCAGAGGAAATTGCCTCCCCCACGACCTGGGGTATAATACAGAAAAGGTGCCGTATTTGGAATAAGTCCGGTTCCCACGATCGCATGATTGGGAAAGGGTGTTTTGATCGATGTATGTCGCCATTGGCATCCATCGGCTACGAGCAGTTCCGTGAGCGGGACGCGTCACATCGTGATGTAGGTGATAACATGATTTTACCTGTTTCGCTTGGTGAGGTGAGTCCAGCTTAGAAAATGATGGGGAGTTTCATCCACCCAGAGAGACACGTATTGGAAAGTCAGACCCAATGATGCGGGGTGCCCCCCCGCCCAACGGAGGCCTGTGGCGGCAGGGCAGTCACCAGCCGGAGACGGCAGTCTACGGACACAGCGGAAGAAGGTTTGTTGGAGGGAGAGTCTGAATGAGAGCTGGACGAGGCAGTCCTGTCCAGGAAGGAGAGCCAGGCGCTTAGCCACGTCCCCGGGCTTCTGGGAGGCAGGGCTTACAAAGCAGATAGGATGACAAAGCCTGAGGGAGATAACTCCCCGGAACAGAAGCATCCTCGGCACCCACCTTACGTGGTGCTCTTCACATGGTCCTCGTGAAGAGGAAAATGGAGAAATGATTTTTGAAAACTCCAGTGTGATCCCACACGTGGCTCCCCAGGGACAGTTTGGGAAAGGACAGGTGTGAAAGGGAGACCGCAGACACATCAGGTGAGTAAACACAAATTCTGATTACAGCATCGCAAGGCATAAGCTCTGACTTGGGTGAACGGTCTTTTAGGACGCATGCGGACTTACGTCGTGCTGGGAACAATAAAATGTCACCGTGAACGTGATATTGTGCCACATTTCCTGAGTCACTCGGCATCCCCAGCAACCTGCAAGGCAGGCAGCGTAGGGCACTTATTTCTATCTGGAAGATGGAGAAATTATGGTGCTCCGTGTCCCCACGAGCTTCTCAAGGTCACAGAGCAAGGAAAGGGCAGGGCCGAACTCAGAAGGGATGTTCCTTGGCCTCGACCTTCGTTATTTTGCGGGTACAGAGTGTGATAAGAGTAGAGAGAAAGTAGTGCCGTTAAACATTAAACCTCTTTGGTTGCCCGATGTGGGTTCCAGTCTCCTGGCCTGGACAAGGGTCCTTATCAATTGGATGTGTATTTCAATCTGTGTCTTTGTGACAGAGGCTATCAGACCGTATGTGAGTTCCTGGTTCTGAGAGGCCAGAGTGCGGTACCTTCCCGTCCCAGAGCAGAGAACTCGATGGTCGTCATCAGCACGAGGCCAGGACAGACGGTTAAAATGACGGGCGAGACAGGTCTATAGGAGAAACAGCAGTTAATGACGAACCAGCCGTCTCAGAGTGACCTCATTCACATCAACAGAACGTTCCGGAAAATGCAGGAGAGGGTCTGTCAGGTAACTCTGCGAGAATGAAGGATGGAGGTGAATGAAGGATGTCAGATCATTTGTCAGTCCAGGGAGAGGTCCCGGGACAGGTCCTTCTCCGGCAAGATGACCAGCCCGTGCGCCCCACGCCGCCCCCTTTCCGTGCCGCCGCCTCTCAAAGCACGACCTCGCAGTCGCTCGTTCCCTCGCACACATTCATGCCTGTGACCGCAGACACCCTCCCAAACGCTGCCCTCGACGCCCCGTGTTCCCATCCACCTTCCCCCTGTCCTCAGACTCTTCTCCCAGAATCCTCTGCCTTGGGGTCCTCCCCAGTGGAGGCGACTCGTTCCCCCGTTGCATCTTGCGCCTGGGTGCTACGTGTTTGGGGCGGGTGGCTCCTGGTCTCAGCCCTCCCGTCAACTGGGACACCTCATGCTTCTCTGCATCTCACCCGATTGGCTTCACCACTTGTCCCTGTACTTGTGTGGCTGTCCACTCCACGTGGCGTCCCCACGGCGATTATTTGCTGATTCTGGAGCCCACCCAGCCTCCATGCCCGTGTCCTCGACATCCGTATGAAAACCTCATCCGATGCCGTCACCTCTTACTTCCTTCGCCTCCCCCTCTCCTGTGACTTTCTCCGTCTTCTCCAAATATGCCGCTACTTTAAACTCTGTCATCCCGGGAACTCCATCACCGCGGTCGACAAGTGATCCTGCACATTGTCTTGCTCCGTTTCTGTCCTTCTCGCCGGCTGTAATGGAAGCCACGCTGTAGATGTGCGTCCTCTCAGTAGAATCTCCCGCCCATCGATGGGCCCGCCGCCTGGCCCACCCACCCCTCCTGTCGTCACCTCCTTCTGGCCAGCAAAGGTCCTCTCATCACTCTGCTGCAGACTCTGAAATATCTTGCCCTGTAGCCTTTTAATCTGGTCACGGGGGAAAAACACAACCTGGATGGAGCCAGTCATTTCCTGTTCTCCATGTGTCTGAACCCTGATGACTACAGGGTACATTGTTCCCATAAGGATGCGTGGACCCAGCCTCGCCAGCCCAGCCTTTAAGAACTTCCCCTTGTTCCCGGCGTGGGCCTGTGCTCACCGTGCTCGCTCTTCGGGGATGACTTCCCGCTTTCTTCCCGCACTTCAACCTGACCCGCACTCTGGCCAGCGTTCTCTCCAGTTGACCTTGCTTCTTACGAGGAAAAGAGAGAAAGGGAGGAAGGAAAGGAGGGAGGGAGGAAGGAGGGAGGAGGAAGGATGGGAGGGAAAAGGGAAAAAGGGAGGAGGGAGGGAAGGAAAGAGGGAGGAAGGAGGAAAGAAGGAGGGAGGAGGGGAGAAAGGGAGGAAGACGAAATAAGGAAAGAAAGAGCAAATCGCTCAGAAACATCCTCAGATTCCTGCTCTGACCCTACAGGTCCTGCTTATACGCACCCAACCCCATTTAAGAAAGTATCTTTCCTCCTCTAAAGGTAATCAGGAGATTCACAAGGTGGGTTAATACTCTTATTCCAGTCTTTCCAGTTTTGTTTATGTCCCAGTCTCTTCTGCACGCGCGCATGCATGCATGCACGCGCACACACGCACACACACGCCCGTGCACACACATTCACTCCAGATTTACACATGCTCGCTCCTTAGATTTAGTGTTTTCTCCTCGTCACCGTAAATCGTTGTAATTACCCCCTCACCCCACTTCTGCACCTTCTGCCCGCTGTCCGTTCACTCCGCCTGCACCCCCTGGTGCAGACACTCTTTGGTGCTCGGCTACAGCAGTGACCACGCAGACAGGCATCCCCTCCAGCCCTGCCCCAGGGCCTCTGCCAGTGGCTGTGCTGCTTAATCTGTGGGTGTGTCAGGGTCTGATTCTGCTAGGACACAACAAAGAGGCTCCAGAACATCGTGACTCACGTCAGGGAGGATTGGATCTGCCGGGGGGGGGGGGGAGACCGATGCAGCCGGTCCAGGCTGGTGGGGAAGCGGGGGGCTCTCCCGCACGGCGTCATCTGGGGACCGCCCATATTGTCACTCTGCTGTCTTTGAGGGTGAAGTCCTTGTCCATGGAGCTCAGACGGGATCGTTCTCAGGTTGGGTGTCCACCCTTCGGAAGACAGAAAGGGGAGCCTAGCACGTTGAGTCCGTCTTTAATGGGGTGTTGGGGAGTCCCATCAACCCCCCACACGTACCGGTGACCAGAGCTCGGCCACCCGGCCGCACTCAGCAGGACGGGAATCTGGGAGACGGAGGCTCTTGCTGCCTGGCCGTGCACCCAGCGGCTGCCCTGCCCCCATTCCAACCTACCTGACTTTGAAGCGATCCTGCTCATTCCTGTTTCTTTGTGGGCTCCAGAGTTTGTAGATACCATTGTGGTACCGCCCTCGAACTTATCTTCGTTTTCTAGGGTTTTTTGTGTGTTTGGTTTTTAACTTTATCTCCTTCCTGGGCAATATCATCCCCTCTTTGGCTGATGTACCGGTCAGGCTTCTCCGGAGAAACAACCAATAGGATAGACGTATGTATTTATCTATAGATATCTCTATCTGGATATCTGTATCTGTCTGTCTGTCTGTCTATCTAGACAGAGAGAGGGAGGTATTACCAGGAATGGGCCCACTTGATTGTGGAGGCTGACATGTCCCTATATCAACAGTCGGCAAACGGGAGACCCAGGAGAGACAATGGTGTAAGTTTCGGTCTGAGAGCCAGCAGGCCCCAGACTCAGGAAGAGCCACGTTTTAGTTCAAGTCCAAAGGCAGGAAAAAGCTTGAAAGCATCAGGTAGGTGATAGTACCCCTTCCTTCAGGGAGGGTCAGCCCTTTTATTCTATTCAGGACTCCATTGGACAAGGCCCACCCACATTAAGGGGGGTAATGCGCTTTACTCTCTACCTGTTCAGATGTTAATCTCATGCAAAAACATCCTCCTGACACACCCAGGATAATCTTTGACCAAATACTTGGGCACCCAGTGGCCCAGTCAAGCTGACACAGGAAATTAACCATCACAGATGATTAGCAAATGGTAGGACCTCTATAATAAGGTCCTAATATAACATATAAGGTCCTAATATAATATAATAAGGAAAAATAGAGGAGGAGCTGTTCGTTTTAATGGGTGGTTCAGGGGAAAAAATGATGTGTTCAGCCGTGGACTTGTCAGTTGAGTTTCTGTGCAAGTGGAAATAACATTTCAAGCAGAGAGTGGGCAGTGGGCACGTTAGCCTGAAGCTTGGAAGGGAAGTCTGGCGTGGAGTTAAAAACGAGCTGTCATCTGGATAAATGACGTTCTCCGCCTACGTTGGCGGGTCTCTGACGATCATCTCTGACCCCCCCAGTTTTGTTCATCCTGCACCAGTCAGTCACCCATCCAGGTTTCCCCCCACCCGTGGGATCTCAGATGACTCTGCCCTTCACGCAGCCGTGGTCCGAGCGACGTTCCCGGCTGGTTCCCGGAGACTTGCCCGCACCTCGTCCAGCTCTTCCCTGGTCAGAGGCAGTTACCACGCAGAGAAACACCTTCTAGCTAAAACCCTTTCGTGGTCCCATTGCACTTAGGACAGAACAAGATGCAGCCGGCCACAGTCCCCACTGGTTCCCGCCACGTGGCCTTCCAGTGCCTTCCAGAGCCTGCGGTGGGTCTGCTCACGCGGGGTCTGCTGTGTTTGTGTTTTGTTTGATACTCGGTGTTTGTGTAGACGCCTCTTTTCACTTTTCTCAGCGTAGACGACCGCTAACTCGCCTGTTGGGTTTTGGCTTTGCTGACACTCGCAGGGGCGCCCCTGTCTTCCCGCTCTCCGTTCTCCAGATGACCCGCTATGCAGAGCCCTAACAACTGCGTTTGCGTACGTAACTTGTAGTCATTTGTTCAGCGACGTTCCTGTAGCGGAATGTTAGTGCCACGAGGCTGGTGTGCCTCTCACTCACCGCTGCTTTCCAGGGTTTATTTCACAGCCTGAGCGATTACCGCATCTCTCTCGAATACACGGATGCGCAGGAGAATGACGCGTAACATGCCGAGCGCGTCGGGGGCTGGCACCCCGCTGGGAGGAACGGTCAACGCGTTCAGTGATGGGCCAGCATCCAGAGCATTCTCTCCTGGTAGCCACAAGTGCTCCGGTCGCGGGTGGGAAGCTTCCTTCAAGGCTACCATTTTCTGAGCCGTTTGGCTTGTTAAGTGTGAATTAGCTTACTGTCTCTTCTCGCTAGAGAAACGGAAGCATTCGTTTCAGGACTGTTGTTGTCACGTTAAACGATTCCCATTAATCTGGAATGTGTATGTGTGGCCCGACGCACGCATATGTCTGTACAGATTCACGAGTAACGTGAATTGTTTCATGTGACGAACTTCACTCCGCTGCCGTGCACCGTTTTTGCCAACCCGCGGTGAGCACCTCTCAAATCATGAACCGCAGCGTGAGAGAAACGAGAAAATGTGCACTTGGCGGTACTGGGAAGGGGACAGTGATACGCAAGGGTCTGGTGGCTCCACGCTGAGAGCCGGGTGCCGGCCCCTCCTGGAGCAGCGTCTGCGTCCCCCGGGCACTCACCCCCGCTGCCTTCACCTTCTTGGGTCTCGAAGATGTGGGTAAGAGTTTGGAATGGCATTTCTTGGATCCAGAACATGGCTGATCGGGACAGTGGCCCTGCAGGGCTGTGGGCTGTGCCCGTGTACACACTTGATTTAATGACCTGTTGTATGTGGGGGGCCAGAGCAGCGGCCCCTCCTTCCCGAGTAGGGGTGCTATTGTGTGCGGAGTGGGTAAGGCACTCCCCTGCCCTCCGGGGCCTACAAGCCAGCAGGCCACACCCGCCAAGACAGCTGTGGCCGGTACAGGGTGACCCAGGGCACCACAGAGGTGAACAGGGCTGGGGGACTCACCCCCCGGACCTTTGTCTAGGAACAGGAAGCCGGGAGGGAGTTGGGCAGACCGAAGGCACAGCATACACCCTGGAAAAACCCTGCTTGGGGGGAAGGGAGGAGGTGAGGAGCAGGGGTGGGCAGGCAGGAGGGGTACACTGGGGCCACAACAGGGCAGGGGGCTCGGGAACCATTTTACGGGGCCTTGGGCTTTGTCCTGAGGACAACGGGGTCCTCAAGGATTATAAGGCTTGGATGTCAGCGTTGGTCTGGTCACGCTGTGGAGAACGGGTTGAGATGGGGTTACGAGATGGAGAGGCGGGGGCTCCCCTCTGCGGCAGTTGGGAGACACGCGGCAGGTGCAGGGAATGACAGAAACAGGGACACGACAGAGAAGAGGCTGAGTCAACGTGGGAACGAAAGGGAAAGACCCCCGATAGCTGAGTCACGGGCGGAAGGTGTGCCTGGCTGTTGCCGTCAGAGGAGCCGGGAGAAGGAGCCGGTGTGGCCCTGGGGACCGCGCCATCTGCCGCACACCGGGTGCCCCGTCGACAGGTGCTGGTACAGGTTTCTGGAGGTCGGGGACACAGGTCAGCTGGACACCGTTCGGAGTTAGCAGTGTGGATGGTCGGTAACACCACGCGGCAGGAAGTGGTTCCCACAGCAGGGCCGAAGCAACCCCCGCCCTCCTGGATCGTGTGGCTGCGACCCCGGTGGCCTGTGCCCTCAGCCCAGCTGGGGGCGGTGAAGCCCTGTGAGGCCGCACTTGGCAGCTGGAGACATTTTCTCGTTGGTCGGGGAGCTCTGCCTTCAGCTCTGGAACGTTACTAGAAACCTCTCCACAACTGAGCCAGTTAGCGAGGCAGCAGATGCTGTGACAGTGATGTCATTGCATTGGCCGGGCCGTGAGTGACAGGTGGCTCCAAACGGGGGAGGGTCTCTGCAAATTCCCCGGGGAAGAGACGCCCGGCCTCCTGCCCCCGGTGCTCGCCTCGACATGGAGCTAAGCAGGTGGTTTCTGCGTAGGTCTGACTTGCCAGGTGAAATTCCTCCAGTCCCCCAGTCCCCACGCGGGGGGCGTGAGGAGCGTCTGGACCGGCCACCCCTGTGAATTGCGGGGGATTCACGGGCATAAAGATACTCTCTTGTCTTCTCGTCCAAAATGCCACACAGACTCCCCACGAACGGCGACGTCCGCTGATGCCTGATAGAGACGCGTCTTAGTTTTGTCCTTCCACGTGGTGGTGAGAATCTGCATTAAGCGAGGGGAGAGTTCCTTGCAGGGGCCTGAGCGGTGCTAGTCGGTCACGGGGGAGGCAGGCTGAGGTCCCGACCCCTTGGCTGCGCAAACCAGCTGAGTCACTTTTGGCTGAGACGTGTCTCAGCGGCAGTACGGTCAGTGGACCTTATTTTTTATGCCTTTTATTTTTGTGGGCCTTCTGCCCAACTTTGCTAACGCCAATTTAGCTGCTGTTTGGGGACGCACAGACGAGGAGCCTAGTGGGCGTGGTGGGAGTTTCGAGCTGGTGGGCATGCTGTGTTCTCAGGGAAGGCAAGACGGCACGTTGAATGCGTCAGCCACAGGCCGTCAAGGAGCCGTTTGGGGTGGATATTAATGGCAGAGACGTTTCTTTTTAAGCTCCATCACTTCAGAACGGCGGGGGCCATTTCATGAACCATCGGGGTCCGCCTTAGACATCCGTGGCCACAGATCTGGAGGGAGGTTCCGGTTTAGGAACCCGGAGGACAGCGGTCGGACACAGGAACAGTGAATCTTTGCGGCTTTGCAATTAAGCCGCGTGGCGCTGGTACATGGCTCACGTTCTCCCGGTTTTAGGTTTCTTTCGCGGAGGCCCTACCCACGGTTCGAGGAGGTCAGAGCTTCTCAAAATGACAGAAATAGAGATTCCAGGAAAAAAAACGCACGGAAGCAAGACTGACGACGACGGGAGTCGCGTTCTTAGCGGCCCGCGCTGCCGGCTCCCGGGCACGAAGACGGAGCAGAGCGTGTGCGTTTGGCCGGGGCGGTCGGCCGTGTGGTCCAGCTGCCCCCACCGCCCTTGGCTTCCAGTTAGTGGCGCGTCTGATCTGGGCTTCGCTCAAGCCCGGCAGACCCGCAGCAGAACAGGTGGCCAACCTTGCCCGCTCGCCACCCGTTGGAGACGGCGGTCCCTATATTAAGTAAATGAGCCCGGGGTGCTGGATTAGGTCAGTCCCTAAAAGTGGTTCTGATTTGGCCTCGCTGCACAGGAACGGCGTGTCGCTGCCGCCCGGGGAGAACCAGCCCGAATGTTGACAAACCCCAGCGGGAGGTGTGCTCTCTGGCACGTGGGGGAGTGAGACTGTCCACGCTCCAGGAGGAGGAGCGGGCGACTCCCGGCCCTAAACCCATTTCTCACCGAGGCAGGATGCTTTCTCGCTTCCGGCAAGCCTTCTCGAAATTCTACGGGGCGCTGTTAGTAAGTACCTTCGCTGCTTCTTTACAAACTGCCTCGGAGCACGCCGTGTTGTCCCGTCTGGGAGCCACACTGGCCAGTCCCTTAGGTAATTGTATTTCAAAGTCACCCATGACATGCTAACCTTTCCCCCTCGCTTCCTGATACTTAATATGAGACCTGGAGTGTGATTTTTTTTTTTTTAACTTTCACTTTTGTCATTTATTTTTCTTCGTTTAGGTGCAAACTCGTCCCGCTTGGCTGCTGTTTTTGTTTATATGTTGACTCGCGAGGGGGTCCTGTTGCCCAGCGGCTGCTCTCTGGCAGACGTTATTTGATCTCGCCGTTGAGACTGCAGAACCTCGCTCGCTCTTGGGCCCCTGCTCGAGCCCTGGTCTCTGGGGGCAGCGGTTTCTTTTCCGCAAGGGGCGAGTTTAGGTTATCTAGAGCTGGAGGCACAAGGTAGGAGGCTGAGCGGCGTTCAGTCCTTTTAGGTTTTTCTTACACTTCTGCCCTCTTCTTTCTCTGCCGATTTTTTTTTTTTTTTTAATGTTTATTTTTGAGAGAGAGCGAGCACACGTGCATGCACAAGCAGGGGAGGGGCAGAGAGAGAGGGAGACACAGAATTCGAAGCAGGCTCCGGGCTCCGAGTTGTCAGTTCAGGGGCTCGAACTCCTGAACTGTGAGATCATGACCTGAGCTGAAGTTGGATGCTCAACCGACTGAGCCCCCCGGGCGCCCCCCTGTTTATTTTAGACCACTTTGTCCTCCCAGCCCTCCTTCCCTGAGCCAGCAGGTGCCAGCAGGTGAGGGTGAGGTGGGAGGTGAGGTCTTGGATCTGGACTTGCTCTGTGGGGCATTGGCACAAGCACCCCCCTGCCTGGCTCACTTTGTCTCCCCCTGGGAATCCCGTTTGACAGAACTGTGTCTTTGTTAATTTGTGGTCCACTCTCCCAACAGGATTCCCTGGCCTGTTACTGGTCCTGTGTAAGAGGTTGACTTTAATTGGTCTGTGGATATTCACTGAGCATCATGGGTAGCTGCCCAGCGAGGGAGGGGGGGGGTGTGCCCTGGCCAGCTTCCTCCTAGCCTTCTGTGATTCGTAATATTCCGTTCTAATCTTTGGATAAACAAGTAAATGCCTGGATAAAGAAATGCCTGGGGCACCCGGGTGGCTCAGCTGGTTAAGCATCCATCTTTGGTTCAGGCCATGATCTCGCGATTGGTGAGTGCGAGCCCCACGTTGGGCTCTGTGCTGACGGCTTGGAGCCTGGAGCCCGCTTCGGATTCTGTGTCTCCCTCTGTCTCTGTGCCCCTCCCGGACTCACGCTCTGTCTCTCAAAAATAAATAAACATTAAAAAAGATTTTTTTTTTTAAAGAAAGAAACGCCTGAAACATACTCAGCACTGTTATTTGGAATATGCTTTTGCCTCAACCCCACGGGGCCCCCAGTCCCTTTGAAGATTTAGACCGGAGTCTTTAGATCGTGTCGGGGCCTGGGGCGCCGAGCACACAGTATGTGGTATAAACTGGGCGTGGTGGTGAAGAAAGTGTCTTGGAGGCGGTCAGACCCCACTGGCCCCTGCGAGGACGCAAACTTAGCAGGGGGTGCCCGGCTGGGACGCAGGAGCAGTTGTTGGGGAGCCTGGCGGGCCTCGCCGGGGTTTGTGAGGAGAGACCGGCCCCTGGAAATCCTTGTGGAGTCGCAGGTGAGGGAGGCCTGAGCTGCAGGAGCCGCGAAAGGGAAGGGAGGTCCCCCCGCCGCCCCCGCGCTCTGAGCCGGGACGCGAGCCCCAGACGGTGCCCGTCTCGCCTGTTTGCCCTTTGCCGGTTTCCGCCCGTCATGCGTCACAGACGTTTGTATGTACCGGGACAGAGCGCGGGTTTCCCAAGCTGAACCACCTGGGCCCGAATCTTCTAGAACCTGAAGGATCTTTGAGAGGTTTCACTTTTGTTCTCGCGTGGCGAAACCGCGGCGGGAACCGTAGGAACCGTGTGCGGTTGGCGCTCACGGGTGCCGCACACTGTTTATGACCCAGCTAGCCAAGAATCTGTTTAAAGCTTTCACTTAATTAACGGTCCTTATAAAACATAGAGATGTCAGTGCCAGGTAACAGCCCTCGTGAACGTGCGTGCACGGCAGGAGCGCTCAGAGGTCTCCGTCCCCGGGGACTTCCCTGAAGAACGGGAACAGATAGGTCCGTCTTCGGTGCAAGCACACGTTGCCTGTATTTGTACACGTGGTCACTTACGTCTGAAACTAGAACCTTCCGGGGCCTGCCCCAGAGGACCAGCGCTCGTTAGGCGGCGTGTCTGTGTCTGTTTCGCAGACGAGGAGCCCGAGGCCATCTGGAGGAGGCGAGTTGCCTGGTTCCCCGGGTGGTGGTGAAGCCGGGGGTGTGACCGCGCGGGCCAGCTGCCGAGCAGAGGCCCCACGCCGCCCTCCCCAGGGAGGGGACGTTCGCCTCATGCGTGGACAAGATGGCCGTGTGGCGCCGTGTGGGGGACCCCGGCCCAGAAGTGGACGAGCGGGGGTCACGGTGCTCTGTCTGTTAAGGATCCTTACGACTGTGTAAAACGGTTCGTGGCCACCAGGACGTAATTCTGGCCGCAACGTCCGCGTCTGACTTCCCGATGTCTGCCGGGAATCCCGTCTGGCTCTCTGAGCCGACGGGCGTGTATTTCTGCGGCCGGGACGCTCCGTGCCGAGGAACAGGCAGATGCGCCGCCATTCTGCGGGATGGAAAGGGCCAGTTTGCCGAGTCGTTGCTCCAGTGGGTCCTCTCCGGGTATATCGACACTTTTCCACGCCGGAGTGGGATCCGCAGTGGATGCGAACGACAGACGTGACCAAGTGCACGGGCTCGTGTGTCCAAGCCGCAGAGGCACACGGCTTCCTGCCCTCACCCTCCTCCCTCCAGTCCTCACCGTGCCCCATCCCGGACAGCCCCCTCCCGGCCATCGGCACCCCTCCCCGGGGAGGGGCGCAGTCAGGACTCCTGGGCGCCTGCCAAAAGGTCGGGGGCCTCGGAGCGGTTGTCGGTTCCACCTCAGCATCTGGTGAGTCCCTATCAGGGTACCTCTCTCTGTGGGGCGATGGCAGGTGGACGCCCACTGTCCCAGCAAAGTGCATGGGGATGCTGGGCTCAGCCCCTTGTAGCTACCACCGGGCAGCCCTGTTCGGACTCAACAGACGTTTGCCTGTGAACCGTGGGGGCCGTTAAGTGCACGGGGTTCAAGCAGCCAGCTTACACGGTTGTCCTCGGTTACCCACGCCTGTCCTCTGGGGTCCCTCCGGCCGGCCCAGGGTGCGTCAGCTACACAGGGCCAGCGGGGCCCTCAGGTCTGAGGGCACAGTCGGAAGGAACAATGCACAGTGAGGCTGGCTGGGCTCAGCCTCGCCTCCCCTCCCCTCCACCTCCCTGTTCCTGTGTCCAGGCACACGGTTTTGGTCTTCCCTGTTGGACTGAGGGGACACACGCGCCCACGGCAGGTATGGCGGGCACCTGGCCCCCGGGTTCCTCTCCGGGTGAATCCAGACGCCTCCTGTCGGAGGCAAGAAGCGGAGAAACCGTGCATCCACGCCCCAGCGGGGGGCACGCGGGGCTGCTGGTGCACACGGCCGCTGCGGGGGCGGCTTGGGCCGAGGGGCCTGGTTCCGCGCCGTGTGCAGGTGGGGGAGCGTGCAGCGGGTGCTGGATGACAGGGGAGGGGGGAGTCTCCACTGCGAGACGGCCGTGTGGAGTGCGAGCACCTGTGTTGTCGCCGATGTTGGAGCGGCTCCTCGGGGCAGTGTTCGGACACCGGGCGCCGCCGAAAGCCACCGTCACCGCTCAGGGAGTGACGGGCCCGGCTGCTCCGATGAGTGACCTGCTCTGAGCAGGGGAGGCGGTGCCCACAGGAGGGCAGGGGCGGGCAGCGTCGGTGCACGGGGGTCTGGGGTGGGCGGGAAAGTCTGCTGTCGGGGCCCCCGGCTCCCTGTGGCCAGTCCTGAGCCGGAGCCGCGTGATTGATGACGCCTGTGGCCGGGCCTCCCCGTCCGTCAGTCACACGTGGTAAGTCCCGTGGATTTGAGTGTCTTTCTTGGTCTTCGGCCTCCACCTTCAAGCCCTTACCTGCTCACTCAGGATTACGTCCAGGTTCTCTTCCTGCTCGAGACTCTTGGGGCTGTGGGCGATGTGCGTGCAGGTGCGTGTAGGTGTGCGTGTTAGTACAGATGTGCATGTGTACAACAGGTGTGTGCAGGTGTGTGCGGGCGTGTGCAGGGGCTGACTCATGTCTCCAGCTCGGAGGACCCCCTCATTGCCACGCTGGTCCGATTCCTCTCCGCCTTTCAGTCAGGATCTGGGAAATGGAGGTGTTGTTGTGGCTCTTTGGGGATTAAGCTCCCGATTCCCCATTAGAAGATGCCAGCCCCGTTTTAAATGCATTACATGTAATAACCCACTTAATCCGCAAAAGTCGTAGGAGTCCGGTGCATTGGTTACCCCACTTTACGTAGGCGGGAAGTGAGCGTGAGCAGGTCGCGTGTTTATAGGCGTGCACGCTGGTGTGTATAGAAACATTGCTAAGCTGCCTGTCACGTTAGTGCCGCACAGCTAACCCAGGGCACTTCCTAGAGCCTGGAAGACTTGTGACTCTAGCCGCGCGTCGTTTGCCCCGTCGGCCCACGAACGTTCCGTGCGCAGAAGCGGCGTTGCGTGTCCCTCGCTCAGACCCCAGCCCGGGGTGACGTGTTGCTTCACGGTCCTGCTCTTTGCTAAGTGGCCGTCAGTGGACCTGGGGAAGATAACGTCGCGTGGGTTCCTCATCACCAGTCCCTTAGGACTTACCGTCCTCGAAGGCGTGGCTCTGGCGGTAGGGTATTCTCCGCGGGCGAGGGGGTGGCCAGAGTGGGGCCGGCACGGGCAGGGGGTCAGAGAAGACTTCCGGGCGGTGGCTCTCGGCCGCCCCAAGGTCTGGCCCCCGTGTCCCGGTGTTCACAGCACGTGTGCCCACGGCCGAGCCCGGCACCTTCCAATCCCCCCGAAGACTCACCTGCACACGGGCCTCAGTGACCGCGGGAGCCTTGCCCGAGACTTTGGGCAGAGGAGAGCGAGGGCAGCAGCCGTGTCCCAGGAAGCCCAGGGACCCCTGCCCCGCCTTCTGCCCTCAGAGACCCCCATCAGCCGCACCCCAGCCAGAGCCTCCGCTGTCCTTTGCCCCGGCATCACCCCCCACCCCCCATCCCACTCTGGCCAGGTGGGGGGGACGAGCTAGCGAGGAAGCCCCGCTCACAGAGGCCGCCCCCGTGGCAGGCGGGTGGTCTGGCGGCCTTGGTGTCGCTCTTGTATCTGGGGCTCGTTTCTGCTGCGCAGGGCTCAGCAGTCTCTCCCCGCGGCTCACACCGTCTGGAGGGACGCCGCCGAGCGCCCGTCTCCCGCGTCTGTGCTCCGATGGGACAGAAACCCTGTGACCTTTCACGTGGTGCTGGGTCCGCTGGCCTCCGCTGCGCGCCGGCGATCCTGCCCCTTCCGCAAACGTTCCCAAACTCAGTGTGTCTGAATATTCTCGGCTGGCCCTTCAGCCCAGAAAGTCAAAGTTTAGCAAGCCACATGTGGGCGGCTCACGGTGATGGGATTTGCGTGGTCCAGACGATCCGGTAAACTGGCTGAGTGGAGAAATAAATACGGTGAAGCAGACAGACGCTGACGGAGAAACACGTGCTTCTAACAAACCCCTTTCCCTCTGGACACCCCCCCCCCCCCGCCGCCCCTTCAGCTTCACGGGCGGGAAATCCCGCGGCTGGCCCCCGACCCCGCGGTCACGACACGGGCGCCCGAAGTCGGAAGCCGCTTGCGGCCGAGGCTTCCACGCGGCACCCCTGCCCGCGGGCCTCCGGGGCTTTCCACCGTCAGGCTCGTGGGCACCCGGCTCTCAGGATGCTGCCCAGCTTTGTTTCCCTGTCCCGATGGCCGTGCCCGCCGCTCCTGCGCGTACGGGGCCCTCACCGGCCACCGCTGCTCTTGTCACTGTCGTGGACGCGGAGGCGAGCGCTGGGGACACGATGCGGCCGAGTGTGCTGTTCCCACGGCCCGGGAAGCGGTGGCAGGAACGAGGCAGGCACAGAGCATGGGCCCGTGTCCTCTCCTCCGTGTGACCGGCCGGCACGAACGTGCCCCGGGGCCCCTGTCGCCCTGACTCGGTCCTTCCACGCCTTTACTGGGCCACATGCTCCTCTTTCTCCTTCCGCCTGCCAACAGAGGACGTGGAGCGATGCCCCCACGTGCGCACATGCCCCCCGGGGCCTTGGGGGGGCTGTCGGGACAGCCGGTGTGCATGGGCACCAGAGGGAGGCCTGGGTGCTGCCACAGGACCCTTCGGTGTGGCAAGGTCCTGCCTGGCACAGCCGAAAGCAGTGGACTAGATGTGGGGACGCGCAGAGGAGTGTAATCTGGCTGGCAGTCAAGGCGGTCTTCATGGAGGAGGTGGCCAGTCTCACAGGATAAACAGGAGGAGCCAAGTGAGCGGAAGAGGGGAGGGCACAAGCGAAAGGCAGGCCATGCGATGCCATGGGGGACACAGTCTGTAGGCAGGGGACAGGCTCCCGTGGTTGTCGCAGGGCTTGCCGGGTTGAGTTTCTGTGGCGGGTCCTAGCACAGCACTGCGGGTTCAGCCCTGGCCCCTCTGCGTCCTTCTCCGAGATCATCTGGAAGCATCTCCCCACCTGCACGTGAAGCCGATAAGAAGCTCGGGAATGCGTTGAGGGACGAGGACAGCCACCTCCGCCAGGCTCGGGAGTGCGTCGAGGGACAAGGACAGCCAGGCATCCCGCAGCAGGAGAGGTGGGCGTGGCTTGGTGGTGCCCCCACGCATCCCCACCCCTAGTGACCAGCCCCAGCTGTGACTGTCGTCGCGGTGATGGGGGCCAGCAGGACCGGCCATGCCCCTGTCCCTGGTGTCCGGGCCTGACGAAGCTCACCCGCCTGTGTCTGGTCTGCGAGGGCACCGAGTCTCTCTGGCCGTGTGCTGCCCTCGGCCCCTGGACCCGAGGTGTGGGGTGGAGACACCGAAGCTCCTCGCGCACGCTAGCCAGCCCCTGTCACCTGACTGCGTCTGTCGGTGTCGCTCTCGGAGTCTAGTGGTGCCGTCCCAGCAGCATCCGGACCCGGGCTGCGGGCCCACGGCTCCCTCCCCGGCTCTCGGCTTGGGGCTGGTTTCTCAGTCCCAGACGGTCACCTTGGCCGGGAGAAACCAGGTCCACAGAAGTGTGAGGACCCGAAGCGATGATGCGCGGAGGCGGTCCCCACAGGAGCTGGGCTGCAGGAGGAGCTACGAGGCCGTCGGTTCGAGCCCACGGTCTTCTCCAGTCCCGGATGAACCTGCGCTCCCAGCAGCCTGTGTCGGCACAGGAGACCCTGTCCATGCTCCCAGGGAGCTTAGGGTGGGAAGGACAGGGACAGAAGTGCCCGGTGGGGCCCCTAACCACAGACGTCCCAGTGCTTCCGTGCTCCTGGCCCCGGACACTCGTGCCGCGTGCGTCCAGGCCCCCTCTGCGTCTCCACAGCACACAGCACCGCCCGACGCATGGGGACGAGGCGCCCTGGCACCCGCTGTTTGCATCAGGATGGCCCTGGTGGGGGGAGGTGGCACCCCTCCCCCCCTCTGGGTGTCCACGAGCCATCTACCCCCACGGGCTTCTCTTTGTCCCCGCCATGTTTCTTTTTTTTTTTTTTTTTAAAGAATCTACATTCTCTGCACTTTTTTTTTTTTTTCAACGTTTATTTATTTTTGGGACAGAGAGAGACAGAGCGTGAACGGGGGAGGGGCAGAGAGAGAGGGAGACACAGAATCGGAAACAGGCTCCAGGCTCTGAGCCATCAGCCCAGAGCCCGACGCGGGGCTCGAACTCACGGACCGCGAGATCGTGACCTGGCTGAAGTCGGACGCTTAACCGACTGCGCCACCCAGGCGCCCCTCCCGCCATGTTTCTTAGGCACCCAGATACAGCTCTTCAGACCTTACAACATCCTGTTACTGTCACGTCTAAAGAGATAGAAAGAGCACCACCTTGTGAACAGTTAGGCCCAGGCTTTCTCTCAGGAAACACGCTGAGTTGTTTGGGGAACAGGTCAGGCTCGTGCTGGGAGGGAAACCCGCCGAGGGTGCTTCCAAGGGGCAGTGCCCGCCGAGACCCCACCCCTCCTGGGAGGGCAGGCGCTAAGCCTGTTCCCTGACCCTCGTCCCCGCTGCAGCCAGATGACGGGCCGTGCTAACAGACTCACTTCGTGCTGTAGGTTCTCACAGGACAGAGTCCGGGGTGGAATCGGGGCATCGCCAGCCTCTGCTGCACCTGCTGCGTTCCCGGCCTCGACGCGGGAGCAGCTGGGGAGAAAGGTCGCTCTGCCGCTGGATGCCTCACCCAGCCTGGGGCCCGGTGCCACGGGGGTCTGGCAGCCCTGAAGGACTAGCCCCCAGGACGCCCCCTCCCACCTGCCACCTTGCGCCTACGGGCCAGCCAGTTCCCTCACCACCCCGCACCCACCAGGGGTGGATTTTGGCCCCCGAAGGTGTTAAGCGTCCGGAACGCGTTCTTCTCCCACAGTCTCCGTCTGATACATGCTCTGGTGGCATTTGTGCGCGGGCAGTCATCTGGGGACATCGATTTCCCAGGCAGAGGAGCGCTGTGGGAAAAAGGGACGTTTGCTGATTAATGGAGGGAAGAGTTGTAAGCCCCCGTTCTTAGGTGAATCATTAATTACAAATGAAACCTGACATTATGTGACCACATAATTAATAAGGTAAATCTAAAACTCATAATTTAAACTAATGAGATAATTTTGAACATTTCAGATGTCTGGAACTGAGGGAGTGAGGTCTATAGATTATAACTGACTCTTGAAGCATTTTCTCTCTCGTTTACTCATTGCCGGGTTGGGAGGGCATGGTCATTGTTCTTGCCTTTTCAACACTTTCTCCTAATTAAGAACATGATTGCACGGGGACGCCTGGGTGGCTCGGTGGCTTAAGTGTCTGACTCTTAGATTTGGCCCAGGTCAGGATCTCGTGGTTTGTGAGATTGAGTCCCACGTCGGGCTCTGTGCTGAGAGCCCAGAGCCTGCTCGGGGTTCTCTCTCTCCCTCTCCCTCTGTCTCTGCCCCTCCTCTGCTGGTGCTCTCTCCCTCTCTCAAAATAAACTTAAAAAAGAATGTAATTGCATATAATTTATAAAATTAAAGTCTCGGGTTTCAGACGCCTGCAGCACGTGCAGTCCCATACAGAGACGCATGAAGGTGTTAATGGTCATGAGGACACGTGGGTTTCAAGCCTGGCCTCTGATTTCTCGGACCCGCGTGCGCGTCCGTGAAGCCAGACTCCGGAGTGAAAGTGTGGGTCCCCACGCACCGGAGCGCGGACCGGAGCGACCCCGGGTGGGTTTAGCCAGAGGCACACGGTGGGGCCACATGTCCCCCCACTGACAGACCTTCTCTCCGTCCCTCATTTAACTTTCTCTTCTCTTTTGTTGCTTTTCACCCTACGGTGACTTAGCTGTAAGAACATGGCTATAAACGTTAGGATTTACGTTACTAATGGCCTTCCGGAAGCATCGGTCACACAGGGTGGTGCGAGTCTCCGGGAAGCAGGGCGGTAGGAGACACTGAGGGCAGACAGGACGCTGTTTGCAGGGAGCCAGCTTCCCTCGGAGGCTCTGATCAAGGGTCTTGCTGTAAGTGAGCAGCCACTGTGTCCTTTGTGTCTGGGTCACTGGTACTCAGCTCCAAGCTCCCGCCCATTGTCTTCTTGGGATCCCGATTATTCTCACCCTCTGAGACAGACTTTGGGGGCGCCACAGAGCCCCCCAGCATTGGCCCGCCCTTCCCGGCTCTCCCTCCCGCCGCCCGGGGGCTCGGGGCTCTGAGTGGGGCGCGGTGGGCAGACCCGCCACATTCATGACGTGAGCCGAGGGTGAACCCTGGGCAAGAAAAAGAGCAAGAACATCCCATTTGCCTTCGGTGGCATTTCAACACCAGTGTTTTAGTAAGTAAGTGGGACCGAAAAGAGCCGAGGGAGGCCTGTGCCTTTGTTTTCAATTGAGCGTTTATGGTCCTTGTTTCATAATTGAATTAAAACAGAGAAAGCTGGTACATTTTATTGCCTATAAGTAGCGGAGGGGAAGTTTGTTCCGAAATGTGTTCCTTGGGTGAACTGCCCGTAGGTTAAACAGAAAAGCAGCCTCTGAAAACCTTAGGACGCTGCTTAAGGACGAGCAAAACGTTACGCTTAAACCATGCGTGGCACAGGCCATTTCTCACTTTACATTCTTACTCGTCATAAGATTTAAACCTGAGCCCACCATCCCGGGACAGAATGATGGGGTTTGAGAGTGACGCGCAGGAAGGCTGGTATGTGTCCCCTTGCGGAGGGGCTGAGGACGGGACACTCCTGGCGGGGACACTGTTGGGGGAGGGGGGGTGTCAGCGCATTAGCATCCTGCGGTGGGGAATTCAAGAGAGGGCTTTGTCCCTGGGACAGAGGCCACTGTGTCATTTTGGGAGCAACCTCGGGGGGGCAGAAACGAAGGAGTGGCCCAGCGCTGGGACCTGAAGCCACACGAGGAGGGCAGCGTCTGGGGGGCACTGGGGCACAGCTCTCCTTCTGCGCCCGGGACCCCAGGCGTCCAGGCAGAAAGAGGCTCAGATTTCCCAGGGGTGGCGAGTCTGGGCAGCAGGTTGAGGGAGGGACCGGGGACAGGCCTACAAGGGGACGTCGCGCACGGGGCCGACGTGAGGACCGTTGGTCCTGGGGGTGGTGAAGGTCGCGGGCCCGCCCGCCGCCGCTGCCTGTCCCGAGGCGGGGTGTCTGCTTCCTCCACGGTCCGTCAGCCCGCAGCGTCTTCAGCTGTGTGGCGGTGCTCAGACATCGTAGTTCTCCAAATGTCCGCGGGTTGACACGTGAGGGAACAGAGGCTTCCTTTCTTGCTCTGATTTCTACCGCCTTTTCCTTTCTGGCTGGGTTTCTTTCTGTCTCCTTCTGTCTTCGCTGTTCGCTGCAGAACGAAGGCTGACTTGGAGCAGAAGAGGGGGAAAGGCAGGAGGGAGACGGGGGCTGGCAGGGACAGATGGCACGTGGGGGGACACTGAGGGTCCCTCTTCACCCTGCCGCCCCCCAGGGCCCTGTCCTCCGTGCCCTCGCATCTTCGCAGTTTGCACTGTCTTACGTGGAGGCAAACGTGAGGGGCAGTGTGTGTTATTCGTTGCGTCGTGACCTAAGGGGCAACGTCCGTCACTCAATTGTTCTCTTTGCGGTTTTATTCCCACTAATGTGTTGCCTGTTTGTGCTGGTGGCTGGCCAGCCAGGTCTTGTAACGTGAGCCGCGTTTCGTAAAATTGCTATTTGTGGCAAACGAGTATGGATCCGTGTGCTAACGACCGCAGCCAAAGATCCACTTGGGGATGGACATCTAAATACACACAGCTCCTAAATGTTCAACCCGCGGGCAAATCTGGGAAATTCACCTGCCATCACCGATGACGTACTGTGCACTTGAGTGTTGAGCACCGGCACGCACAGTGGGGCCACAGGGGCAGCACCAGACGCAGGGAATTTAGAATTAAAAGACCTAGAATTCGGGCGCCTGGGTGGTGCAGTCGGTTAAGCGTCCGACTCTTGATCTCAGCTCAGGTCGTGATCTCATGGTTTGTGAGTTAGAGCCCCGCGTGGGCTCCAAGTTTGGAGGCTGCTTGGAATTCTGTCTCTCCTCCCCTCTGCCCCTCCCTGCTTGTGTGTGCTCTCTCTCTCTCTCTCTCTCTCGCTCCCTCTGTCTCTCAAAATAAATAAATAAGCTTTAAAAAAATTACAAAAAAAGACCAACCTTCAAGCTCCCTTTGGCTGCTTACTGTCCATAAGTCTGATGCAGGTCCAAAGGCCTCTTTGAAACTCGGTCTTGTTCTTTTTCTCACCTTGCCCCCAACCCACTCACACCCAGGGATGAATCACAAACCGCGGTAATTCCTCCCTGTCACGGTGATGTAAGCTGGGAAGTCTTCATAAAGGCGCTCACCTGTCGGGAGAGACATTCAGACAGTATCCCCACCTCGCGGAGTTTAAGTTGTGCTTGGGAAAGCCAAAGTTTCTTATGTGAAATAAAGGACAGAAGAATCAAAGGCAGAGAGTCAAGACTTGATAGTGCATTTAATGAACGAAGAGCACACTTGGGGCTCAGTTACCGGGGGATCCAACTTCCTACGTGAGCAGACTTGCTGTGCATCGTGACGGACTGACTCCTCAGCGGAGGGCTGGAGCCGTGGGTGGGGGGAGGGGGGCAGGACATGCCCTGAACGAAGGAATAGCTTTTGTCAGGAGCAGGTGGCGTCTGTGGGACACGGAGGGACGTAGGGGGGACGCCCTGGGTGGCAGGAGGCTGATGAGACAGCACAGACCGGCTTTGTGCCGCGATGCCAGGTAGGTGGTGCGGATACGACCAAGTATGGCTCGACATACGAAATTAGTGTTATACGTGCCCAGGGTCACGGCTGCATTTTTAAAGCACCCAGCTTTAAAGTTATTTCATGCTGCTCTGGGATGCATTTAATATCAGAAGCATTTTAAAAGTTAGAATCTCTGTAAAGAATCTACAACCACACTGATTTGTTTGAGAGGTTAAATCCCTTCTTAAAAAGTGAATTTTATCATAAAAATTGTGAGCACATAAGGAAGAAAAGAGTATATTAAATCTCCACCGGTCTGTCCCAGACACATAATTTCAAGACTTCTTCTTTTTTTTTTTTTTTTTTAATTCTTTTTTTCCTCAACGTTTATTTATTTATTTTGGGACAGAGAGAGACAGAGCATGAACGGGGGAGGGGCAGAGAGAGAGGGAGACACAGAATCGGAAACAGGCTCCAGGCTCTGAGCCATCAGCCCAGAGCCTGACACGGGGCTCGAACTCCCGGACCGCGAGATCGTGACCTGGCTGAAGTCGGACACTTAACCGACTGCGCCACCCAGGCGCCCCCTGACTTCTTAAGTAAAGACCAGTCTTGTTTTATTTATGCATCTGCTCCCCCCTGCCACCACCGATTTCCAGATTATTTTGAGGCAAATTCTAGTCATTGTTAACGAATCAAAAGTATCTGCCTTCCTTTCAAATAGTCAATATTGGGGCAGCATCCAATACCTACTTGTGTTTGGTAAATAAAATCTGTATGACCAGGCTTATGATTTTCCTCTGCAGTGAGACCTTGCACCTTCTCTGTGTCCCTCTTGTGCTGTGTCTCTCAGCACTGCGTGGAAACCAGCCCCGCCCGCATGTCCGTGGCCTCTAGTTGGGCTCCTGGAGGATGGCGGCATGGACCGTCCCCACGTCAACACGGCCCCTGCTTCTCAGGTGTTCACACACCTGGAGGTTGTTTTATGCCAGGCTATCCATTTTGGAAATCTGCAGACAGCCGCGTTCCCACGTGGTTCCACCTAAATTTGGTTAAGTACATCTGTAGGAAGAGCTTCCTTCTCAAGTTAACTAAGACCACGTTGGTCGAAGGGGAGTCCAGTCTTTCCGGCACACGTCCCTTATGTGCTGGGTTACAAAAGAAGCCTTCCCCGAGCTCCAGCGGCTACGGCCACTGGTAACCCAAACTGGGCAGACGACCAGAGAAGTACTTCGGTCATAATTATCTGCCTTTTTTTAACGTGTGGGCTACATACAAAGGTGTAAATGGAAGCAGATTGGAATCTGGTAGGACGAAACACGTAGATATCCCAAGTGCTGTTCATACCGTAGCAGGCTAAGTGCCCCGGGAATATGAAGCACGGATCGTGACGTCAGTTCAGAGGGGGAAGGTCTTAGCAGGAGGGGGTCCAGGAAGTCGCCTCCAGGTGGGCCTAGCACAGGGGCACCCGGAGGGGGCGGAGCGGGAGGGAAAGTGGCCCAGGTGGAGTGGGAATGGTGTGGGATTGTCGTGCACGAGGCGGGGCGAGGTCTTACTGGGAACAACTTCACGTGACGGAGGGAGGAGCCACCGAGGGTCCAAGGAGCAAAATGACTGACGGGAGGGTCCAGAGAAGGCCCGGCTCAAAACTGCAGGGGAGAAGACGTCATACGCCAGGTCCCTCACCGAGGTGAAGCCAGTTTGTGCCCAGCTTTCTGTTATTGGACGGACGGCTTCCTCACCTTACGGAGGAAAACAAGCACGTGGTGACCCCGGAAGAAGCAGATATGGCTCAGAGAACAGAGGAGAACTTTATGAACCTGGAGAGATTTGAGAAAATATGGCATCATGGCCAAGAGGATGAAATGAAGAAGCAATAACTAAGGAAGAAAAAAGTATTCTTCCAGATTTAAAATACGGCGGCTGGGGTGCCTGGCTGGCTCAGCTGGTTAAGTGTCCGGCTCTTGGGTTTGGCTCGGGTCACGATCTCATGGTTTGTGAGATTGAGCCCCGTGTCGGGCTCTGTGCTGACGGTGCGGAGCCTGCTTGGGATTCTCTCTCTCTCTCTCTCTCTCTCTCTCTCTCTCTCTCTCTGACCCTCTCCGCTCTCTCAAATAAATAAACTGAAGATAAAATTAAATGAAACAGGGCTGCCAAAAAATTCAGAAAAATGGGGAAAATGTTGAGGGAGTCTCTGGTACGTAGAACTGGAAAACAGAAAATGTGATCGGAAAGAGAAGGAAATTCGTTAACTCTTCATCTGTCGTGTCGGGGAGTCCTCGGCATTCCGGACTCACCAAGAAGCAAGGCATGAGAGTTGTTACCTCTGGAGGGGCTGACAACAGGCTACCCGCCTCTGGGAGCGGCAGGTGCCAGGGACCCGCTGTGACTCCAGCCTTGCTACTCTGGTCATTTGGTGACCTTTCCCGTGTAGGGCCGACCAGGAGTATTTCCACAGGTCAGTTACGAGCACAGGGCGGGCAGCGGGCCGGTAGGACTGGGGCTCTCGGTGGGAGTGAGGGTGGGGTGGGGGCCCCGGGTCCTCTCCTGTCGGGAACCAGTGAGGGTTAAGACCACCGTGCCCCCCGAGGGGCTCTGCTCGCGTGTCCCCTGCATCCCACCCGGTGGCGGGGTGGCACTGACCTCGGGAGGGCGGCGTGCGGGAGCCCCGGCCACGGGCCTGGACGGACAAAGGGGAAACCCTAGAGCCTTGGCCACCATTTATTTGTTCCTCACGGTTTACTTTCCAAGTATCTGTATTCACGCAGCAATGTTTGGGAGAAGCGTGAATTTTCAAACATTTCTTTGTTTGAAATCACGATGCCTGTTTCTGGCTCATTTCTGGCCTCTTTCAAGTTGGAGTTCTGCTGTTTCCATAAATAACTGCTGAATGCATTCCTAGATTTCCTATCTGGTGCTTGCTGATTCCTAAGCCCTCTCCTCACCCCGGCCTCCCTCCAAAGACATCAAGACATCAGCCCATTGTTCTGGGCACCAGTCGGGCTCTGAGTCCACTGTCCCCTCAGGCTCAGGCTTGACATCTTGACGACAGGGGATCTTGTGCCTTCGCCTGGGTCCTCGGTCCTGCTAGTCGTGCCCACCCGGGACCAGCTGGAAACTGCCGGCCGCTGACGTGGATGTTTTCACCTCGCTGGCCCTGTCTCCACGGAGCGCCTGCCGGCCGGGTTCAAAGCACCATTGTCCCTAATCAAAGTCAACCACCCTTTCAAATTAGACCTTTCCTGTTTTCCATAAATAAGTTTCCGAACGCATCGCGTCACTCTTTTTAAACAAAAATAACCTATTTATTGTCATGGATGACTCTGAAGAATTTTCCGGGTGGACGACCCTTGGCGGTTCCTGTTTTCCGGCTGCAGGGGTGGAGGGCGCTTTAGTGGACGGACAGCCCAGGTCTCCCGCCGAGCCCCCACACCTGTCCCTGGCATCCACGGAGAGCTGGACGGGGCAGAAAATGACTGTGGCTCCTTATTGATATTGATCTGATGGTAACTGTTTAGAACAAGCACATCAGAACTGCGGGACACATCGGCTGTTTTTAGCAGCAATCGGTAAGGAGATGGTGAACGCCTCAGAGCGTCTTGTGGCGGACTGACTTCTGCTTGTCCGTGGGGCCCTCCCTGACCCCGTCCCCCACGCCCAGGTACCACCACCGGGGCCTCTGGAGGTGGGGGGCCGGCAGACCTGTGTAGAGCTGGCCAGCACGTCTATTCCCTGAGTTCCTTGTCTGTTCCAGGAGCCCGACCTCAGCACTACGGGCCTTCCACCCCCAGCTTTGGCCGGGTGGGAGCTGGGGGGAGAGGAGGTTCCTCCATGCCTGGGACCGGTGTTTCCATAGCACAGAGCCCAGCTCTCTGGCCTTTTTGGAGAGAGAGAGAGAGAGAGAGAGAGAGAGAGAGAGAGAGTGTGTGTGTGTGTGTGTGTGTGTGTGTGCGTGCGTGCGTGTGTGTGTGTGTGTGTGTGTAGGAGCATGTACCGAGCATGACCTCCCTTTCTTCCACATGCACACATATGGCCCAGACCTGGGGCCCATCAGTGCATCCCCCGTGTCCATGTGGACACACGTGGCCCAGGACCCGGCACCACACAAGTACACAGGTAGCTTCAGAGCGAGTGGGAGTGTGATGACTGAGGGGAGATGGGAGGGACAGGGCAGCTGGGAAGGCGAGGAAGGGGCTTGGGGTGCCCACCCAGGGTGCAGCCCTGTGGGGCTCCCACACCCACACCTTTGACCCGCTCTGGAAGCCGGGGGCGTAGGGGGAACGTGGGAGCCCGCTTCTGCTCTCGGTGTGGCCCACGGCAAGGGTGTCTCAGCCAAGAAGAAGAAGCCTTCCTTCTCGGGAGGCAGAGTCTGTGAAGGCGGCAAGAGTGTCCCGCCCTCCGCACACGGAGCCCCCCGGCGTCACGGGCAGGTGGCCGGGGACCGCGGTCCCTGAGATGCTTGGTCGTCTGGGGCCGTCCCCACTCCCAGACGGTCTCCCGGCCACAGAGAGATGTGTCCGGTTTCTCCGCAGAATGAGCACTGCCATGACATCCCAACACGTCTTCTAGAAGAATATGCATTTGTTTAAAAATCAGGACTGAAGTCAAGAAAAAGATCTGGAGGTCCGACTGGCCCTGTCTGCGGGTGAACAGTGACTAGCCTGTATCTGCTGCATTTATTGAACTGAGATCACGATTTGACAAATTTCTGCCTGTTAATAGCTTACTGCTCAAAGAGGGGGGATTCTGGCAATGATAGGATGCGTGTCTCATTAGTACCTGCGGGTTAACTGGTTAATTACGGCTGTTGTCTGGTGTTAACGTGAGAGATGAGTGTTGTCAGCTCGCTTATCTTGCCTGAATTTTGATGGTTTCAGGGTGAAATATCACCGCCGGGTCAGGATTTATGTACCGATGCAGTGTTTACCCTGGGTTTGGTGTCTCTCCCGCCGTGTCCCCAACCCTGGACCCTGCTGCGTGCTTCCTTGAACCACTCTGCTTCTTTAATCTCCACCGAGGACCTTTTCACACAGTGTCTTTTTGTGTGTGATCTTCCCCCCAAATTGACTTTAGAGCGGACGTACAACCTACGATCTGTCAGCTGGCAGGACCCTCCAGAGAATCGACAGGACCATATCACTGGCTCGGCTTATAAATGGGGACTAGGTCGGGGCAGAGGCCACATCCATCAGGATCGCAGATTTCAGACCCCCTGGCTCCCCAGTGAGTCTGTCCCGTCCTCCTCGTAAATGCGAACATGGGTGAACTCTTGCCCACCCGGCTGGGATCTCTGACGCTTGCCGATTCGTGGGGCGCGCGGTCAGAGAACTCAGCTCACCTCCGAGTCCAGGTCTCGTCCGCTCCACGACGGGGTCCGGCCCCGACCTTGACTGGGCCCTGCCGGGCGGCCTCTCCTGGGGCCCGTCACCCAGTTTCCCCACTCAGCCTGTGGTCTTTGCCCCAACTTGGCTTTTCTCCTCCGCTGATTTCAGAGCCAGAATCGAAGACAGAGGCTGACAAATCGACCTCACTTGTTCTTATCAGACCGCTGATGCGGCATCGTGCCGTGCATGCTGGCCCTCTCCTATCCCCCTAACTTAGTGGGGCCGCTGTGACCGAACTTGAGTGTCTCTTCGGTATCGAGAGTGTTGTAGTGGGCGGGGGGCTCTCCCTCCATCATCGACGTAGCATCACGGACTCTACCTGCTTTGGAATTCCTTATTTCCACGCCCAGTGATCACAGTTGTTACTGGATGCTTTCTACCTGAACCAGCCGTGGGCTGGCGGGTTCCATCCAATTTTGAGTGGAGACGGTTACCAGGTACTTTCTTCAATATGTTACAAAAAGACCAGGACTGGAGTGACGAGCTGGGGGTTGTTCCCTGCCCCTGACTTCTAACAGCCGTGTCACCCACTTTCTCAAAAGTATCATTCTTCTTGTCTTCACAATGTCGGACGGTTTCTCTGCGATGCCCTGATGAAAGGAAACAGGAAAATTGCATTTAAATGACGTGCTAGACACAGTGGAATTGTGGGGAGATTCCCTTCTTCCCTGTCATCTGTAGGGACTGGGAGTTGGCTCATTTCAAACATGACAAAGAAAATTGTGGCTAAAAAGCTTCTAGAGGTGAGGGTCACACTCCAGAATGGTCCACAGTGCCACACTTTACTTTGGCCATCGATGTCTGAAAGTCTACGACTTTGCTTCTGTGTAGGGACGGATAAGCATTAAAAATGGATCATCTTATGTTCGAGAGTGATTTTATCTCCTGTTTTGGCTTTTTACCTCCTGCATTAACTACCTTTGATGCACAGCAAATTACCCCAAACGTACCCACGTAAAAAGCGAGCACTTCGTGCCATACTATGGCTGTGGGTCAGCTTGGTGGGGTGCCTGTGTCCCAGGGTCTCTCGTGATGTTGCTTCCAGCTGGGAGTCAGGGCTGTGGTCTCACCTGAAGGTTTGACCGCGGGCAGTTGTGTCTCAACGCGTCCGTATGACCGTTCGCCAGCCTCAGGTCTTTGTCACTCTGGCTTTCCAGGGCCCTTGGTGTTTGCCTGTCCGAATAGCCTCACGTTCCTGCACGCTGTCTGCTTCCATCGGGGAGATCTCCCTCAGCAGGTGACGGTCCCTCCCCAAACATCTCGTGGGCTCCTACCACGTCCTGGTCCTGGGCTCCTCACCTGTACATCTATGACCTCTCTGCCACAGCCATCCAAGGGTCAGAGAGCCACCTGTCCTTTGTACCTTCAGGGCCCTGGGGGTTCAGAGCCTTGCAGACTCTCACTTCGGGTTGATGCCTTGGCGAGCTTGGAAGATTGCAGAGCTGTTCACACCAGGTGCTCTGGATCTCTTCATCCACACCTTCCAAACTTTATCCCATTTGAAATACCTAATCAGGGATGATAAAGTTCTGATCTCCCCCAGGGGCTGCTTGCCGTATGCTGTTTGTTCCGGCTACTTTCTTGGCACGTGGTTCTGCATTTTTACAACAGCAGGGGAAAATGGGGCACTTTTTGGCCTATCCCGGTGGTCGACGGATGTGGAAATTTTGAAAGCTGCTATCTATAAAGAACTGTGTGTTCCTGCAACGTATTTTTTTGCCTCAAAGACGTGAAATCTGTCCTTTTGTGTCTGTCCTGTAGACGTGTCAGAAAGACTTAGATTTTACAAAAATGCAGATACCACTAAAATGTTTCAATGTATGTATATTACAAACTCAATTTATGGTTCAGGCATGTTTTTAAAAAAGCAGGAAAATGAACTATTTGCACAGAGTATATCTCTTACGGTTTTTTTTTTTAAATCCTCACGTTAAAAGAAGTTTACTTGTGCTAAAATACACATAACATAAAATTTATCGTCTTGGGGCACCTGGCTAACTCAGTCAGTAAAGTGTGAGACTCTTGATCTCAGGGTTGTGAGTTCAAGCCCCACATAGGGCATGGAGCCTCCTTTTTAAAAAAATTACCATGTTATACATTTTTAAGAATATAGTGCCGTGGCAGGGCACCTGGGTGGCTCAGTTGGTTAAGCGTGCGGCTTCAGCTCAGGTCATGAGCTCGTGGTTCGTGGGTTTAAACCCCACGTCGGGCTCTGTGCTGACAGTTCGGAGCCTGGAGCCTGCTTCGGATTCTGCGTCTCCTTATCTCTGCCCCTCCCCTGCTTGCACTCTGTCTCTCTCTCTCTCTCTCTCTCTCTCTCCCAAAAGTAAATAAACATTAAAAAATTTTTTTTAAAGAATATAGTGCAGGGGCGCCTGGGGGGCTCAGTCGGTTGAGCGTCCGACTTCGGCTCGCGTCATGATCTCGCGGTCCGTGAGTTCGAGCCCCGCGTCGGGCTCTGGGCTGACCGCTCGGAGCCTGGAGCCTGCTTCGGATTCTGTGTCTCCCCCTCTCTCTGCTCCTCCCCTGCTCATGCTCTGTCTCTCTGTCTCTCTCTGTCAAAAATAAATAAACATTAAAAAGAAGAATTAAGAAGAAAAAGAATATAGGGCAGTGGTTCCAAGTTCATTGACCACCACTCACCTCCACTCCCAGCCCCTCGCACCTGCCCCTCTACTCTCCATCTCTATAAACTTGACACCTTTAAGAACCCCATGTAAGTGGAGCCACACGATACTTGTCCTTTTGTGGCTGATTTATTTCCCTGAGGACAGTGTCCTCCGGGTCGCAGCACGCGTCAGAATTCCCTTCCTTTTTAAGGTCGAGGAACAGTCTGCTGTGTTTAGACACCACACCGCGTTGATCTGCTCCTTTGTCCCCAGACACTAAGTTGCTTCTACCTTTTGGCTGTTAGGAGAAACGCTGCTGTAAGCACGGGTGTGCCCATAGCTCTTTGAGATTATGTTTCCAGTTCTTTGGGGCGTATAGCCAGAAGCGGGGTTTTCGGAGCATATGGGAATTCTATGTTCCATTTTGTGAGTCACGGCCATGCCGTTGTTCACAGCAGCCGTGCATACGTGCTCACCACCGAGGCACGAGGGCTCCCCCGCCTTCACGTCCGCACCAACAGTTGTGGTTTCCTGGGGAGTTTTTCTCTATCATGGCCATCCTGGTGGGTACGAGGTGCTGTGTGTGTGTGTGTGACTTTCGTTTGTACTTCCCTGATGATGAGTAATGTTGAGCATCTTTTCGTATGCTTGCTAAGTCATTTGTGTATCTTCTTTGGGGGAAATTATCCCCATGTTTTATCAGCGAAACCAAAACATACTGGCGTTCGAAAATGGTACTTGCTAGCACTTCTGCACAACGGATTCAGATACCTGCCCAACCACTTAACTGAGCGGAACGTTGCTGACGTTAGCAGGAAGGTGGATTGCTTTAGAAGCCGTCAACAACTTTTGAAGAGTGCTCCCCTGATCTCTGTTCCCCCAGAAAGGCGGCCCGTGACGTCCCCACCCTCTGAAGTACGGGAGAATATCCGGAGACGTCCTGATCGTGAGTGACCCAAGCATTACTTGCCTTGCAGAGCACGTCTCCGATTTTAGATACAAACTTCTGATGAGAGTTCAGCTTGCTGCTTTCGTCATTTCTGGATCAATCAGCCGGAAGAAAATTGCCTTTCGATAACTTTTCTATTTGGGGACCACTGATCACTGTTCTTTTCAGATCATGGGCTCAGGGAAGATGAAGTAGATGATGAGCCCTCTTGACGGTTTCCACTTTGATTGGGTTATAAATGTGTAATTGGGCCCATCATCACGATGCCGGGCAGACTCTCTGGACTATGAGTTTCTCTTCTGAATTTCTCGCCGAGACCAGCCATCTGCTCTGCCCTGACGCGGTCCTGCCTCTGTGACCGTCGCTTCCCTCTTCCTCACGCAGCTTCCTTCTTGGGGACGTGGGGATAGGGCAGCCAGTTCCTTCCCTGAACAAGGTTTGGAGCAAGTTCTGTGGGAGGGACTTCTCATTTACCTCAGATTTTGGGGTAGGGCTGTGCTCCAGCCGGCCGGCTGATCTTAGCCACTGACTCAATCCTCATGAGGATTGTGTCAGCTCTGGGGTGTTTCCAGTGGAAACATGATTCGTAAAGTACTTCGTGTTGGTGCTTGACGTCTGTACCTGTATTCTTCCCGTGCGCTTCGTATGATTCTCTGCACGCGTGGGGACAGCCACATGGGGTCTTTGCAGAGAAGAGGGTAGGACTGAGCTTCTGGAGTTTTTGCTGGAAGTTTTGTCTCAAAGCTGTTGCAATCCGAGCCTTCTTTCTGTCTGGTAATGGTGGGCGAGGGGAAAATAGAAAAACAAACCCCACACCAGAGAAAGCCCAGTAGCGGCTGTAAAGAGTTTTATAAACATACTTTGAGTCAGTTAACCCTCTACTTTGTACTCTTTTTTTTTTTTTTCAACATTTATTTATTTTTGGGACAGAGAGAGACAGAGCATGAACGGGGGAGGGGCAGAGAGAGAGGGAGACACGGAATCGGAAACAGGCTCCAGGCTCTGAGCCATCAGCCCAGAGCCCGACGCGGGGCTCGAACTCCCGGACCGAGAGATCGTGACCTGGCTGAAGTCGGACGCTTAACCGACTGCGCCACCCAGGCGCCCCTCTACTTTGTACTCTTGATGCAAGTTTAGGGATGTTCTGACCAGGGCATGACTCGGAGTTCTCTGTAAACGAATCCAGAGTGTGCCTTCCGGACGACGAGCCCCCGGAGCTCTCCCTCACCCGGGTTAGCATCGTCGGGGGCCGTGTCGCCACAACACGTGCCCTGTAGATTTTGTCCTGTTTGGAAGCTGTCTCAGCAGCTGTGAGGCTGCAGGCTGGTCTCCTTTAGTGCTGGCCCTTCTGGGTAGAGTGTGAAAAGGTGCCTTTTAACATGTATACTGCTGTTTCTTCCTTGAGGGTCCCAGAAACAAATGACCGTTTTCAGCATCCTGGTAACTTCCACACTGCCCATGTTCCCGATGGTCTAGAACTCCTCTCCTTTACTGAAAAGAAAAAAATCAATAGCTGTTTCAAATACAGATGGCTGTACCACATTTGGTAATAAATGGTTCTACAACCGCCTTCTTTTATTCCTTCTTCACGCTTACTAACTGTGTGCTGTGGGTCAGGTCCTGGCTATCCTGATAGATTCAGAGCTCGACAGAACAGGGCTGGGGCGTGCAGCCTACATGGGCTTGCTGTTCCGTGCGCAAATTGCCGTGGCTTCACGTTCCGTGCCGTCGTAAAAAACATACGGAGTACTTTGCGCAAACGGGGGACAAGGTGTGGGACCCCTCCTGGGAGACACCGGCCGGGGGTGGGGCACTGGGGCTGCTTTGCGTGGGTGTCTGGAGAGAAGGGCGGGATTGGCAGACAAGTCATATGAATGAAGGCCCTGAGGCCCAGAGAAGAATGACCCTCCGATCGGTCTACCGGTTGTTTCTTATACGTGGCAGCCAGGGTGCTATGGGGGGAGGTTGTAGCAAAAATAAGAGCAGAACGTCGGATAAATGAATATCCACCAGGTTCCCCGTGGGACACACACACGTCAGTCCGCAGTTCGGGAACGGGACGGAGGCGGGGCGGACCGACATGTTCACGTCAGTGGGAACGAGGCCGTCAGAGTACTCGGGGAAGAGCTCGTACCCAGGCAGTGGAATGGGACGAGAATTTGAGAAACTCCAGGATTATTTAGGAGAAGTTGAAAAATTATTAGCATCACATTATTGGCATAAGAACATTTGGCCCCCTAGCTTAGGTTGATGACACCGAGGATGAAAATAGAAGCGTTATTTTCTTTTCTTCCTTAAATTCCAGTGTGGTTAACATACAGTTATATTAGTTTCAAATGTACCATAGTGATTCAAGAATCTCATACCTTACTCAGCGTTCATCGCGAGAAGCGTACTCTTAATCGCCACTGTGTATTTCAGCTGCCCCCATCCACTTCCCCTCTGGTGACCGTCAATGTGTTCTCTGTAGTTAAGCGTCTATTTCTTGCTTTGTCTCTCTTTTTTTTTTTTCCTTTGCTTGTTTGTTTGGTTTCTGAAATTCCACATACGAGTGAAATCATATAGTATTTGTCTTTCTCTGACTTACTTTGCTTGGCCTAATACACTCTGGTTCCATCCGTGTCATCGCAAATGGCAAGATTTCATTCTTTCTCATGGCTGAGAATATTCCATTGTATGGACGTACCACATCTTCTTTATCCATTCTTCAGTCGATGGACACTCGGTCTGCTTTCATAATTTGGCTATTGTAGATAACGCTGCTGTAAACATAGGGGTGCGTGTATGCCTTCTAATTAGCGCTCTTGTGTTCTTTGGGTAAATACCCAGTAACACGATTCCTGGATCAGAGGGTGGTTCTATTTTTAGTTTTTTGAGGAGCCTCCATACTGTTGCCCGGAGCGGCCGCACCAGTTGGCATTCCCACCCGCAGTGCACGAGGGTTCCTTTTTCTCCACATCCTCACCAACGTCTGTTGTTTGTGTCGTCGACTTTAGCCATCCTGACAGGTGCGAGGTGACATCTCGTTGTGGTCTTGATTTGCATTTCCCTGGTGATGAGTGACGCCGAGCATCTTTTCATGTGTCGGTTGGCCATCTGGGGGTCTTCTCTGGAGAAGCGTCTGTTCGTGTGTTCCATACTGGACGTGGAATTCACAGCTGCGATTGCGGACTCATGAGGCAGAATGGTACCAGCTGTACAGAAGAGGAAGTCAGCGCTCAGAAAAGTCCAGCGCTCGCCAAGATCACACAGCTGTGTGTCTGGACCCAGCCTGGGCCCTGGTAACGGGCTATAATTTGTATTTATTTATGATTCTTTTTGGTATGTATGCGTGCTGTTTGATATGGAAGAATCCAAAGAGCTAGACTTTTACTGTACTTTTCATGGGGGTAGTGGGGATATTGAGAAGGAGGGCAGTGTTCATGCCCTGGACGTCAGCAGGCCCGTGGAAAGGTCTACTGGAAACTGTAGCCACTAGTTGTGGGTATGAACACTTCAGCCAGACGGAACCAGACTGTAGCCTTAAGTAAAATACTGATTTTCAAACCCGGCGTGGCTTGCTTGAACTGGTGTTGATCAACCAGGGATTTATTAAGAGATGTTGTAACATTCATTTGATCTTTACTTTTTTTTCCCCTTTATTGATCAAATGTTGGTATTGGCCCTTCTGCTTCTGTTGACGTCTGGTCCCAGGGCAAACGTCCTGCCTCGAAGATGTGCACGAGGCTGATTTCTCAGAGCTGTCGCCGCCGTCACTCGGTCGGGGGGGGGGGGGGGGGGGGGGCGGTCCTTTGGCCCTAACCTTACTCTGCGAGCCGGACAACCTGACGGGTGCAGTCCAGGGGGTGTGGAAATGCCAGGATGAAGCCAGGCGCCACCCTGCACACCATGACCCACCAGGGGCACCCGGGTGGTTCTGAGCGACCCCAGACCTGGCCTGGAGCTGTGAGACGCTGCCCTCCTGAGGCGCGGGACACTCGCTCCCATGACCCGCTGTGCCTTTCCCGCCCCGGCGTGGCGTGGTGAGAGCACAGCAGAGAGGAGCCAAGGACACGTGCGTGCCACCACCTGTCCCTCACAGCGTCAGCACAGCCCAGCTGAGAAACCAGCTTGCGGTTACGACCACAAAGGGAAATGAGTGGAGCATGTGTTGACAAGCACGGGGCCATGTGTCGGTTGGCCATCTGGGGGTCTTCTCTGGGGACCTGGAGGCCTGCTGGTAAGCTGGCCTTCCAAAGGGGCCCAACACACCACACACAGGACGCTAGGCTTCGAGGAACCGGGCGAATCCGGACTCTCCCGAGTGCACCGCACGAAGGGAGAGGACCCCGGACAGGAAGGGAGAATCCAGCTTTGGAAGGGCTTCGTAAAGGGTGGAGCCGTGAAGGGTTCAGCTGTGGCTCGTTCCGGACGGGTGTGGAGCTGGGCGGGGAGGGGCAGGACGGGATCCAGGCTGGTGGGGCTGTGCCCAGGAGAGCGGAGGGCGGCCTTGCGCCCAGGAGAGGGGCAGTAGAACACAGGAGGTGGTGGGTTCCAGAAGCATTCAGCAGGTAGATGTGGTGGTTCCCTGCAGACAGGGCAGAGGGAGGGCCCTCGGCATGTCCAGGGTGGGTCAGAGCAGGTGGGGTGCCCTTGGGAGGGGTGAGGAACGGGGGGGGGGTGTCTCCTTCGTGGGCCTCCAGGCATCTCTCTCGTCCACGACGGTGCCCAGAGCTGGGGAGCTGTTCCTAAGGTCTGGAAACCTCCTGTGTCGCTTGTCCTCATGCAGCAGGACATAACAGGTGCCGGCCCGCAGCTGGGAGCTCAGACTGGGCACCGAAGGCAGAGGGGGTGCCGCGCGGGGCTGGTGCACACGCGGACTCGGGCGGTGAGCAGGCGTCCTGCAGGCACACACAGCACTGAGGTCCAGGAGGTTCCCACCCCTGCTGCCTCTGCCCGGCGGGAAGCGTGTGCCACACTTCTCAGGGTGAGGAGGGAACAGCGAAGAGGCTCCGTGGACGCATGGCGGGGGGGGGGGGGGGGACCCCCGTGCTCTGTGCATTGCTCACCGTCCCGGGCAGAGCAGGACAAGCCCAGCAGGTGCTTCCTCGAGGGCGGGGGTGGGGAAGCCACCGTCGAGGACACCTGCCCCCAGCACGCACAGGGGATCCGTGACCAACTCCTGGGTCGGCCCCTTCTCCTGCCCGCCCTCCCAGCCACCCTGCTTCGAGTCTCCAGTCTTTCACGGAAACGGAGGCTTTAAATCAGATCGGGATTTGAATTCCCATCCTGTACTGACACTGAGATCCAAGTCAAGTCCAGATCTGTATACTGGAGCTTGTAACCCTCGGGCGGTCACAGGGGTTGTCTGAGTCGAGGAGGGGGAAAGCCCCGGTTCTGGAGTCCTGTTGGCTGGAGCTCCCCCCTTTCATGTTCCCGTCTGTCTCCCAGGAGAATCATCTCTGGCAGGAATCATATGTAGCCTTTTCTCTTGGTCTCTAGGCTATAGCATATAATGTATGAACTTGTTACTGAAAAACGACCAAGGGCGCCTGGGTGGCTCAGTCGGTTGAGCTCAGGTCATGATCTCACAGTCCGTGAGTTCGAGCCCCGCGTCGGGCTCTGTGCTGACAGCTGGGAGCCTGGAACCTGCTTCAGATTCTGTGTCTCCCTCTCTCTCTGCCCCTCCCCCGCTCACGTTCTGTCTCTCTCTCTCTCTCTCTCTCTCTCTCTCTGTCAAAAATAAATAAACACTAAAAAAAAAATGAGAAAAAAAGAAAAATGGCCAAAATTTTGGCAATTTTATGTGCTTGGCCTAATTCGTTCATTATAGCATTCAAGATTCTTTCCCTGTAGCGTTGCAATTTCTGTTCTTAAAGAAGCACATAAAACACAAAATAAGACAAAAGGGAATGTGTGTGTGTGCGCGCGTGTGTGTGTACCTCAAGGACAGACTCAACTTCATCTTTTTGATGTAGCCCTTAAAAAATCTTCTGGAGTTCACATTTGGTCCTGAGCACGTGTTTCGGTGAGTGGCTCCGAGAACAGTTTGTCCTTAAGTGAATAGCACAAACATCGGCCATGACCATGGACTACTTGCCTCTCATGTAGTGTGTTTATTCCCCACTTGTTTGGAGCACTGGTCCAGTTGTGGGTGTGCTGGCCTTTGTAAAAAGAGGGATGTGTTGACAAGGGTTACCCAGAGCGAAGGCCCATGGAAACAGAAACGTCACAGTCGTGTTTGTTGTGGTCTAGGAAGCTGAACAGAACAAGGGAAATTAAATCAAGTACAAGCGCGATGGTCAAGGGCGGCCTACGCAGTTCACGGTGTACAACTGGACAAATGAGTCATTAAGGTTCTAATGATTTCCACTAGAAGCGTAAAGTTTGCAAAGTATTTTCAACCACTATGGAACTTTCCAGAAAACCCGTGAGATGGGTAGTGCTGGCTGTGATTTGCAGGTAACGGAACTGAGACATCACGGGTCTACGCGGTTTATGTAAAGTCCCTGGGCCGGTGGATACACATCCGGAGCTGAGACTTGGGCCCTGACGTCCGTTCTTGTGCTGGTTCCCTGATACCTCATTCACCCCTGCTTAGCGGGGAGCGTGATGGCACCCACACACCAGCTTCCTGGGTGCAGTTCCTGTGACCGTGATCCCTGCCCTCTGTCCGCAGGGACCCTCCTCCCCCTGTGGCTCCCTCCTCCGGAGCCCTTCTGGAAAGTGGTGAGAACCCCCGCCACCTGCTTCTCCACAAGGTGCTGGGTTCTCCGAGGGATGGTGGGGATCATTATTTAACCATCTTGACGTGCACAGCGCAGAAAGTAAGATTCTCCTTTGGGACTAGGGGTGAAACCAAACAACCAAAGTGTGGAGAAGCCCCCCACGGGTTCTTCTGCGCATCCCTGGTGAGCCCCTCGGCCCTGATGAGTGGCCGAAGTCACTCGTGGTGGTGAAGCGACATCAGCCGTTCCGCATCTTCAGAGTGTGAAACCTGGGCGCCGGGGTGTGGTGAGCCACAGCGTGCTGTATCCCCTTCTCTGCCCTTTGCGGGGCCGTCTTTTCCAACTGGTGCATGTGGAAGAGAGCCGCTCTGAGTGGAGATTCCTTCCTTGCGCGTCCGGAGCATGAGGCAGGAGGGCCATCTGTCGGTTTCTGTTTCTTTCCGCTCAGATCTCCGGCGAGGAAGCAGTGGGGACAGATCAGTGTTCTGCTGTTGGCTCAGTATGCTCAGGCCGCCGTGACTCAGTACCCCAGGCAGGGGGCTGACACAGTTTACTTTCCCGCAGTGCTGGAGGCCGGGAGTCCAAGATGAGGAGATCGGCAGGTTCCGCTTCTCCCGAGGCCTCTGTCGTTGGCTGTGGACGGCCATCTTCTGGCCTCTTGTCGTTTGTCCGTGCACACGCATCTCTGGTGTCCGTCCGTCCGTCCCAGCCTCCCCTTCTTGTAAGGACATCAGGCCGACTGGATGGGGCCCACCCTAACCACCTCATTTGAACATAATTCCCTCCTCGGGGGCCCTGTCTCTAAACACAGTCACAATCTGAGGTCCTGCGCATTAGGGTTTCGGCGTATGAATTGGAAAAGTAGTCACGATTAAGACCATGCAGTTAATTTGGTTTAATGGGTTATGATGAAGTATTACATTAATAAGCTAAATCAGAGAGAGTCCAGATATATTCCATACAATCGAATTTATACACCCCCCAACACAGCGTCTGATTATATTCACATGCATTTAAATTATGTCACCGACTTAAGCGTATTTTAAGTTTGGTTCCACATTTACACTGAGTCCGGTGAGCCAGGAAGGCACAGGTGGTTGTGCTCTAGGACGGGTTGGTTCCTGGCGAAATCTTTGCTCACCTGTTGTGCTCACATTAAGAAATCCGTCTTCTCCCGTGAATTTCGGTTTTCATCTCTCCTCATGTTCCCACATCCCGGGAGCTGGCGCCGATTGGTGGCGATACATGAGCGACCCACGTAGGGCTAGGTGAGTCCTTCCAAGCATGAAAGCATGTGACTGCAGGCAGAGATGTTCCGACATCCCCCCCCAAGGTGGACACCTACCGTGTGGGTGATTTGGAGTCCGGTAAGTCCCCGTGTCTCCCGTGCCCACCATCTCTTGTCACCCTTGCACCAAAGGTGTCCCTGGCCTGCCAACCGATGGCTAACCCACCTTAGCGCTAAAGCCGTCACCTCGCAAGTACAGCCCATTCTTGGAGCAGCGACATCCCAGAAAGAGGAGGACCGATGGATTAAATCCATGCGAGGGAGGGAATCCTATACCTACGATAATCTTAAAAGAGTGAGAAGTAATTTGACAAAATCTAAAACCATTTCTGATTTTGTGATATTAAATTGGCAATAAAGAGAGATTCGTCAGATGGTAAAGAAAGCCTGACTTCGCTCACTTAATGCGGCCCCATGATTAATTCAGGAACAAAACAAGGATTCCCACAAGCACTATGAGGAATTAGTTTCAGGGGCGCCTGGCCAGTTAAGCATCTGACTTCGGCTCATGATCTCACGGTTCATTTGAGCCCTGCGTCAGGCTCTGTGCTGACAGTGAGGAACCTGCCTGGGATTCTCTCCCCTCCTCCCTCTCTCTCTGCCTCTCACCCACTTGCTGTCTGTCTGTCTGTCTCTCTCTCTCTCTCTCTCTCTCTCTGTCTCCCTCTCTCTGTGTCCCTCCCTGCTCACACATGCTCATACTCTCTCTCTTGCTCTCTCTCAAAAATAAACATTAAGGGGCAGCTGGGTGGCTCAGTCAGTTAAGCATCCAACTCTGGCTCAGATCATGATCTCGCGGTGCATGAGTCCGAGCCCCGCGTCGGGCTCTATGCTGACAGCTCGGAGCCTGGAGCCTGCTTCGGATTCCGTGTCTGCCTCTCTCACAGCCCCTCCCCCACTCAGGCTCTTTCTTTCAAAAATAAATATTTAAAAAATGGAATATATAGATAAATAAACCTTAAAAAAAGAAAATAAGGAAACTACTCTCCAACAGAGAAAAACGGGCAGAAGACCTGGATGTCCTTTACAAACTAGAAAAATACAAACAACCACCAAATACTTTTAACCCGCTACCACTAATCAAATAAATGCAAATGCATAGAGTAGGCAACTTTTGACCGTGCAGATTGCCACTCTTTGCGGAGCCATGGTTAATACTAGCAGGTGCTGTAACTTTGCTGAGGGGTATGGGTTGATCCAGGCTTTTGGAAAACAACTTGACATGTGTCTTATTAGCCTCAAGGTGTCTGTGACTGTTAACTTGCTACGCCAATTCGCAGAGACGCGTTCTGTGGAATTAATGAGACATTCATGAGTTATGTCCAAGAATACTCCTTGCAGAATTATTTTTTACATAAAAAAATCTAGCAGCGGGCAGAAGGGCCAAAGTCTGTAACCCCACAGAATGAGGGTATGGTGCAACCCTCGGAGGGTTGCAGAAACGCGCGTTCCGCAAGTGAGGCGATCGGGTGCCCCAAACTGCTGCTGCTGTCAAGTCTCCGTTTGTGGGTGCTCTCCCGCGACTCTCCTGTCACTCAGATTAGCCTTTGGAATCCTTGCCTCGTGAGTAGACCATCAATTGTGCAAATGATGGTTTGTTTCTCCAAATGAAATGTATGTTCATGAGACAGGAACTGTGTTTATCTTGTTTTCTCCTGTAAGGACATCCCCGTGCACGGGGCAAGTTACGTGTGAGGCAGGCATACAGATGTTTTTTCAATAGGCTCTCTCTCTCCCTCTCTCCTTCCTTCTCTCTCTGTCCCTCTCTTCCTCTCCCTCTCTCTCTCCCTCTCTCTGCCTCCTCCTCTCTCTCCCTCCCTCTTCCTCTTTCTGTCTCCCTCTGTCTCCCTCCCCACCCCTCTTTCACACACACACACACACGCACACACGCACACAATGAGATGCAGGCCGAGTGACGCTAGCCCACTAGAAGAGACTAGACCAAAATAATAGTGCTGATTATATAAGATTCTTTACTTGCAGAAAGTGACATGATGTTCCCATGCGACGTATGGAATAATTACCTATCATAAGCACATTAAGGAAATAAAGGCAGAATTGAAAGGCAGTTCTTTTAGTGGATTTGTTCATGCCTTACACTTAGCTGGTGTCTCCAGTTTACTTGATTAATTTGTGAATATTCTTCATTTCCATTGATTCCTTTGATTCACCCAGTAAGATAAGCAACCACCCCCCCCCGCCATCTCCCCACTAAGGGGATGGGGTCCAGGAGGGACTGTCCCTGGTCCCACGGTTCGTGCTGGAGACGGAGGGCAGCGGGAGCAGGACTGGCATCGGAGGACCCCACGTCCGCACCGTCTTCGGTGCTGGCGGCTGTGACCACCCTCCTCTTTCTGCCCAGATCCCCGGAACTCACCTCCGGGGTTAGCTTCCACTGTTACATGCAGCGGACCTGTAAGAAAGTGCATATTTTTGGCACAGTCGGTGTAGGAAAGAAGAAAACAACTTGAAAGGAAATATCTTCTTTCCATGGCCAAAACAAAACTGTCACCCCCGAGCACCTTGGGCTCTGCCCTGCAGACTGGCCACGGAGCCACGGAGCAGGGGCTGTGACCTCCTGGGAACACGGGTCCTTCCAGGACCGTGCAGAGGCCTCCGGGAGAAGCTGAGGGAAGTTTCTGGTCCAGTTAGTTTTGCCAGCCTGTGTGTAAATAAATGAAAGACTTAATGAGTGATCCTACCTAATTTTAATTTTGTTTTTTAATTAATAGGCTGCAATCGGGAAAAGGCACTTTGTGTCTTAATATATTTAGCGTATTTGACTTGTTTTTCTTCCTGCCTCGTTAGTACTTCCCCTGGGACATCTGCCCCGTCTGTGTGTCAGCGGATGCTTCTGTGGCCCCCATGTGAGCGCCACAACAGGGCTTTGGTGGGTGAAAGTGCTTTACGCTCCCACGTGGTGGGGGCAAGGCAGGGGGAGCAGGTGAGTCATGTGAAGGGAGGGATATAATTCTGGGAGGGACGTGGAAACTTCTAGCACTTGGGAAGAGTGAGAATTTGGGTGCCTTAGATCCATGGTATTTAGTTATTCGGTCAATGTCGGGACTGGAATGTTGGGGCCACAAGGCATGCTGCTGGCATGTTCTAGTCCTGGCCCCGCGGGCCCACGCTGCACACACTGACTGACGCACGTCTTAGGCACAGCAGGCAACGAAACAGACATTCGCGTGACCGAGCCTGCTTGCCTGGTCGAGGTCTCCATTCTTTCTCCCTCTTGGGGAACCCACACCACGGAAGGCTGTAGGGGGGGCTGAGTTTGTCCACTCCAGCACCCCCAAGGACAAGTTCCAAGCACAACTTTCTGCTCTGTCGCCTTCTCGAAGGGTGTCGAGGGACCTGGAAGGTTTAGGGTCTCGAGTTGCTGAGGGCTTCGGTGTTGCAGCGAGTTCCCCCGTGCCAGGTGGGGGTCAGAGTTGCTGTTTTGGACCACATGGGAAAACCCCGGGGGTTCTGCTTTGCAGGACTTTAGTGTTGTTACTGGCAGGTTCCACCCGCTGGGCCCTCGGATGGCTGTGTCGGGGTTTCGAGGTGCGTCCCAGGTTGGCGAGGGCTTTCATCAAGTGGCTCAGCCTCTGCATCTGAGAAGCCCTCGGTATGCAATTTAGAAGCCCCCTCTGCCCCAGGGGAGCCGACCTGCCCCTGCCGCGTCCACACGAAGCCAGGTGTGCCCGGTGCGGCTGGAGCGCTCGGCGAGGCCCCCGGGGACCGGCACCTGTCACCTGTGCTCGCCGACTGCTAGGGGAGGTGGGTGGGGATCCCCGTGACCCTCAATGCAGTCACGGATGCCAGCTGCTAGTCCGGACGTCATCCTTCATTGGTCGAGTCAGCAGTCAACCCTTGCTTCGGAAGAGTAAACTGACACCAGCCGGCCTTCTGGCTGAACCACACCCACGGTTCCCATCTCTGTCATCAGACGCGTCAGAGATACTGGCTTGGCCTCCCTCGTCCCGTAGTGGACAAGATCTGCTCACAGACAAGACGAACGTGTCACCGGCTCTGGCCCGTTTGACGTCTCTTCCTTCCTGATGTCTGTGGTGCACATCCCTCTCTCAGTGTGCGGCTCTGTGGCTCCCCGTCCTCGGGGCCGGGGTCTGAAAGCCCCCAGAACCTGCCTACCGTTCCCCCAGAATCTGTGTTAGGTGTTCCCTGAATACGATTGTCGGGCACACCGGAGCCTCATCTATGCCATTGTTCGGGGCACTGACGTGTCTTATTGTGGAAATGGCATCTTTCTCTCCTAGTCGCTAAAGTTTCTCTGACGTTTCTTTGGTGGCTGTTAAGAAAGTCAGCAATAATGAGACAAACGCCTGTTGACCATCTGACATTTCCCCAGCACGGGGACACTCGCGCTCTCCAGCTTTGCTCATTGTTCTGTGTGTTTCCAAGCTGGACGTGGCATCCGCCATGATGATGTTGAGCCCCATGATGATGTGGCAGTTTTCTCTGGGTGGCTCCTGGGGCACCGGGCCCGGTGACAATCCTGTACAAGTTGACAGCCGCCAGCCTCTTGCGATCTATCTACTGGGTCGCGGGCTCATCACCTCACCTGCCAGGTAGTTACTCCCGTTCCGTAGGTGAGGAAGCCAAAATGCAGGCTTAAGGGCCTTACCGAAGGTCATGGAACAAGGTAGCCACTCAGATCCCAGTTTTAGGGCCCCAAGAACAGAGTGGCATTACTTAACCTCTTTTTCTGTCATCAACAAGGTCTCACAAAGCCTGACTACTGGCAAGGGCATCCGCCTTGTGTGCCTGGTTCCGCACCCTCAAGTATCTGATCGGCAGCTCTCACAGCCCTATCTTCTTGGATAAAGGGGATCAAGAGGTTCTGGAATGTTCCAGCCTGTGCCAGCACGGTGTTCCAGATCAGGGTCGCGCTCCTGCGTGTCCTGCCTTGTCTCGCACGGAAGTTTGGCCAGTGTCTGGCCAAGGTTACCGCTCCCTACGTGCTGCCGCGTGCATCGCAGCACGCCAGCCTTGTGCTTCGGGTGCAAACAAACTGTTTTCCTCCGAACCTAAATCGAGGGTCCCTTGAAACTGGGAACCAGGCGGTATTTGCTCTTGCATCCGCCCAGAGCACGGACCCAGTGTGCCAGCGGAGGACAAAGTATTACGTTAGGGTTTATCGAACGGCTCTGCTTTGTGCCAATCAATGTACATTTGCTAAGTTCACCCTGCCTGTGAGCAGCTCGGTTTGAGGCGACCTGCAGCCGCTGGTTCGGGAAGCACGCCATGTGGGGAGACGTTCTGTGTCCGAGCCACACCTCGGAAGGCAGGACATGGCGGTCAACAAAGTCCCGCCTGAGAGCTGGGCTGCCGGCAGGACTTTTCCTGTTAGCGTGAAGTAAGTTCACACGCACGACGGTGCGCGAGGGTTAACGGACGGCTGAGCGAGTAATTGTAAGACAGACACGCAGGGAACCCCTGTCAGGCCAAGAACCAGAACACCGCCGAGGTCACAGTCACCCGGGCTTCTGTGCAAATGACTTCTCTCTCTGCTTACACGGTTTTACCCGTGGAGGGCCTCCTAAGCCGTACGTGTGTTTTCCAAGTCTGTGATCCACCTGTGAGGTTTCTTTCGCATGTATCTGGTTCACCTCCGCATTTGGGAGAGTCGCCGTGGGGACGGGTGCCTCTGCGGCTTGCCTGTCTGTCCGCTGGAGACTGTTCCCCTCACTCCCCCAGTCACATGCACCTGTGCCCCCCACCCTCCCTGCCGGACGGCTCGCTCCCAGCTCGAGGCTGTTTGGCACGGCTGGGAGAGCCCACATGAGCCTTTCTGCCTTTCTGCACCTGTGCCCACACCTGCACCCGTACTGGCACCGTGCCGTCCTGGGCCCCAGGGCTGGGCACCTCCACCCCCTCCTCCCTGGGCCTGCCAATTTTCCAAACTGGTCTCGCGGTTCACACTCCTGCCACCCAGGGGGGCAGCAGAGTCCCTGTTGTTCTTACAGAGGCCAGCCTTTAACCCCTGTGCCATATTGGGGGCCGTAAGAAGAAATCTCAGTTCTTTTGGCGAGTTTTGGTTTTTTTATCTGCCATCTTATGGGGAGTTAATAGCAGACTCTCGTCCGACCTCCGGTCACCACCCACCAGTCCCACCTGCCGCCAGTGCCACCTCCAGGGCGTGCAGTCCACAGCCATGGCCAAGGTGGGCTCCTCCAGCAGGCCCGTTGGCTCAGCTCCACCACTGAGGTTACCAGTGTGCCAGAGTCACCTGTATCGGGTTCCTCACCTGCCTCGCTGCTTTGTGCGTGTGGCAGCATTTACCACACCACTGGCTCTGGGTACAAACGCCGTCACTGAAATCGGGACCCTTCTCGCCTGTCATGTCGAGCTGGTGATGTGTTTTCCTTTCCTGCAGTCCGTGTTGGCTGAGATTCACCAGGTATCATAACTGATGACTATAAACGCATGAATTTTCAGCAAGAAAAAAGGAGAGGGGCGTCTGGCTTCGGCTCAGGTCACGATCTCATGGCTTGTAAATTCGAGCCCCGCGTCGGGCTCTGTCTGGGCTGACGGCTCGGAGCCTGGAGCCTGCTTCGGATTCCGCGTCTCCCTCTCTCTCTGCCCCTCCCCTGCTCATGCTCTGTCTCTCTCTGTCTCAAAAATGAATAAAAACATTAAAAAAATTTTTAAAGGAGAAAATTTAGGGGCACGTGGGTGGCTTCGTCAGTTAAATGTCCGAATTCAGCTCAGGTCCTGATCTCGTGGTTCGTGAATTTGAGCCCCACATGGGGCTCTCATGCAGAACCTGCTTTGTTTTGGATCCTCTGTCTCCCTCTGTCTCCGCCCCTCCTGTGCTCACACACCCTCTCTCTCAAAAATAAATAAACACTTAAAAAAAAAAGGGGAGAGAAAATTTCTATGGAAGAATAGACTGGATACTTTGGAAATGTCTGGTATATAGGAGCACAGATGAGAAGAGGGTTGGGTGAAATATGGAAACATCGGGGGTGAAATTGCCCAGGCATCAGCTTTTGGGGTGCTTGGCCAAGTTAATTTAACTTCTCCCCACTCCTCTACCTTGAGACTCAGCGTGGAGATGTGGGGTGCTGGAAGCTATCGTGACCCCTCAGCCAGGGCCTGTCTCTCTCCTTCCCAGGGGTGCACATTTTCTCCCATGTTAGTACCAATGAGTGTGGAGTGCATCCAGGTGGGAGGAAGGCTAGGGTTCCAGAATGGGGCGAGTTCTCACTTTCTGGCTGAAGGCACCCAGCCCTGGCTCACTCTATGACCCTCAGGAAAGACGTACTTCACACCCAGCTGTTGTTGCAAATGGCAGAGTAGAGCCGGAAGGAGCCTTGCTGACCCCCGTGAGTCTGCTGCTCAACAGCTCTGGGGCCAGCATGAACTCGTGGAGCTCTTGGTAGGAAAGGTAATTAATTCGTGATCACTTGCGTCAGTTTGAGTCACTCGCAACTGAACATACCTTCGTCCAGCCCATGTGCAGGGGCATGGTTTAACCAAGGAAGAGAGTAGACTCACGTTCAAAGAAGCCCTTGGCCCTCCCTGAGACGATTGGCAAAACAAATACGTATTTATGTCTTTTAAGTTTTTAAGTTAAAACAGAATATCTGGAAAATCGATTTCTCTTTTCTCACGATTCCTGATTTAACCAAACCTTTCCCGTTTCCTGATGTACTGTTGGCAGCGACTGGTCGGGCGAGATGGCTTCCCCGAGGTCCAGAGGGGGGACAGGTGCGTCCGGAGGAGGCGCCAGGATCACTCAGGTGGACTCAGGTGGGGGAAGCTGCCGCCGGAACAGTGCAGGTGCCTTCCCGGGGTGCTGGCACGGGTCGCCCGGGACCCCCTGAAGCCGAAGAACTTTCCAGCTCGGCTTCTGGAGCACGAGGACACCCTCTTGTGCTTCGGGACGTAGAACTTTGTGGTCTGCATGGCCTCACATTTAGAGACTCAAGGGGTAGCTTAATGAAAACGTACTTGAGATCCTGTTTCAAGCCCATGTGACAGCATCATCAGAGCCCCCACTACAGTCTGGTCCCTGCTTTGTTCCCCGAGCCCCCAAATCCGTGTTCCTGCCTCTGCCCTTTCTTACCCCTACACAGCACAGAGCAAGAGGACTCCGCCTGAGGATGGAGATGTTCCACATCTGTGACCTTCTAGAAGTCGGGTAGTGTGACCCAGGAACTAACATTTGTGTTTGTTTCTTTTTTTTCCTCTTTCGTCTGGAATACCTTCTACATTTACAGGAAAGTTGCCAAGATAGTAGAGGGGGTCCCTGTGTGCCCTTCACCCGGGTTCCCTGCCAACATCTTGCATGCCACGGTGCCTTTGTCAAACCCGAGACACCGACATTGGTGGGCTATTGTTATTAGCCAAACTGGAGACTTGATCTCAGTTTCACCAGTTTTTCCTTTTTTTTTTTTTTTATGTTTGTTTATCTTTGAGAGAGAGAGAGCATGAGTGGGGGAGGAGCAGAGAGAGAGGGAGACACAGAATCCGAAGCAGGCTCCGGGCTCCGAGCTGTCAGCACAGAGCCCGACGCGGGGCTCGAACTCACAAACCGTGAGATCTTGACCTGAGCTGAAGCCGGTCGCCCAACCGACTGAGCCACCCAGGCACCCCCGGTTTTTCCTTTAATGGAACTTTTACATCTTATTTAATTTTGAATTAATTTAAATGTAAGGAGCCTCATGTGGCAGGTGGGTCCTGACTGGATTGCTCAGCTGTAGACAGATTTCACCATGACGGTGCTCTGGGAACTGTGGCCGGGCCCGCGCCCCCCGCCCCCCAGCTCTGAGCCTGCCACAGCTCCCCGTCTTCTCAGCCACAGCCCAAGCTCTTGCCCTGGTCTGGGAGGTCCCTGGCCTCCCGTCTTCAACTCCTAGGACTCGCCCCTCTGCTCCCACCTCCTGTGCCTGCGCCTGCTCCCATCACCTGCCCCCTCACCTGCCCCCACTCCCGCACCTGCTTGGAGTCCTGCTATGGCTAACGGAGAAAACAGAACAAACCGCGCGCTTTCCGATTGAACACAACCAGTAAGTGGGCTTCCTCCACGTGCAAGCACCGTGTCCAGCACTCAGCGGAGAGCACCGTGCGTCGTGACGATCTTTACGGCAGTGCCGTAGTATTTCCGCCGAAAGGCATGTGACTTCAGAAGAGTAAACGCGGCACTGGAAACATTCTTTGCAACGAGCTCTGGTTCTCTTTGCAGTAGTTCAGAGGCAGGCGCTCGCCAAATTAGAGAACGTGAAGAGTCTTATGGGCGAGTCCGGGCGAGTGTCTCTGAAGACGTGACTACTATATGGCTGAGGAATGAGTCCATTGAGATAAAAACACAACCCGCTCTTGGCCCTCCTTTCCCCTGGTTCCGCCAGGGAGATGCCATCCTGCAGGGATCTGGTGGGCACGGTGGCCCGTGTTGGGCAGAGGCCTCTGGGAGACAGGTTAAGGGTAGTCATGCTGTTCGCAACGCATTATAGTCCGCGATGGCAAGTGTTTGAAAATATGTTTTCATGAAAATATGAACATATTTGCTTGGTTTGTGGAACAAGTGGTCCCTCTCTGAGTTGCCCCCCCCCAGTGTTTCTAGGGGCGCCACCCCATTTGTTTTGTTCCCACGGTGAACCGGGGACCCCGGGTCCGAGGTAGTTGCATGGCACTCCCTACATCTCCTGTCGGCTTGTACTCACTTCTGTTTTCCATCAGTTTAGGCTCATGAATCAAATGCTCTCAGGTGTTTTCATCAAGTAATACAAAATCCGTGCAAAGTTCCGGCTGCTCTGTGCTCTGTATCTCTGATTAATAAGAAATCCAAGGGGCATCTGGACCGCTCAGTTGGTTGAGCATCTGACTGTGGCTCAGGTCACGATCTCGCGGTTCGTGGGTTCGAGCCCCGCGTCGGGCTCTGTGCTGACAGCTCGGAGCCTGGATCCCGCTTCAGGTTCTGTGTCTCCCTCTGTCTCTGCCCCTCCCTGCTCACACTCTGTCTCTCTGTCAAAAATAAACATGAAAAAAAGGAAAAAAACAAAAAAGAAAAAGAAATTCAGGGAAACGGTTCTTCTTTGCTGGTGACCTGGTGAAGGCCCGCCAGCCTTTCGACACGTTGCTGGCTTTGTAGCTTCTGTGTTCTTGTGCCCGATCCCGGAACGGTGGGGCCTGGTTTGCCTGGAGCTCATGGCAGCAATGAGCCGGACGGGTCCCCAGGGATTATTTCACCTCCCCAAAAAAGACACAGGACAAACAAGTGGAATAAGGAGAAACAGGGTGGCGGGTTCTTTCCGGGCTACCCCGGGAAGGCAGACCCCCACAGCGTGACCGAGGGGCCCGCGGAGTCCGGGCAGCTGGGGAAGCCAGGCGCTGCGACATTGTCTGGTGCGGTCATGGCAATGAAGGTGTGATTGCGGAGCTTGCCTGTTAGACTGGAGAGAGGCTCCCCTACCCGAGTGGTCAAGACCCGGTGAGAAAAGCCCAGCGCAGCTCACAGCGGAGCGGTCTGGGATTCTTTCGATCCTGGATGTCCTGTAACACGGGACCCCGAGCAGGTGGCCTTCAGCAGCAAGGTGTTAGCGTGTCATTGGATCATTTCACCCTCCGCCGAGTGTGAGTTGTTTCTCTGCCACATAAAGAAGCTCGTTATGAGCAAAGCAGAAAATAGCTTGGTTGAGCGAAGAAATGGTGTCAGCTTCAAGGTTGAGTCATACACAAAGGTGACCTCCACGTGGCTTCTGCCAAGTTCCTCGGAGACAACAGACTGATAATATCCAGCTGTGCCTGGGGAAAGGAGACGAATTTCTTTTCTGTTGAAGACCATGCATTTGCACCTGTCTTTTGGGTAAAACCAGGTGGTATAAATTTCCCAAGAAAAGTTTCAGATTCTCAATAAAATTTTTCAAGTGGGAAAGGAAATTGGAATGAAAATACATATGGAAATAAGTTCCTGGTGAGTTTTTTTTTTTTTTAATAAAAATAGCAAACAGAGATAAGATGTAATACCCCAGATGGCCTTTGTCACATGTAACCTGCAGGTGGTTCCCCTCTGAGGCCACCCACAGCCTCAGCCTGCCCCGTCTACGCAGAGCAGAGATGATCACAGACCGTATTCTCGCAGCATCTCTATTTTAACTTTCTTTCATATTCTTTTTTTAAAATTTTTTAAAATGTTTATTTTTTGAGAAAGAGAGATAGAGCGTGAGTGGGGGAGAGGCAGAGAGAGAGGGAGACACAGAATCCGAAGCAGGCTCCGGGCTCTGAGCTGTCAGCACAGAGCCCGCCGCGGGGCTCGAACCCACGAACCGTGAGATCGTGACCTGAGCCAGAGTCGGACGCTTAACCGACTAGCCACCTAGGTGCCCCCATTCTTTAATATTCTTAAATTCTTTTAGCTTTTAATGGTCTTGAAAACCCAGCAGCAGGAAAGAAGGAAGGTGTCTCAGGAGCGTAGGGGTCATGGGAGCCCGGTGGGGAAGGGTGAGCCCCCTGCCCCCGAATCGCGACTGTGTTAACCCTTCACCGGCGGCGTCCGGGGTGGTGCAGACTGAGGGGCTGGCCGGTCTGGGTCCCGGTCGTGTGGACACCTGAAATAACCACGGGCCACAGCTTACACATGGGTTCTCAGGAGCTGTGTTTCCAGAGGGACCCAGGGAAGAGCTCTGAGGATGTATTAGACCCAAGAGTCGTGTGTGTTGCACACACGCCCGTAAGCCACGCCCCATTTCGTAAATGTCACCATCCTCATTAATCAGCTAGTCAGACCCGATAATTCAGAATCCTCCACAAAGGTGGTCATCGCCTAAGCACCTAAGTGAGTTTAGTAGCTGGTGGCAGAGTATTTGACCACAGTCCCCAGTGCTTCAAGGAAATGTCTGCCCCCCTTTCTTGCGATGAAGCTCATAGCTTTCCTCGGGTTTCCTTGGTCTTTCTGTGAAGAATTGTCTACCGGTGATAAAATGTTAAGCGAAGCAAGGACACAGCCTAGTGGATCTCACGATCCTTGGCAAAGGTGAGAAATTCGTAAGAGGTGAACCAACACCGGGCTTCTAGCTTCATTGCTTGTAATAACCTGTTTTTCAGGTACACTTACATAATGCTGTGCCTCAGGATAATTGCATCATCTGGTTAAAAGAAATCTTTGAATCCCTGCCCACATGATACAACACTTTCCTGTACTTGCTGAGTTGTACAAATGGTTACATCCATTGGAAGTAGATGTGGTCTGCTTTTCAGAAAGAAAGAAGGAAAGGAAGGAAGGAAGGAAGGAAGGAACTTAAGATGCAACCATGAGATAAAGTAGAGAAAGCACCAATGTTGAACCAAAAGATTTCAGTTCTGATCTTTTTAAAAATTTTTTTTAACGTTTACTTATTTTTGAGAGAGAGAGAGAGAGAGAGAGAGAGAGAGACAGAGCGAGCAAGCCCGACACAGGGCTTGAGCTCACAAACCGTGAGATCATGACCTGAGCAGACGTCGGACGCTTAACCGACGGAGCCACCCAGGCGCCCCTCGGTTCTGATCTTAATTGTGACCCTCACCTCGCTGGTGACATGTCCTGTGCTGACATTTTCGGGTAGACAGAGTCTGTAGCTACAGAGCCGGCTTGGTGAGGGCACGGGACGTGGTCGCATCAGGGGTGTGCCCGGGAGGCACGGGACTTTCTCGTGGACCCATCCCCGGGCCACGATTTCAGGTGCTAGAAACAACCAAGCCAATGGCCTGTCCAGGTGCTAGACCCGAGCCACGTGAGTCTCACGAGCTCTATTAACCCGCCTCGAATCTCGCTACGCTGCCCAGTCACGACCAGTCCTGCAGTCCTGTCTGCGTCCTGGGAGTCACTTTTCTACTGGTTGCTCTGAGAGTCAGAATCATTTAGAATTTCAGCTGGAACGTTGGGGTGGGGGGTAGGGGGGCCTGGGTAGGCTGGAAGCCAAATTTTGAGCTTTCCCAAACCCATAGAATGTTGCCTGTGTGCACCTGCCCGACTCAGTTTTACCTTTGCCCACAGTATCATAGGCATGTGATGCCCTTGGCCTTAGTGCAAGGCCCGCTATAGGGAATGCGGGACATAGGCCTGAAAAGAAGCCACCATTTCTTGGCCCCTTGCCTGCCTCCAGGGAGCTGGAGAATAGCCCTGTCGTCCACTTCCTGGCTCCTGATGCAAGTTGGACGCTGCGTTGTTTTCAGTGTCCAGGAGTAAGAGTGTGGTGATGACAGATCTCCTGCAGAGACCCCAGAGTAGAGTCCCGGGGAAGCCCACCTGATTCCCTCAGAGGAGAGGGGACTGTGGCTCAGCAGCTTGGGGTATAGGGGAGTCGTGCACGTCTGTATTTCCCAACGACACATGTGACCTGATGTTGAGCAGACTTTCCTCGAGGCATATGCACCTGCCTGGTCCTGCTGGGCTGGAGAGTCGGGCAGAGGCCGGGGGTGGTGGGAGATGTAGCTTGAGGGCAGATGGGGACAAGTGATGGGTGTTGTTTGTTTCACGGACATCTGTTGACATGGGACCAGTTACAGGTGGTAACATTAGTTACAGGTGTACGGATGGTTCAACAAGTCATACGTTATGCTCTGCTCCCCACACCGTGGCTGCCGCTGTCACCACTATCCGTCTATCATCGACGGTATTCCCTGCGCCCGCGACCTACTCAGTGCAGAACTGGAGGCAAATGGACGATCAGGGTGATTGCGAAGCCCGCGATGGAGGCGTGTACGTTATCCTGCAGGCGCTCAGGGAGAGAGCATGAAAATCAGTGGTGCGGTGAGGTGGGCGTGCATGTGCACACACGTGTGTGTTATCTGTGCACACGTACGTGTGCATATATGCTGGGTGTGTGCGTGCGTAGGAAAGCTTCCCGGGGAAGGTGGCCCTTAAACGTACCTGTAAAGGATGAGGCCAAATTGGCTACATCAAGGTGCTGTTTTTGGAAAATGACAAGACCACCGTGTATGGGTAAAGTGAGGCAGAGCAGCCCTGGGGAAGGACCCCCGTCTGCGAGTCGGCCAGAAAGAGGTTGAAGAGGAACTGGGGGCTCTGAGGGGTCATCCAAGGGACTCAGTCTTTATCCTAAAAAGTAGGGGGAAATCAGCGACTAGGGGGTCAGAGAGGGGTTTGGCCAGCCGTGACTTGTGAGAGCCCATCCAGATGTAGGTGTGGAATGATCCCGTGCACGTTGTACACGTCGGAGCCACCGTCCGGGACTGTGTAGAAACACGGACTCCTACAGAGCCCTCACCGCCCCCCGGAGGCTGTCCGGGTGCCACCCAGACGGACGTGGCTTCACCCACGCCTCTCGGGTCCTCTGCTGAGAGCAGACCCCAGGTCCACACCATTGCTTGCAGGCTGCGGGCATCAGTCTTGACATCCCAGCGGGGGAGGAGCAAGACCCAGTCAGGGGTGGGGGCTGATTTTATTCTGAACATCGTGTCGCACCGAGGGAGAGCCCCTGCCCCCACTGTGCGTCCCGGGCTCACTGACATCACACTGGTCCTCCCCACAGGGGGGATCTCCTGGGACATGGTGGTGCTCTCAGGGACCCTGGCCTTTTCTACAGGGGCTTCTCCCAAAGAAGTTAACCCTGTGATCCCATCCCCACCCCTGGCGCTCTCTCTCTCTCGCTCTCCCTCTCTCTCTCTCTCTCTCTCTCTCTCTCTCGACTGCCCCAGTTCCAAAATCAAGGAGTTGATTCTGTCTCGAAGGCTCCAGAGATCTTGGGCCAGCCTCTCTCCAGCTTCCGGTGGTGCCGGGGATACTCGGGGTCCCTGGCGTGTGGACGTAGAGGCATCAGGCCGGTCTCGGTCTCTGGCTGCACGTGCTGTTCCGTGCGTGTGTCTCTTCTCGTAAGGACGGCAGACGTGCTGGATTTAGGGCCCAGCCGAATCCCGTTATAACCTCGTCTCAGCTTGATTGCCTTTTGTGAAGACTCTTTCAAAATCAGGTCGCATTCACGGGTTTGGGTGTCGGGACTTGAGTGTATCTTTTGGGGGGACACAGACCGCGAGCACATCAGTCGTGTTAATGCCCCACGGAAGAGCCCAATTCCCAGCCCTGCATTTCTTGAGGGTTTTGTGGGTTTTTTTATACTCTTAGGCCGTTACGCAAAATATTTCCAAGCTAAAGTGTGTTTGCCGTGTGCTTTCGCGTTTGCAGCTTTCAGCCTAATCCCTCCCTGGGAAGACGGGGATCTCGCTGAAGTGTGGCTCCCCGGAAAGCGGTGGTGGGGCTGGAGTCTCAGGCTTCCCGAGAGCCCGCCGCAGCCTCCCGGGGAGGAAGGGAGATCACAAGAATAACCAGAAGCCGTGCCGTCGTGGGCTGGGGGAGCCGCACAGAAAACGAGGCACTGTTGGCTCAGAACCGTGGCTGTCCCAGCGCTGGACTTCAGGATGTCCCATTGTGAATCGAACACCTGTTCCCTGTAAAGAACTCTTTTTGGAAGTAGCACGTCCTCTGGCCTTCCATACCTAAAAATATGATTTCTGGTTGCCGACTTGGCCCCTTAGTTTGCCAAGGTGATCTCCAGTTACGGGCTGAAAGAGAGGAAGAGGGCGGGGCGGGGAGGGGACCAGCCTTTAGACATCAGTCTTCGTCCGTGTACCCTCTGTCCTGCGTCACAAAGCGCGTGGTGTCGGGAGGAATGGTGCGGCCTGGCCGCCGGTCCCACTGCCTGCTTTCACTCACCTGTCTGTCCAGCAGATACGTGTTTTGCGTGTACCAGGCACTGGGTGGGCCGGTTTGCAAGACAGACGCAACTCTGCCCTCGTCGAGTCTGTGGTCCAGGGGGAATAAAAGCATTCATCCCATGATCGCACAGACACCTAAGTATTCCCATCTGAGTAATTCCTCTCGCATCGAGAGCGTCTCCTGGGGGCCTGGCTGATGTGGGGGTTCATGGAAGGCACCCGGGAGGACTGGTGTTGGTTGGAGGAGGGGTGTAATCTCGGCAAAAGAGAGCAGGGGGGGCAATGTGCCCCGGGGCGGGGTAACTGGGGGTGGGGGCCCGAGCCAATGAGGAGCTGAGGTCAGAGGTCAGTTCTGTAGAATTTCGTTCGCAGGAAGGAAAGGCGTTCAAGGCATTGATCTGGAAATAGGCCTGAGATTTGTGTCAAAACACCGTGAGTGTTTGGGGCGCCCGGGGGGCTCAGTGGGTCGAGCGTCCGACTTCGGCTCAGGTCATGATGTCCAGGTTCATGAGTTCGAGCCCCCCGCGTGGGGCTCTGTGCTGACAGCTCGGAGCCTGGGGCCTGCTTCAGATTCTGTGTCTCCCTCTGTCTCTCTGTCTCTCAAAAATAAATAATAAAAAAAGAGAGAGAGAGAAAAGGAGAAGCACCGTGAGTGTTTCTCTGCCTCCATCAGCTTCTGTACACGAGAGTGGTGTTTTACATATTGGAGGCCACACTGTCAGTTCCCGAGTTAAGGGATTAATCACCAGCTGAAGGGCTTGTGTGAAACCTGGGTCTCTGATCGGGAGAGCGCCTCTCAACTTGTTATTCTTCAAGGCTGTGCAGGTTCCTCTTGACCTTTTCATTCTCCCATAAAACAGGTAGAGTTCGTTTGTCAAGTTGCACCAAATAACCCCAGGGTTCTCATCAGAATCCAGTTAGATTATTAATCAACGTGGAGAGAATTTCCCTTCTCGGAATTTGGAGGATACTTTTATCTTTGTGGGTTCTTTTTTTCCCCCTTGAGCATTGGTTGTCTCTCCATTTCCTGTGTTCTTTAATATTATTCAATAGTTTAATAATTAAATATTTCATGATAATTATTATAGTTGTATCTTAAATAGTATTTGAGAGCTGCATTTTCTTAAAGACTTTTTTTAATGTCTATATTTATTTTTGAGACAGAGAGAGACAGAGCGTGAACAGGGGAAGGGCAGAGAGAGAGAGGGAGGGAGGAGAGCACAAGTCAAGGAGGGGCAGAGTGAGAGAGAGAGAGAGAGAGAGAGAGAGAGAGAGAACTCCAAGCAGGCACTGCGCTGTCAGCAGAGTCCAATGTGAGACTCGAACCCACAAGCCATGAGATCACGACCTGAGCCAAAGTCAAGAGCCAAAGGCTCAACTGACTGAGCCATGCAGGCGCCCTTCTTTCTAGAAAGATTTTTTAAGTGCTGGATCAATTTGTTAAGTAATTATAAAACCTGTAAGATTTTTAATTTTCCCTGAGTCACTTTTCTGACATTATCTTTTCCTAGGATTGGTGCATCTCACCCACGGCTTCAAATTCAAAGCCCTAAAGTTGTTTATGATCGACTCTGAGAATCCCATTCATTTCTGCTGTCCCTGGAGCTGGGCCCTTTCTATTCCTAAGTATTTGTGCTGCGTCCTTTTCAATTGATTATTCTTACCCACATGTATCACTCCATTGAGTTTTTCAAAATACACTTTTGAATTTGTTTGTCTTCTTTACTGTATCTTTTTTCTCTCATGAATCTGATTTTCATTTTCAGTATTTTCTTTCCTCTGCTTTCCTTGAGTTTATTCTCCTGGGGCTTTCCTCCCTTATTCCATAAGTTATATGCCTAATGCATTAATTTTTAGACTTCTTTCTAACAGAAGCATTGGATGCTGTAAACATCTCTCTAAATTTTAACCTGATAGCATCCCACAGAGATTGAGAAGCAGTATTTCTTTAAATCTCTCAAATCCAAATAATCTCCAGCTTTTGCTATGATTTATACATTATTAAATATTTACTTATCAATAATATTGAGTCATTTATATAAGCAATTAGACTGTATTTTTAAAATTTCCAATCATGTGGGGTTGTTAAGTGATAGAGTAAAAAATGGTCTTTATGGTGCAGTAAGAAAAATCAACCTATATGGTAGCAACTACTTAGGAGATTATTTTTTTAGATAGTTTACTGATCTGTGCCTTGCAGCCTAAGTTCCAAGATGGTCAATTTTTTTAACTATTCCACGTGTACTTGGAGAAAATGCCCGGTCTGGAGTGGTTGGATGTTGAGCACTGTATATGTTCCTTAGGTCAGCTTTCCCAAATGTATTATTTAATTATTCTAATGCGTGCTGAATTCTGTTTTTCTGTGTGATCTATCCTGTATTGAGAGCTATGTTAAGAACTTTGCCACATGACAATGGATGGTCAGTTTCTCCTCTTAGTTCTGTCCATTTGGGGTTAGTGTATTTTGAAAGTGTATTATTTGGTGCATGCAGGTTTAGGGTTATTGAATCTTCCTGGTGAATTGAATGTTCTTCAGTATATAGTGATACTGTATCTTCAGATGCTTGTTGTGTATTTCGTATGGGGCTAATGTTGTTTTACCAGCCCTCTTTTCATGAGTATCTGCATGGGCTGTCTTTTGTCATTCTTTCGTTTGAACCTTTCTATGTCTGTTGTTTTAGACGTGTCTCTATAGCTACACACTTGTTTTAAACCGGTTTAGCGCTCTTTGTCTATTCACTGAGAGTGTAGCCCGTTAATGTGGATTGTAATTTTTTATATATTTTGATTTGTTTCTACCCTTTCAGTTTGTGTAAGGTTTAGTTTGATTTTGCCTTACTCGCAGCTAATTAGCCTGCTACTGTTTGGGGGAGGGAGACATAAGCTTCAAGGATCAGAAAGAAGGGACTTCATGGTGCAAGGAGCAGACGGTGGCATGAAAACCGTGTTGGCACGGGGTTCCTTTGCCGCCAAGTTCCATTGGGCCATCTTAGGCTGGAGGGCGGATGGATCCCGTGGTCACTGTCAAGCCGCATCCCTGCCAGAAACACAGAGTTTGAGGGGCCTGGTATTTTGTGACGAGTGGTCGCAAGACTGCTCTTTGTCTTGGAGAGAAACATGACTTCATCCCTCAAGGATGCCCTGCTCCCAGAAAAATCCCGAGCACTGGCCTGGGTTAGGAGTGGGCAGTGCCTTATGTGTTTCCCATACTCAGCAAGAACGAATGAAGAAAGCGGAGACATTCAGGGCCCATGGTGGCCGCGCCCTCAGCGAGACGTTGGAAGATGTTCACGCTAGTTCCCGTCCCGCCGTCTATGCTACTTTTTAAATCAAGACGTCGTTGATAACTTACGTCAGGGTATACACGCACAAATTGTGCGACGCTTTGATTCTTTATGCGTTCGTAAGTGTTTTGTTCTACCCATAAGTTTCCTTGTCGGATTTCTCAGCCGGTTTACCTGGAAGTGACTTTATCTTGCCCTTATTCTGGAAAGGTATTTTGCAAGGCAGAGGCTTTGAAGTCGAAATGGTTTCCCTCAGCGCTGTTTACTTACTATTCCACTCTCCCGTGGCTTCCAACAGTGTCATTGAGATGTCAGTCGACACTCTAATTGACGTTCCTATGTAGAAAACCTGTCTCTCCTTATGGTTGCTTTGAAGAAGCATTCAGTGGATTTAATATGTATTTAGGTATGGATTTCTTTTTATCTAATCCTCCTTGGGATGTGGGGAGGCTTCATAAATACGAGGATTGGTGTATTCTATCAACTCCAAAAGCTTCTCAGCCATCGGCTCACCTCTTTGAATAACATGTATCTGGGTTTCTTTCTCAGAGTACGACTCAGAGGCACTCTGGATTTTTCTCCCTCTGTCTTCCACATCCTTAAACTGGCCTTCGTAGTTCTTGTCTTCTTGACTTCCCAGTTTGCATGTTGTCACTTATCATCAGATCTAACTTTTCCTTTATTAACTGTTTCTTGGACGTGGTCTAAACCACTGTTTATCTGTTGAGATTTTAATTTAAATCATTGTAGTTTAATTTTTTAAAGTAGCCTTCACACCCAATACGGGGCTTGAACCTACAACCCTGAGCTCAAGACCTGAGCTGAGATCAAGAGTCAGACACCCAGCTGACTGAACCGCCCAGGCACCCTCAGTTTAATTTTTTTAAGTTCTACTTATGTTAACAAATCTGCTTGATCGTTTTATAATCTCTAGTTCCCTTGTTAATACTTTCAGTCTTCTTTTTTGTTTTTTAAACATATTTAACGTATTTTATATCATTTACACAAAAATTTCAACCTCTCCGTCTTTGCGAGTCTGATTCCGCGGCTCATCATCTCTGATGCCTCTCGCTCGTGTTAGCTATTTCCTCGCATATTTATGATCGCAAATCGGGTCCCTTGGAAGGTTTTCTGTTTGAGCTTTGAGACACGCTTAAAGTAATTTCTCCAGAGTCCTTATATTTGCTTCTGCCTGGTCCTTGGGATGCTACAGTCTGGGACCATTAAAAAGTAAATTGTTGGCTTGGAGTTTTTCAAGCTGGTAGTACCTGTGGATTTTGTTCTGGAACTAACCGTGAGCCGCAGGAGGCTGGCCTTCGCTTCTTACAGTGCTCACGCCTGAATACGCAGGTCCCCTCCCAGCCGTCCCCCTACAATCTGCTCTGTGGGGACCCTGACTTTCAGCAGAGTGGCTCAGACCTGACCTCCCACCCCGCACGGCCCCAAGCTCTCTCCAGTCCTGTTCTCCAGACCCTGCCGAGACTCGGGTCTGGGTTACAGGGATTGACATCCACCTCCGGGACAAACGTTGCTTCCTCTTAGGGAATATCTTCTGAGCCTCAATTTCTGCTTACATTTGTGTTCCCCTACGTACTATTGGATCAGCCATGCTTTTAAAAAAAAGAGGATTTTCTTCTTGTTCTATCCAGCATCTTTGTGTCTCAGGAAGGCTCCCTCTGCATATGTAACCTGTTCTACTAGGAAGAATGTCATGCCACCTCCCCAGCCCCACCCTTGCCACCTCCCCAGCCTCCGCCAGAGGCTCCCTGATGAGGAAGGTGAATTCCAGGCACTACGGCCCTTAAGCCTTGTGGCTTTTAGTGTCGCCGAGAATTTCTCGTATGTGTGCATCTGGTTCCCATCTCCGATATAGGTGTTTGGTGTTTGGGATTCCATGGATGTCTATGAAATATTGTTTAAAAGATGAACATTTCTCGCTAAGAAAAACTTCTGGCAAGATTTGACATTCTCCTTTGTACCCATTCCAGGTCTTGAGGGACTTTTCTATTTTGAGGATTTTTTTTTTTCCTTTTTAAGTTACAGAAATCCTTCCTGCTATAGTTTTCACCTGTTTCCTCTTTCCTGTTGACTCCCTTCCTCTTGAAGTTCCTCTGTAACTTGGGCATCGGCTCGGGCTGACAAGAAAAAGCCCCCGTGCCTCTATTCACAGTCGGGTTTTCTCACATGCCGTTAGACCAAACGCTGTGTTCACTGGTGAGCCTGTGCACCGGCTGTCTCCATCACAGAGGGTCACCGGGACTTCTGTCTGGGGATGACAAGTGTGCCTTAATCTCCGCGGGCAGCATAACAAAGCACGGCAGACCGGAGGGCCGCAAAGAGCAGGCACTGATGGCCCCACACTTCTGGAAGCCGGAAGCTGGAGACGGAGATCGAGGTGCGTCGAGGGTCAGGCTCCCCTGACTCCCGGAGGGGAGTTCTGCCTCACCTCTTGCACCACTCCGATCCCTGCCACCCTTGTCACGTGGCCTCATTGTGAGGACATCAGTCACATTGCATTAGAGCCCATCCTACCCCGGTATGCCCTCATCTTAACCAGTTAACATCTCCAGCAACCCAGTTTTCAAATAAGGTCACATTCTAGGGGCCTGGGAGTCGGGACTTCAACATATTGTTTTAGGAAGGCACACAGTTCAACCCGTAAGAAACCAACATGTAAACACTAGGAAGGTCAACCCCAGGGTTTCTGCTGGTACTGTCACCCCCCCAGCGAAGAATGCCCCTTTCGCCCCTCCCCCACGTAAAATACCGATCATTAGAAAAGACCAAGCACGTTACGGCATCTACACGAAATGTTTTCCAACTGCTTTTCTCGGCCACGGGCTTGGGTCCATTCCGCTGTTTTGTGTAACAAGCCTCACTTTGGTGTCCCTGTGCTGTCTCGTGAGTAAGCTGACCTTTAAGAGGAAAGCTAGATACTCTGCACCAAAAGCACAGCCATAAGGAGGCCCAGGGAGGCCAGCAGACTTCTGTCTGTGAGATGCTGTGTCCCCAGGATTCTGGCCTTGTGCCACGTCTTGACCAAGTGTAATCATCTAGGGAATGAGGGTCCTAGCCTGTCACCGTCTTGCTTGCCTCTCCCTTCTTTGATTTCTTTTGGTAAACACCTAGGAAAGTGCCTGAGATACTGCTGGGAACTCACTGATACGCAGACCTTGTGGGGACCCTTTTGTCTTACGTACGTTTAGACACTAGGTTCGGCGCCCTGAGCCGCCTAAGATGGGATTCGTTGTGTCCATTCTGCGGATTTCATAAGTGTGTTATATAGATGAACAGTGATGTAGGCCCAGCTGTTGACAACCAGCACATCTCCAAAAATAGTCAACGTAAAACCCCTTAAACAAACGTGTGGAGGCCTGAAGATCGTAGCCGCCCTGAGTATCTCCGAGTTGGTGGGCGGGGTGGGCAGAGAAGCCAGGAGTCATCATCTGGTGCTGTAAGTAACATGGGGAGCCCCGGGGAAGACTCCCGAACACCGCCTGCAGCGTTGGGGGGTTTGGGGAGACTTCCCGGCAGCGACCCAGCCCTGCGCCGTGAAGTGGGAGAGGGGTGCAGCCAGTGGGTGGAGGCGGGCGGGCAGGAAGGGCGTCCCGGGCAGTGACCACAGCACGCGCGGTGTCGGGGACACCGGGAGCTCGTGCTCATGGGGCGCGTCGGCGTGGCCCAGCCCGCGTTCTGGGGCAGGGAAGGTGGGGGACAGTGGCAGGGCAGAGGGAGCAGTGACCAAGAAGAGCGTGGCCGTGCAGCTCTGGAGTCTGTCCTTCTTCTGGAAGAGCTGGGGACCTGTGGTGCATGGGGGTAGCTTGACCCGCTTTGCTCCTAGAAAGATCATTTTAGTAGCAGGATTGCAGATGGGCTGTGATGGATGGGACCCGGCCTGAGATTACTGCATTCTGGCAGGAACCGATGAGGGCCCAAGCCACGTGACCGATAGCAAGGGCTGGGAGGGAGGTGGGGGGAGGAGTGAAAGATACTGAGAACGTCTCGCCAGCACGTCTCTGCACGTTGGAATCTGGGAATAAGGAGGCACAGAAGTGAGCGTCATTCTTGCCTCCTGCTTTGGACAACGGGGTGCACGGGGCACTTACAGAAGACGATACGGTTCAACAGGCAGCTTTCAGATGGAAATTCTAGAAGTGGGGGTCTGCTTCCTTCCCAGTCACCACCACTCGTTTTCTGTGTGACACTCGTCAGCGCCCCAGCCTCCCTCCATCACCCCCCCCCCCCCGCCATGACACACGGGTGTCTCCAAACACTGCCAGACGTCCCCTTGGGGGACAAAGCCTGACGCAGTTGAGGACCCTGTTCTAGAGGCTCAGGGTTTCAGGAGAGGAACAGCGCACAGAAACACGACTCAGGTGTTTGACGTCTGATACGCCTTCCACGGAGCAGCCCTTCCCACGGCCAGTCAGCCCTGTGACACGGAGCACGTGTGCGAGCGTGTATGACATGTGTCCAGCCCTACGTTGGCACGTTCCCAGGAGTATCTTGTCCAGTTTTCTCTGCTGGGGCGCTTTTAGACTCTCTTGAATTGTATTTTCATGTCTTCCTTTTATTTCCTTGAACGTATCCGATGTCATAATTTCACATCCCACATCCGGTAAATCAGGGCACGTCTGATGCCACGGGCAGCTGTCTTCCTGGTCATGCGCTCGGTGGCCATGAGCTCGTGCTCCCTGGAGCTGCGTCTGAGGGAATTCTCGAAGGCTGGGTCTCATGGGGATTTCTCTAGAGGGCCTTGCTGTGTGTTTCTGCTGGGCGCCTCGGGTGAGAATTAGCCAGGATCACTTGAGTCTGCGTTGCCGTTGTTGGGTGACCCAGAGAATGCATTCGATCCAGGAGGGGATGTGTGGGCACAGAGGTCCCAGGGGCTCGTTCTCGTCCTCCCCCTCCCCGTCCTGTGCCAGTGCTCTGTCGCGAGCCCTTGTCTGTAGGAGGAATTTCCGGCCACCTTGCCCTGAGGGCAGAGCCCTGCCCCACCCCGACCCCAGAGGGTGGCGTCCCTCCTCTGGGCCCCTCGCTGCTGTAAACGGATCGTCAGGATAGCAAACCTGGATGTGACTCTTGACTCCTCTCCCCCCTCACTCATCACATCCAGTTGTAACTGGTTTGTCGAGCAGACTTGGCTTGTGAGCGGATCAAAACACACCTTCCGATGCTCGATGCTCGTCCAAGTGAACCACAGGGAGACCCCATCAATTTGCACAGCTTTTGCTTCCCACTCCCGGATAATAGACAACTGTGTTTGCTCTAAGTGTTAAATACTTGATTGAGGAATGAATATTTCAAGTCCTAAGGACTGGCCACACTCGGGTCTCTTTGCCTGGCTGGAACCTGCTGTGTCCCCTCCAGGGTCAGATCGGGAGGGCAGGGGATAAGGGAGAGGACACATATACTTACACTGCTCTGTGCCCAGCTGGGCTCTCGCTGACCCTTCCTCTCAGGGAGAGCTGTCCTGTCTTCTTCGGGGGGTATTGTGCCTGGAGACCCCCCACCCAGCCTGTGCACACTAACAGGACAGAGGCCTCTCTCTCTGGAAGTTACCTGGAATTCTTCCCTCAGCCCTGGGCCCGCTGCCACACCACTTCCGCTCCAGACAGGGTCTCCGAGACCCCCACACTGGCCCCTTTCCCACGTGGCCATGCCTGATCTGTAAGACATTTTCTCGCATCCTTCCCCCTACAAGCCCTGTGAACACAGGCCCGCTCTCTAAACGGCCCCGCCCGAGCCACCCGGAGCAAGGGCCACCCCGTGTCTCTCTCGATCCCAGGCCTGAGCTGCGGCGTCCCCAGCAGATCACAGCTGTCACCGTGGGGCTTGAAGCAAAGAAGCTGCCATCCCCCCACCCGGTCCTCTGGGTGGAAGGGAAGGAGGGGTATGACAGCACAGACTTTGCCAAAGTTACCTTCCTTCCAGAACCCTCTCTCCTTCCTATCCAGGGTCTGTTCTGTCCTCAAGGAAGGCGGGGCTCCAGGGTCGAGCAGACCTTACTTGTTGTCTCGAAATTCTGAAACATCATACCTCATGTGTCTTGGGGACTTGGTAGGAACTTTAATTTTCATGACTCGGTCATGAAACCCTGTTCGTTGTAACTTCTCGATAACCCTGTTCTTCCGCAAGCCGGGACCCCACTCCCTCTGTTTGCCTGGGAAATGGCTCCTCATCCTTAGAGGTGACCCCAGATGCCACCACCGCCTCCGTGGCTTCTCCAGCTAGGGTTGACTTCTCATTTACCTCCGCCCCCGCGTCTCCTTACGCCTTCCTTTCTCCTTGCATCAAACCCGCATCGTGTGTGTTCGCTCACCTTCTCTTCCTCGTGGCTGCGAACTTGTGCGGGCCACGAGCCACAGCCCTTTTTGTATTCCTGAGGCTGCTCACGGTATCGAGCACTGTGAGGTGTTCCGCAGTCCCCTGGGGAACTGAGGTGAATGCACGTGGCCAGTCCGGCGTTCTCTTCGAAGCAACAACCACGCAGCATTCAGTCCCAGGCTTCTGTGTTTAAGTCAGGGGAAAACTTAACCACGGCGGGGTGAGGGGGTGCCGATCAGCTTTGTCTTCTCTTCAAGATGTCCCCCTCCTCCCCGCCATCTGGGCGTGAGCCTTTATTAAGCTCACCCTTCCCCCTAGTATTTGGGGGGGGATCATTTAGGCCCAGGTTAAAGAGGACCCTGACCTCCTATAGATTTGGTGGTCTGGAGGTATTCATTGTATTCGTGGAAATGGTGGTAAATGTGGTGGTAAACAATTTCTAGAGATTACTTTTTAAATGTGTATTTACTTACTTTGAGAGAGAAAGCATGCACAAGCAGGGGATGAACAGAGAGGGAGAGAGGGTGAACACGAGCAGGGGAGGAGCATAGGAAGTAAGAGAGAATCCCAAGCAGGCCCCATGCTCCGCGCCGAGCCCGACTCTGGGCTTGATCTCACCACCATGAGCTCCTGACCTGAGCTGAATCCAAGGAGTTGGACGCTTAACCGACTGAGCCACCCAGGCACCCCTTTAGAGATTTTGATACACTTGCTTTACCTGGATAAAGACACAGGCAGACAAATATTCTAGCAATGAAATCATGTCTATAATTGAACCTAGGAAGGCTTTTTATTTTTTTCTCCTGTGACGTCCAAGTTCACTAGAACTGTTTGCACTCAAGTGTAGGGGGAATCATGAGCATCTCATGAGGCATTTCCTTTCCAATTCTGTCACACCAGGTCAAAATGCTCTTGTGGTAAAACACAGGCCTTGATTTAGGCTGGCCCCGAGGCTTTTGTCCTCGCCAAGCAAGGAAGTGGCCATGTCCGCATCCTGACTCTAAACTCTGAGCTTACGCCACGGAGCCCGCGACATCCATTAAACCCCAGAGAGCGGATCTGCCCTCACGTCTTCGCCCAGATGCAGCATGAAATCACCGTTCCCACTGGGGGCATCTGGCCTCCATACTCACTTTAGCCAAGATAGTCCTCCCCGGGGTTTTAATGCAACCTATCGTTTAGCCAAGGGGATGACGGGACACGTGGATTTTTCACAAGCTTCCGGCCACAGAGCAGTAGTTGTCACACAGTGTATGCGTGAATGTTTCTGGACTTCTCAGGGCATTGGTGGCAGTATGCTCCTGAGATTGTTTGACCTTGTTTTAAATTAAAGGTTTTGTTTGTGTGTTTGTTTTGTTTTACATTTTTAAGATGTTTATTTATATTTGAGAGAAAGCAGAGACAGAGGGAGGCACAGAATCTGAAGCAGGCTCCGGGCTCTGAGCTGTCAGCACAGAGCCCCATGCGGGGCTGGAACTAACCAACCCTGAGATCATGACCTGAGCTGAAGTCAGAAGCTTAACCATCCGGGACACCCAGGTGCCCAGACCCTATTTTAAACGTTGACTCAACATGTGCACATTGCACAAGAGTAAAATCGAAAAGGCTGCACAGAGCTCTGAGCTCAAAGATCTGAAACTGTCCATAGCTCTCTGATGAGCGTTTCTTAAAAAAAAAAAAAAAAAAAAAAAAAAGTGTGTTCCCCTTTAAGGCAACCCCCCCCCCCCCCCCCCCCCCCCCAGCCCTACAGCCAGCAGCTGGCCTCTGAGAGCCCTGCCTCAGGACACTGGCTGTGCCGGGCCTAGTAAGTCATCCGTTTGAATAATTTTCTATATATGGAGTCGGAGGTCATGGAGAACGGATATGCCTTTGTTCTCCAAGCACTGCCAAGGGAGGTTTCCCCAGAGCGCGTGCGGATCCGTTCATCCCCGGGGAGTGAGTCCCGGGGCTGCGGGGCCTGGCGGGGCCGAGGAGAGGTGCGGGGCGCACTGGGAACGCTCACGGAGCCCCTGGGATTTGGGGTTCAGTTTCCAGGCATGTTTGCTAATGAACAAAAGTTTTGTCCGGCGCAGAAGAGCATTATGCCCAAGTGTGTATGTGGCTGTTTTAAGGAAAGGAAACAGCGACACCCCCAAGCTAGAGAACAGCCCCGCAGGCCAGCGGAGCAGAACCGAGGGCAGGCGCCCGAGACGCCGGGCCCAGCACCGCCCGCTCGGGGCCCCGCCCGGTCCTCCGCCCGGTCCTCCGCCCAGCTCGCTAAGCAGGCACCGCCCAGGGCGCTGATTGGCGTTGTGGGCGGGGGGCGGGGCAGTGCGCCGGGAGTGCTCCCAGGGAGGAGGAAGAGGAGGCAGGGCAGGAGCCCCGGGGGGGGGGGGGGGGGGGGGGGCGGCGGGACGGTGGCCCTGATTGGTGGTAGTGGCGGGCCCAGGGCAGGGGCGGGGCTTCTCGGGACGGGTCCTCTCGGGGGCCGAGGAGGAGAAGGAGAAGGAGGGAGACCTTGGGGCTGCAGGCGCTGATTGGTGGCAGTGACGAGGGGCGGGGCAAGGAGACGGGCCCTGATTGGTAGCTGATGGAGGGCGGGGCGGGTTGGGGCGGGGCTGCGCGGGGCTTGTCCTCGCCAGGTGGAGAGGAGGAGGAGGAGGAGGAGGAGGAGGAGGGAGCATCTGATTGGCCGTAGTGGCTGTGGGCGGGGCGGGGCGCGGCCTCCCACAGCTGGTTCTCACGGGCTGGTGGCTGCAGCAGCAGCAGAAGGAGTAGGAGGGAGCATGTGGGGCGGCGGGCACTGATTGGCGGTAGTGGTTGTGGGCGGAGCGGGCTGGGGCTGGGCTGCGCGGGGCTGGCCCTCGCCAGGTGGTGGTAGCAGGAGGTGGAGAGGAGGAGGAGGAGGAGGAGGAGGAAGCATCTGATTGGCCGTAGTGGCTGTGGGCGGGGCGGGGCCGCCCAGGGCTGGTCCTCGGGGGGCGGTAGCAGCCTCGGCAGCAGCTGCAGCCGCAGGAGAAAGTAGGAGGGAGCATGTGGGGCGGCGGGCACTGATTGGCGGTAGTGGTTGTGGGCGGGGCGGGGCGGGGTGGGGCAGGGCTGCTGGGGGCTGGTCCTCGCGGGGAGGCGGCAGCAGCAGCAGCAGCAGCAGCAGCAGCGGGAGGTGGAGGAGGAAGAGGAGGAGGAGCTGGAGGCCGCTGGGGCAGCGGGCACTGATTGGCGGTAGTGGCTGTGGGCGGGGCGGGCTGCCCGGGGCTGGTCCTCGCAGGCTGCAGGGGGAGGAGGGAGGAGGGAGCGCTGGAGCGCCGGCCGCCGTGGCCGGCTCGGCCTGCCCTTTGTGCCCGCAGCCCGCGCCCCGCGCCGATGGCCGCCGCGCCGGGCTCCCTGGCGGCGCGCACCCGCCCGCGGACCTGACCCCGCGCGCCTGGGATGCGCCGGGAATGCGCGTCCTCCGGGCCTGCGGCTCCTCCCGGCTGGGCGCGGGGCGATGGACCTGAGCATGAAGAAGTTCACCGTGCGACGGTTCTTCTCCGTGTACCTGCGCAAGAAGTCGCGCTCCAAGAGCTCCAGTCTAAGTCGACTCGAGGTAAATGCCGTCGCCTCTGTGCGCGCAGGTACCCGGGTCCCCGCCGCGCCCTGGAGGGTGCTGCGGGTCTCAGAGCCATTCCGAGCCCTTTCTATTGTCACATGCACGGTACCCACAGTCCCATGTCTGGGAGTTAAAGTTTTTTGAGAGCTGGTCCGGTTTTTCTAAAATCGAACGCTATTGTTGGGACTTAGTAATAACTGGACCGGTCCTCGGGTTCTCATCGGGGACGAAACTCTGCCCCTGTGGAATTTCTAACTCATTTTGTTCCCGGGTCTGCGCAGGATGCGGGTCAGTCACCGTGCCCACATAGGTGCTCCGGGTAAGCGGGTCGTTGGGATCCGTGTGGCTGGGCTGTCGCTCCCCCGAAGTCCAAAGTACAGAACCTCCCCGGCGCTCCCCTCGGCTGTGGGTCGGGGTGGATCGGGTTTATGGTACGGTGGCCCACAGCCACTCAAGTGCTCCCGTAGCGGGCAGATGTTCTGTACTCGAAATCCGTGTAGCGTTGATCATATGTTATAAAGGTAGCAGTAGTATCCCCTCCCGCCAGTCTGAAACGATGCTCAGTAGTGAAGTGCCTGATGCAATATCCCTGCAGCTCCGGGTTTGATATAGATTCGACCTGAAACCCAGAGGACCCTGAAAATTAATGTCCTTTTCTCCTGTCCCTCATCTTGTCATCTTTGGGTTTCCAAAGTCATCTGTGGACAGTTCTCTGATGTGGTTTTTATTTCAGCAATCAGACCTTCTTCTCCTTATCCCAGTGTTCCAATTACATCGTTGAATCTATAGATGACCAAATGGTGGAACCCTGTTTAAGTAAAACGGAGACATTGTGATGTTGGGGGGAGGGGCTGGCGACACAAGCTAGCGTTTCCTTTCGACATTGCCCTGGCCTTTGCCACAGGGCTGGCGCCCATCTCCGTTTTTGTTTGTTTCTAATGAAGTCGAATCAGTTGGAACAATGTCACATGTTTCATGTTGGCCTTCTTTGTCCAGCTGCCATGATACCCATACGGGCGTGGGTTGTTACAATTAAGAGATCTTTAAGCAAAGCTCAGGGGTAGACATGAATGCAACAGGGAATTACTTGTATAAAAAGTTTCCTTTGCGGTATCACCCAGTCAGAATTGGACTAGATGGGAATCTTTGTGGCTGGGCTCTGAGGGTAAAACAGATTTTTCAAACAAGTACAACTGTTAATCAAATAATGGAGGAGGGCTTGCCTTAAACCTCACATTGACAGAAATTAAACACATGTTCATTGAGATAAATCACTTTGCTGGATCTCAGGCACTTTAAAAAGCTAAAGCTGATAAGAATAGAAACTCAGAACAGTATTTACCTTTATGCCTAATAAGTTTTTATTCATCAAATGCCAAGTTCATTATACAGCTCCTTGTCTCCTTCCGTTTCTTGTCCTTGCCTCGGGGAGGCACACGGGTGAGCCAACTCCCCGGGGCTGTTCAGGAAGAAAGGCAACAGATACCAGGCTGAACTAGCGGAGGGTCAGCGATCCTATACAGCATGATATACACAACCTCCCGTGTCATGGCTCAGCAAAGAGAACCAGGTTTTGAAAGTACCTCAAAAAAAGCATATAATGGACGCCTGGGATGGCTCAGTGGTTGAGCGTCCGACTTTGGCTCAGGTCATGATCTCACGGTTCATGGGTTCAAGCCCCGTATCAGGCTCTGCTGACAGCTCAGAGCCTGGAGGCTGCTTCGGATTCTGTGCCTCCCTCTCTCTCTGCCCCTCCCCCGCTTGTGCACGCTCTCTCTCTCTCTCTCTCTCTCTCTCTCTCGCTCTCTCTCAAAAATGAATAAACATTAAAAAAAATTAAAAAGACATGGTGAGAAACCAAGAGGGGAATATAAATGAGGTTTCTTCAATGTGAAAATAAAATTTCTAAAAACAATAAATACACCGTTGGCTACGTACATCCACTGACTAGAAAGGGATGTGATTGATCTATCAGCACGTAATCGATGAGCACTTCATACAGTCTGGATGCTGGATGCTGGACAGAAGCATTAATAGAGAATGGGCAGCCCAGATAAAGTACTCTGTTCTGTACAAATGCCTTCACCTGCGTCTTAGGAAAAATCATGTAGACGTGTGTTACTATCCTCAGTCTATTGCTAGGAGGATCTCCCCCCAGAACTGAGGATCTTGATGAAAGCTTACCAGCTGATTGATTCTGCAATTGCTTTATAAAGACCTAGTATTTGTTCAGCCCTTTTCTCAGCATTGTAGATCCAGAAACCCTAAGTCCTGGAAGTCCTGGCCTCACGGTGCCTCCACCTAGTGGGGGTTCTAATAAGTCGCTGACCCTGTGCTTTAGTCCAGTAACTTCCAGATTCCGATCCAGCTGCCTTTCTTTTTCCAGAGAAGGCTGTTAATTTGTTTGCGTATCCACAGCAGATTATAGGCCAAGAAACGCTCATCCAAAAAAAAAAAAAAAGTTAAATTTCAGAGGGGAGGTCTGTCCATAGTTTGAGGTTGTGTGATAGGACATATAAAGCCTTAGCATGGATGTGTATTTCCTGTTTGGACTAAAGAAAAAGACAACTCATTTTGTAAACATGAACGTATTGTTTTAATTGTTTCTGTGAAATTTATTTTGTAAAATATACACAGAGACTGAACAATTTGGTTTTTGAATTCAAAATCTGGTGACATAAACAGGAAAGTGACTGTAGCTACTTTAAGGGTAAAAACACTGTTATTTTTATTAAAACAGCCATCAGGGAGAGACGTGGTCTTAATGTTTTCGCACTTGGTTTTAAATTTAACCTCACTTTAATCTAGAATCCAACATTTGGTAAGCTCTAACCAACAGAGAAGCCAGATTACTTAATCAGACTTGGAAACAGTTTATGAATTACAGCTTAAATATTTTTGTAGTGTCTCAGCATTGCACCAACTAAGATGACCAGGATAGTTGACTCTGGCTGGAATGATTCTGGGAGTTTCTAAATGGAAAGTGGATATCTTTCCTAGACTTCTTTGAGCATGCCAGAGAAAGGCATCAAGTCTCGGTGTCTGTCCTTCACCCTGATCTCAGGGCATTGACAACACTGCCCGAGGATCTCACCACCTTCCCGGAAGGTGCAACCGTCTCCTGATTCAGCAGCCCATTTTACAGATGAGGAAACGGAGCCCGGGGAAATCCAAAGGGCTTGCTTTATGGTCCTGGCCCCTAGAATGTTGTAAAGGACGCTCTTGCCATAAGGACGTGTGCTATCATTCTGGGTTGTATGGTTACTGGAGTTTACCAGGTGTTAGACGGGACTTGAAGGAAGGCTGTTGTAATCGTTACAAGGAAATTACCCTGAGGGAAATTGGGATGTTTTGGAATGTGCCCCAAACCTAAGATTCTTCTAGAGAACCTTTTTTGGAAGTTAGAAAGTTCCGGGTGAACCTGGGCTTTGTGTCGCAGTCACCTGAATTGGATTCTCAAGTCCACCTTTCACAGCAGCTGGCTCCTTAAACTCTGTGAGCCTCTTTTCCCTGCACGGTGAGCTGTCGAGAGTAGTTCCTGCCTCAGGGGGTTAAAGTGGCCAGCGTGAGCTGTCGTGAAGACTTAACGCTGCTCTGGATGGTAACTCTGCAAGTCAAGAGTTGTCAGTTATGGATACTGATCAATATTTTCTGGGTTTATCGACATTTTTCCTATTGCCCAGTGTCTCCTGCCTCTGTGTGCACCTGAGATTGCCCCTACCGCCTGCAGAACCCACGGCGTGTGCTATCTCAGTACACTCTCAGCCTGGTAGTTAAGAGTTCAGATGACCTTCCTGTGTGACTAGGGGAAGAAAAGGCCAGAGATCGGCCCCATTCGCTAAGATGAAGTTCCCGTCCCCTGGCTGGGATGGCCATGTCCCTCTATCCTTATCTTATGTACTGCGCTATGAGTCAGCTGTACCGATCCATGAACCCGTTACCAGTTCGGGTCCCAAAGCCATGGCATCATGAGTTGAGGTGGCTTCTAGAGTCAGGAAATGCCCCAGCATCAGTGGCCCGACTGATGGAGCTTTGGGAAGGAGTCCTCCTTGGCTGGGCCTTCAGTTCCCCAGGAGAGACCCCAAAGCTCCAGTGGCTGGCTTGGGGCCTGGGGCAGGTTGAGAGGGGTTGGCTAGGAAGGGCGTTGAGTGCCTATTTTTTTTAAATTAATAAAAAGTGATATCATGTACTGAGTAAGCTTTATCTACCAATTGGCCAAAGGTATCAATACTCAAAGTCAGTCACTTAAGGAACAGTCATTTTGTTTGCAGTCATCAAAGCCAGGGAGTCGGTTCTCTTTGACTACCTGTCATTTCATCTGCCTTTGACATTTTTGCTGAAAGACGACTGAGGGTGAGTGACAAGGACACAATGTCCTTTAGCTGGGAGACGGATGATGGTGAGCGGTTAAGCGGTAGGAGAATTTCATTTGTTTATGTGTTCACTCAATTGTTCACACAACTCCAAGAATTTTGAGCATCTACCATGTACATGGTGCTAAGCAGTTGGTATACGATATGTGATCTTTATATGATCTCTGCCCTCCATGCACTTAACATCTAGTGGGAGAGGCATTCTTGTGAACGGAAGCCCTACAGCGTGGAAGTTCTGTGAAATGACCAACATCACCGGACGTAAATGGTCTTATTATACCGATTGTCGATTTGTTTCCATTTCCCACGGTCGAAGGTAACTGAGCGCTATCTGTGAGTGTTTTTTTAACTGCTTACCCCCTTTTAAAGGGAAGCATGATGTGCCGATAAAGTAACTGCTGAGGGACTCTCACCAAGTACTGTGAGCGTTGTTGGCTCTAGTCATGGAGAAAAAGAAAGCTTCCTGGAAAGTCAGACTTTAAGGCTTCTTCTTGGTGCTTGATAGGTAAGCTCTTCTTCTAGATCTTGGGTGGTTTCCCGGAAAACCATTTCTAATTAAAATAATTTTCAGGTGCCTTCAATAAAGGCACCCAAAAGTTCTATGTTAAGGCTGATTTTTTTATTGGGCTTTCAGAACAACAAAAGGCAGAGACGACCACAATAAATAGTCCGTATTGATGAGTACTTCATTTGCTTACCGTTCTGCTTATGTATGTTTATTCTATTTAAAAAAAATTTTTTTTAAATGTTTTATTTATTTTTGACACAGAGAGAGGCAGAGTGTGAACAGGGGAGGGGCAGAGAGAGAATGAGACACAGAATCCGAAGCAGGCTCTGAACCATCAGCACGGAGCCTGATCAGGGGCTCGAATTCACAAACCACGAGATCATGACCTGAGCTGAAGTCGGACACTCAACCATCTGAGCCACCCAAGCGCCCCTGTTTATTCTATTTTAAAGACACTAAAATTAGGGGCACCTGGGCGACTCAGTTAAGCAGGTCAAGAACTCACAGCTTATGGGTTCGAGCCCCGCATCGGGCTCCGTGCCGACCGCTCACAGCCTGAAGCCCGCTTCAGATTCTGTGTGTCCCTCTCTCTCTGCCCCGACCCCGCTTGTCTCTGTCTCTGTCTCTCTGTCTCTCTCTCTCAAAAATCAATAAGTATTAAAAAAAAATAAAGACACTCAAATTTCTTTGTGGTCATTTTTTGTGCTAAGCCTTACATCTGCAATTTCAATACAGAATTTCTCTCCTTACACGGAAGGAAAGTCCCCAAAGTATCACTGCTTGTTCGAAAGTATGTGAAAAGACAGCCGAAAATATTGAGATCTCACCCCATTGTCTTTTTTCACCTCGTTTACACCTTCTTTCCGTAAATCTGCGGGCAGGCAGTCCTTCTGTGGCATACCCCAATACAGCAGAGGAGGTTTCCCTATGTTTTTCCTGCTTTCACAAGCCCAGGAAAGAGCTGAACACCGACTAAGGGAAGGACGGGGTCTCAGTCCACACCATCTGACTTATTACCCAGGATTTCACTCTGTTTCTTGCATGAGAAACTGCATGAACAGTGTCCCGGATGTGGCAGATTAGCAAGTGGGTAGGAGACGTCCGACCTCTCGGATGCAGGGAGGGAGGTGGAGAGAGAGAGAGGCTCTGGGGCTTGAACCGAGAGTCATGCTAACCAGTGTTGTGGGGGTTGTTCAGTACATTCGGGTGCTCCAGTGGAAAGTGCCCCTCCAAAATGTGGGGAAATCGAGGCTAGGTCTGTTTGGGATACAGTTGGCAACCAGTAGTCGAGCCAGGAATAACCTTCATCTTTGGCCCGAAGGTTCTGGGCGCGTCAAGCTAACACTAACGGCGTCCTGTACGTGCCCCACCGTTATTTCTGATGACGCGGGTTACGTTGTGCGGTATTTTCCCCCCAGCATTACATGTTTGCTGATATATTTTCACTGGTAAAAGCTATTAAATTAAACTCAAGTAGGAATTATCAACAAATAGTCTGTTAAGCCACAGAGCGATTTAATCAAGCAAATGGACGAGGCACAAATATGTTCAGTATAAACTGTGGTTCATCATATCTGCTTCGCAGCTGCGTCAGAAGCCCCTCCTGCTACGAGCCAGCGAGGGGACGCCGTGGTGGCGCAGTTGCAATTAACCACTTGGAACCCGCACGCCGGGCCACGGATGGCGAGCGTGTGGGAGACACAAGCCCACGATTTCCCACTGAGCAGGCAGGACTCTGTGTCTGAAACCGCCCGACATGCGCCGTGGCACAGACTCTCCCCCACCAAGCTGTAGTCAGGCTCTGAGTCTCCGACCTTGGGCTCCTGTGTCATGCTGTGTTGGGTCTGCAGTGCCCAGTGGTAGCAGGAATCCCGCTGAGTCCCTTTAGAGAGAATTCCCCCTCTCTCCCCCCGTACCCTCAATATCTGACCAACTTCTTTTTTTTTTAATTTTTTTTCACATTTTTATTTTTGAAACACAGAGACAGAGTGCAAGCAGGGGAGGGGCAGAGAGAGGGGGACACAGAATCCGAAGCGGGCTCCAGGCTCTGAGCCGTCAGCGCAGAGCCCGACGCGGGGCTCGGACTCACGGACTGTGAGATCGTGACCTGAGCCGAAGTCGGACGCTGAACCAACTGAGCCACCCAGGCGCCCCCCAGATTCCTTATCCCCACCACTCTGCAGCTGATGTCTGCTCGCTCTGGCCCGCCTACAGCAAGAATCCCACTAGGTCGGTCTAGAAAGACTCACCCTGCCCTCACCGACCCTCCAGCCCTGCTTCTTGCCCATAAATCCCCACTCTTCCTTCTTGTATCCGAGTGGGGCTCAGCCTCTCTCCCCTCCCGCAAAACCCTATTGCTGTGCTCCCAGGATGCTGTGCTCCCAGGAATACAGTCTTCCTCACTGTCTTTAGCAAGTGTCAGCATAATCTTTCTTGCCCGACACTTAATGTTGTGGTCGTCTGCATATGTACCTGGAGATCCATGAAGGGTGTCCCAGGAGCACCACCGGTCAGAGAACCCTCCTCAGCCGCACCGGGAAACTACACGTGCCCCCCGCGAGCTCTGCTTTACAAAGGTCCTTGGAACCTCCACACCCTGCACTGTGCCACCTCCCACCACTGGATGCGCCCCCACCTTGCTGGCCACCCTTCTCCTGGCCACCTGGCCCTTCCCTCTGCCTCTCCGGGCCCCTCACCCTGTTGAGCTCCTGCCTCCTCAGCGACAAAACAGGGAGAAGCATAGGCCAGTGCTGTCCTCGAGTTATTAGATGCTCACAAAGTGAAACGTGCCTCGTCAGGGCAGAGTCTGCACTTGGCGTTCTGTGGGCTCAGGCGAGGCCGGCTTTGGTTGGACCCTGTCTGCATCGGGTTCTGCGCTACGATACAGAAACACAGAGTTTCTCCCCTGTCTCGCCCTTCTGAGTGCACATCTGCTTCGGGTTCGCATCATCACCACAAAGCAGCTTTTCGTAAGTTGTGGCTCTGTTGAGGTTACCGAGAGTGATGGTTTAATCGATGTTGCTGACGTTTGAAATGCGGGTCACGGAATAGCAGCTCTTGTAAAAGAGAAGGGGGGTTCACGGGCTGACACGGGGTGGCCGGGGCTGGGGGTGTCGGGAGAGGGGGTGAGGTCCCGGTACATATGCTCTGGCTTCTCACAGAAAATCGTCCTTTCTTTTGACTCTTCTGGTCTCCCGCGTGAAATTAACAAGATTCAAAAACCTGACTCCGAGAACGAGCACTTAGACTATTGGCCGTTGTGTTCCCTCCCGTTGCCAGAGAAAAGAGGGCTCTGAGTAAGACCCACAAGCCAGGAGAAACATGCTTCGTGCCCTGGAATGATTCGTGCGCTGTGTTTTCCGGCGTGGGATTTTCAGATTTAGCCAGAACACGAGTCTGGGACCTGCTTTGATGGGTGTCTGCCATTAACGTGAGTTGGGACACTTTGCATGAGGCGTCCTGGCCACACCGTCCTGCCCAAGGCCCACGGGCTCACAGCTCTCCCTAAAATGTGCAGCTGGATTTATAAGGGGAAGGCGGGGAGGGATTTTACTGTGAAAGACTCTATTTTGGGATGGTGATGGTGAAAATGCTCCAGTGACCACTTAAATTGCTCATCTGGGTCTCAAGGTTCACATTTTTCTTAAGATTTGTTTTTTGTTTTTTGTTTTTGTTTTTTTTTGAGAGAGCACAGAAGCAGGGGAAGGTCAGAGGGAGAGAGAGAATCCCAAGCAGGCTCCACATTGTCAGCACAGAGCCCAGTGCAGGGCTTGAACTCATGAACCCTGCGATCACGGTCTGAGCCGAAATCAAGAGTCAGGTGCTCAACCGACTGAGCCACCCAGCCACCCCCAGCAATGTTCACACTTTTGGCCCAGGATAATTGCAGACTTTCTAGAACTAAGGTTGGATATAGTATCGATTTCCAAATGTATCTTCCTATCCAAAGTATAGCATGGACAGTCCCTTTCTAAGGATGAAAACACCAGAAAGCATCCAACTTGGAAATGTGAGTACAATGCAAGAGGAGGCCGGAAGATGCCTTGGAGGGTCTTTGTGCGAGGAGGTGGAAGGGAGGCCGGAAAGGCTGAGGAAGCCCAGCGGAGTTAGTGCCTGTGGGGCCCCCCATTCTCATGGCCGTCCTCCGGTGAACCGCTGAGGTGCGTCACGGCCACAGGCCACGAGGCGAACGCACAAAAGTGCCACTGGAGACACTCCTGTCCAAGGACTTGCTAGGATGAGTCTCTGGTTGGCTCTGAAGAGAAAGGAAAGGAAAGAAAACCAGACGAACAAAGCGGAAGAGAGCACTTATGTTTAGAACCCCTTCGGCCTCTCGCATTCCGCTCGGATCGTAACTACTTTAGGGACCGGGACATGTGCTGCTGGAACGCGGGAGCCACTCTGGCCGACTGTCCTCATCCCAGAGAACCCCTCGAAACAGCATGCGGCTGGGCATGACTTTTGCGTTTCTAGATCTTATGTTTCGAGATCTTGCATGAATTTTGATGTGTAACTGAATCAAGACTCTGTAGGCTCCATTCCGGCAGCGAAGTAAAGAAAAATGTGTGTCCTGAGAGGATATGCTGAGGTCGGTCCGCAAAGGGCCCGTGTACACGACATGCTCAGTGTGCACTTCAGTGTCTGTAAATGTTTAGACTCTTAAAGTTTTCTTTTTCTTTTTTTTTTTTTTTAATTTTTGAGAGAGACAGAGACAGAGCGTGAGCAGGGAGGGGCAGAGAGAGAGAGGGAGACCCAGAGTCCGAAGCGGGCTCCCGGCTCCGAGCTGTCAACACAGAGCCCGACGCGGGGCTTGAACCCACAAATCGTGAGTTCATGACCCGAGCTGAAGTCAGACGCTTAACCGACTGGGCCCCCCAGGCGCCCCTGTCTTAACGTCTTCACTGGCACCTACAGCTTTTTTCTTTGACAGCCTGTGCTGTTGAGACTGGTGACAATAGGACTTCAGTAGTTGACGTGAGAACAGACAAGGTGACTCAAAATGAACGGGCCGTGATCATTTTGTTAGGTGCACAAGGGAGGGACAAGAGGTACAAACCGGAGGCCCTGACGGGGCTCCTCCTTACTAGGGGTGACGGGCACGGCGAGTCGTGGGGGCACAGCGCCCGCCTTCCCGTTACTGTCTCCACCTCCGTGCAGAGCAAGGGGAACCTGGCCCCTCTTCCCAGCTGTGAGCGCGGCCTTCCGCCCCCACTTCTTGTGCCGCACCCCGTCCAGCCCCTCTGGGGACCCTCCCTCCACCCCCGCGTCGTCCCCTACCCTGGCTGGCTGTCCCTCGGCCCCTCCTCCCACACCCAGCCTCCCCCTTTGCTGGAGCCGCTCCGGGGCGTGGGTCCAGAGCTGCTTTCCCGGAGGACTCTGGCTCTGGAGCACGGACACCTGGGCGCAGAAGCCCTGTAGGGTTGGGGGCAGAGAGGTCGGCAGTGCCACGAGGCCCGGGAAGGAGTGGACCGTGCCACCCTGGGTCCTCGCCCAGAGGGCGGTTTGTGTTCGAGATCCATCCGGAGGGAAGGAAGGTGTCGGCAGAGAAGCGACTTCCTTGTGGTGTGGGCTCAGTCACCCATTTCTGCGATGTTCTAGGTTTTTATCCCCCGAATCACATCCGCTCCTGCCGGGTCAGGCCCGGGTCTGGGGAGCTGCCCCAGCAGGTGCGGAGGAACGTGCCTGTCCTCGGCTGCCGACGGCGTGGGCCCGGCTCCTCTGCGCTAGCTCAGTGCTTTGTCACCATGTGTGAACTTACAGAAAACCTGCAGCTGACCTGGACCCATCAGGCTCGACGCCAGTGGCTCTGGGTCCGTGGACAGCGCACGTGGCCCCCAGGGCTGTCATCCTGCCATGTCCTATATGGATGCTGCCCGTGTAGCACGTGTGTTCTGGGTCGCTGTGTGTGAAGCCCTTGGAGGCCTTCGGTATTAACCGAATACTCCCCGCGCGCCTAGAAATGATCTACGGGGCTTGCGTTTAGGGGGTTAAAGCGTAGGGGCAAATGGGCACGACCTGAGACTCATGGTGGGGGGAGGTAAAACCACGGTGTGCGTGCAGCAAACAAGAAAGGATGATAAAACCGCACGTCAGCGCGACACGGTCCTGGCAGCGGGAGCTTCACGACTCTGAGGCTGCTGTTTGGCGAAACTTGTCCACGCAACTGGTGTCTGAGCCACATTCACAGTGTAGGCGATACAAGCGTCGTCCTGCAATAGGGATTGTGGAAAAAACAAGACAAATCGTTTTTATCACTTAAAATTTTTCAAAAGCTGCAAAAGTATCTTTTTAAAAATGTTTACTTTTGAGAGAGAGCGCGAGCAGGGGAGGGGCAGAGAGAGAGGGAGACACAGGATCCCAAGCAGGCTCCAGGCTCCGAGCTGTCAGCACAGGGCCCGACGCAGGGTTCAGACCCACAGACCATGAGATCATGACCTGAGCGAAGTCGGACGCTCAGCCGGCTGAGCCCCCCAGGCGCCCCAAAAGCTGTAAGATCGCTTAAGAGGTTCAGAAGCTATCCACATTTTAAACTCCCAGAAATTTTTAAATACAATGCATAGCAGCAATTTTTAAAAACTGAGAAACCAGAAAGGCCGATAAGGATTTGTGCTTTAGAGCTTGTGCTTCCAGAAGAATAAGTTTAATTCCAGGAAGGTGGCTTTTGAGACAGCTCCAAAGGCAGTTTCCCATGAAATGTGAAAGCCTCCCAACTCCAAATGCTGGGTTTTTGTGACAGGTCATCTCTCGTGAACACTGATGTGCCCGAGGCCGCTTCCGGGCTGGTGGAGGGAGTGGTGGCCGTGGAGGGACGAGTGGTGGCCGGTGGACAGCAGCCAGGATCTGCCGCGGTTCCCTGTGTGCGCGTGGCCCCCAGACGTGCCTCCTGCAGTCCCCTACTCCAGTTCAGCCTTTGTGGGCCAACGACGGTGTCCTTCCTCCGTGGTTGAAGCAGGAAAGTGGCGGCTTCCCTAAAGTTCCAGACGGTCGGTGGTTCATTCCGACCTGACCTGACGTGCCCGTGTCCAGGACTTTCCTTAGCTCACAAGGAGAGGGCCACCCCGTGTGATATCTTCAGAAGTCTTAAGACGCTTTTCTTACCCCTCCGTCCGTCCCGCGATGCTTCCTCCTCATTATCCCTCCCCTCCGCGAGCTCCCCCCCCCCCCCCCCCCGTGTGCTGCGTGACCAGTGAGCCACAACCTGGGAAGCACCTGTCAGATGGACGGGATGTTCTTTGCACCTTGCGGACGCTCAGCTGAGATGGAGCCTTTAGTTACTAGAGCCGAAATTCTACAAAGGCAGGTGAGGAGCACGGCCTTGTGTCCCACTGGGACTCCAATGGCAGGAGGCACGGGCGACGTAAGGAGAGGAGGGGCCCGGGCTCAGGGCTGCCCGCTGAGTCTCCGTCAGCCCGGGGAGTGCGAGAGAGCCCAGCCCCAGAGTCCACACCGGGGAGCTGGCTGAGTGTGCTGGCGTGGACCCACGGCATCCTCGGCCAGTTGGGAGGCTGGATGATGGCCCCAGAAGGGGTCCATCTGAGTCCTGACCCCAGGGCCCTGTAAACGTGACGGTATTTGGCAAAAGGCACTTTGCAGATTGAATTAAGTGGAGGGTCGTGAGGTGGACAGTCCCGGACGATCCGGGGGCCCCGGGGCATCACCTGTCCTTCCAAGACGTAGGTCGGGGGAGACTGAGAGGAGGGAGCAGAGGACACGATGGGGGAAGAGCCAGAAGCTGGAAGCCAGGGGACCTGGCCGTCCAGGAGCCTCCAGGAGGGCCCAGCCCTGTCCACACCAGGGACACCGGCTTTGGACTCCTGGCTTCCAGAACCGTCGGGAAAGTCCGTGTTCTTGTCAGCCACTGAGTTTGTGGCGATTCGTCCCAGCAGCAGACGGACAGGCACCGGAGGTCAGTTGGTTTTGAGTTGCACCCCCAGTCGTGGGGGAGGCGGCATCCACGAGTCTCCTCAGCTCTGAGCCTGAGAGCCTGCAGGGCGTCTCAGGGCCACCGTGTGGGGCTCCCACACCGTGCGAGGCTGGCGGCCGACGACCCAGCACGAGCCGTGGCCATGGCTTTCTCTGAGGCTCTCGGGGTGCCTGGGAGGCCCTGCCTAACCATCGCTCAGGCAGTAAAGGTCTGGGGAGCATTCTCCCGAGGGGTGAAGCTTCTGCTCATGGAGCTGGTGGTCTTGTGGGGGGAGAGGAAAAGGCAGATCGACTGAGCAAAAGGTACCAACAGTGACGGGGTTGTGGAGAAAGGCCACACGGAGTGAGCGGGAAGCCAGGGGACAGAGGAGAGCAAGCTCTGATAGGGCGGCCCGGGGCAACGTCTCCGTCTCGGGGCCATTTTAGCAGGGGGAGCAGAGTGGGGACACAGCTCCCAGTGTCTCTGTTCCTCGGGGAGAAGCAGGTGCATGGTCCTGAGGGGGGCAGCTGCAGGCCGGCACACCCAGAGCAGGAGGACCAGTGCTTGCGGTGGGGGGGGGGCTTGCAGCTTGGAGGGGTCGGATCTGAGCCTACAGGCAGCGACACCCCAAACGGGGTCCTTCTGGGGAATGACAGGGCTCTGTGTGCCTCGGAAAGCCCCTCCCAGATGGGGTGTGGGAAGCGGACCCCTGGGTGGTGGGGAGGGGGGCGGAAAGCTGCATTCGATGAGGGAGGCAGGCCCCGGCCCCCATGTAAGTGAGAGAGGGGCCGTGGGCCCTGCCCCATGGAGGCCCTGATGGGCCTCAGTGGGGAGATCCCAGGGTGCCTGCTGGGATTCACGTTGGGCTCTCCTTCCCAGGGGACAGTGCGAGGTGCCCCCAGACAGCCACGTGCTTTGCACCGTAGCGCAGAAGACAGAAGGGCTTCGGGAAGCGCGAGTTTCCCCTCACGCCACGCTCGGTTTGCAGTGTGGAGCCGCACCTCCCGCCGGCCCTGGCCCCTGTCCGTCCACGGGCCCGTCACACACCATGCCGGAGGCACTGGTGGGAGGCCGTAAGTGCAGAGGCAGGCGTGTGTCCAGACTGGACGTTTTCCTGATTGTGACGGTCAGACTTCCCCTCCAACTTCAGAAATCCGGACACACGTTTTTCATCAAAGACTTGAAGTATTAAGGAAAGGTCCTGAAAAGTTGATAAGAACGGACGCCTCGTTTTCCGCAGGCTGTGCCTCCTCTGTGTGTTCTGAAGGCACGAAACAACTACTCATTTTTAAAAAGAAATAGTCGGGGCACCCGGGGGGCTCAGTCGGTTGAGCGTCCGGCTTCGGCTCAGGTCATGATCTCATGGTCTGTGGGTTTGAGCCCCGCGTAGGGCTCTGTGCCCACAGCTCGGAGCCTGGAGCCTGCTTTGGATTCTGTGTCTTCCTCTCTGTCTGCCCCTCCCCTGCTTGTGCTCTGTCTCTCTAACTCTCTCTCTCTCTCTCTCTCTCTCTCTCAAATAAATAAACACTAAAAAAGAAATAATCAAGGGATGGGTGTGGAGAAGAGTGAGGAGGGGGAAGGAAGAGGAGGGAAGGTGGGGAGCACAGTCAGCAAAGGGGTCGGAGCAGGGACGGGGGGCAGACATACAGAGAAGGGGCGTGGCAGAAAGACAAGACTGACACAGAGAAGATTCGGTCATGGCCACTTGGGAGGAAAAACCATCAAAACGTGGGAAGAAGTCACGCTGTCCTGAGCGTGACCGCAGCACGGCAGGCGGGAACGCGGCGGGAACGGGCAGAGGGTGCCCTGTAACCTACGTTGGAGGCACAGGACTGCTCGAAGCCAAGAGGAAAGGGCAGGGGCACGGAGCAGGGGCACCGGACGGAGCTCCGCGAGTCTGGGCCCCTCACCCTGGTTCACAGCTGGGGCCCAGAGCAGAGCAGAGGTGCAGGATGTGATTCTGGAGCGAACTCGGCTTGTGTGCCGGCGGCTTCTGCTTTTCCGTGGTCCCCTCACCAGGTGCTCGTTGCAGCGAGGGTAGACGCCTGTCGGCAGATGCGGGGGAGGGGTGCCCGGGATATATGGCCCCTGGCAGACACGGGGTCGGGGACAGGCTGAGCCGCGAGCTTCCCCAACGGGACCCGGGAGTCTCCCCCAGACTCTTCTCAGGGGGGACAACCAAGCTCCCTCCTGCTGCCCCCGGTGGGCAGAGCTCTGGCCTGCAGGGGTGGCAACATCAAAGAAAAGCCAGAGGGCAGAAAACACCCAGACGGGACTTGGGGAGGGACTTTGGAGAGCAAGTCCCATCTTTGTTAATTGGCGGTGTTTGTGCTGACATCACAGAACGCGGCAGGCCGACAAAGCAGAGGGTGTTCCTGTGTTTAGGTGACCGTGGCCGGTGTGCTCCCGGGGCGTGGGTGCCGGAGCCTTCCCCCACCCCCCCCCCAACACCCCTGGGGCATCCCTGCCCGCGGATGGGGCCCGAGGAGTCTTCAAAAACAGATGTATGGAAACGTAAGAACGTATTGCCAACCACACAGCCCTGGACAGCAGCTGCTCGGAGCCCAAGGAAGGACGAGCCCTTGTTCAATGTGATCAAAGAGTCCAGAGTGGCAGCTCACGCACCCTTGTTTCACTTCCCCTGGGTCTTCATGAGCCAAGCGCTCGGTGAATTTCACTCTCCTACAGCGTCCTTCGTCACCACCAGCTCTTTCGGGTTGTGAAAACGCGGCTGGTGAAACGCACCAAGTGCATTTCAGGGACACATCCGTCCCTGAGACAGACCCCCAGAGCTCCTCCATCTGGGACAAGACAAGTAGACACAAAACCAGGATTAAGATGCTTATTCTTGGGGCGCCTGGGGGGCTCAGTCGGTTGAGCATCCGACTTCGGCTCAGGTCACGATCTCGCGGTCCGTGAGTTCGAGCCCCGCGTCGGGCTCTGGGCTGATGGCCCAGAGCCTGGAGCCTACTTCTGATTCTGTGTCTCCCTCTCTCTCTGCCCCTCCCCCGTTCATGCTCTGTCTCTCTCTGTCTCAAAAATGAATAAACATTAAAAAAAAATTTTTTTTAATGCTTATTCTTCCTCTAGTCAACACCCTTTCATGCATTTTCTGGTCCCTACAGTGAAGGGGATAGAACCATCTGAAAACTGGTTAAGGCAAGTTTTCTTTCTTAGCGAAGGAGAGTATGAAGCGTTCGCTCTGATGGTCCAGGGATTAAAACAGAACGATCCGATGTATGCGTATGTGTTTGTACGTGTGTGTGTGTGTGTGTGTGTGTGTGTGTGTGCGCGTTCGTGTACGTGACCGCGAGGTCCAGCCTCCGGATGGGGCCGGTACAGAGAGCAGGGCAGAGCCAACCTTAGAGAAGTGAAATCAGAGCCGTGTATCAGCTCGAGCCCCTGGTCCGTATTGCCTGGGGACATTCAGTTATGGGATCTAGCCAGTCCCTTATCATTGTGTTTTCACTCATGCAGATGAAACCGTCCTGGAGCACGCATGTGATTTCATGAACTCTTTATAAGAACCCTAAGAAGTAGTATAATTATGCCCTTTTTGCAGCTGAGAAAACGAGTATTAGATCACATAGCTTGACGGGGTCGTGCTGTTCGTACTGGGAACTGAGGACCAAACTCGGTTCGTTGCCTCCAGAGCAGGTGCCCGTAGCCACTAGGATGCGCATTGGAGTCAGAGCAGCGTGTTTAGACCGCGTGACCTGTTCCGTGCACACTGGCCAGGAAACTGCCATCCCAGAAGTGTTTTGTGTCTAAGAAATGAGGAGGGGACTCCCTGGGGAGGTATACACGGTGTCTGAGTCCCAGCGTCCCTTGTGGGGGATGCCTCGTACGTACAGGTGCTCAGCAAGGAAGCCGTGTGTGACTGCTTCCCATCCCTGGGCCCAGGGGGGCTCAGGAGGCTGGTTAGCGGGACAGGCCCCTTCCCGGTCCAGGGTTTCCGGCCCCAAACTACCGATGGTTCCACTAAACCGCAAAGCTTTTGGTGTTCCTGTAATGACAGCAGCAAGGGGCCCGTCACCACACCTGATTTCCACCTTTTGCTACTGTTTTGGGTCTTTGTGGTGTCCTCATGGCAAAGACTGCCGTGAGGGGCAGAGCCAATCACGTGGAAAAGTACAACTGAGGCTGAGCAGATCCCCAGAGGAATTACAGCCTCGAGAAGCTTCCCTGGGAGGGGGGCTTGGTCCCGCTAACGCATTTCTGTGACTGTTTCTTTCGCATCGATGGACGTGTGTGGTAAAATATTTAACCGTTTTAGAAACACTGATAGAATTCTGACAGAAGGGGGGCATGTCTTTATAGGATGTGGATTTGGAAAACATAATAATCATACTTTTGTGTCTCCAAACATAGGGGAAATGCTTTTTCAGAGTTTCCGGTTTAATTGAGATGGTACCTGGGGAACACTCAAGTTACATAGTTTTCATTCATTGAAAAAACCCAAAAGGTATATTTTATATGTTGCTAATCATTGTTTTATCCTTTTGGGGTGTTTAGTGGGTCTAAGGATACTTTTGTTCCTTTTCTGTCTCCTTTTCTTTCCCACAGTAATCTCCAGTCTAAAATCTAGATCATACAAGTAATAATATGAAAAAGTAAGCATTCAGAACAAAAACATGGGTGTTGGTTCTAGGAATATTATTTTCCTTATTATACTTAGCTTCCCACTTCTTAAAATTATTCAGTCGTAACTCTACGTAATAACTAGATATGCGTATGTGTATTTTGTGGAGTAAATTCCATGAAAGCGTTGTAACGTTGTTTTCTCTGCCATCATTTTTCATATGCTATCGTGGCCAGATTTTTACCAGCCCTGTCTTTTAACTGTAGTGGCCATATTTTGATACATTTCTAGAAGGAATTGTTTACATACAAGAGTGTACAAAACCATGACGTACGAGATAAAGACTGACGGGCGAACCACATTTTCTGCCCCAAAGATATCCGCGAACGTGTGTGCTAAATGCCTTTGTAAGTGTTTGGCATGAGGAAACCCACCACCTAATTCCTAGGATCCTCCCTCTGTTAAGCATGCTGAGTTCGTTCCTTTGAATCGCGTCCTCAATGGACAACTAATGCTCTCACAATTCAAGAAATTTGCCTTAACTCTCACCCCTCCTTCTGTGGCCATTGTCTGTGGTGACTGGATTATCTTCTTCACAGGAAGGACCAGGAGCCATTTGCCTTTTAGGTTTCATGGTATTGTCAGCCTGCACTAAGCGTCTTGCAGGCTCACTGATCCCCTTCAGAATCCCTTTTCACGTGATGCTTCCCATTAAGTATTGCTGTTCCTGGCAAGCTATTTGGTAGTATAAGGTAGTGTTGAAATACGTAGCAAAAGGTAGGAGTGTAGAGAACAAAAATCGAAACGAGAAAAAAGAGTAAGAATGATTCGAAAAATGCGTAAAAGAAGGTAAATTAGTAAATCGGGTGATGCAAAGCTGATGAGTTCGCTTTATCTTGAAGGTAGCAAGGCATTTTCTGATTAGAAGAAGATTCCAGTTTGTGAACTCCCCATTTTCAAATAACTATAAGTTAATGAAGTATACTTGATACTAAAACCTTTCTGAATGAAATCAAGATGCTGGTAATTTATAATACACTTTAGAAAAAATGTCTTATTTTGAGAGACTACATACACTAGCAGGGGAGGGGCAGAGAGAGAGGGGGAGGGAGAATCCCAAGCAGGCTCCAAGCTGTCAGCACAGAGACGACTGGGGGGCTCGATCTCACAAACCATGAGATCATGACCTGAGCTGAAACCAAGAGTCAGACGCTCAACCGACTGAGCCGCCCAGAAGCCCCTATAATACATTTTTGATGTTTTGATGTTCTAGGTCATTAGTAGGAATATGAAACATCGTGTCCACCAGTGTGGCTGCAACAATGTTTTTTTTTAAATTTTTTTAATGTTTGTATTTATTTTTGAGAGAGAGAGAGAGAGAGAGAGAGAGAGACCGAGTGCGAGCGGGGGAGGGGCAGAGAGAGAGGGAGACACAGAATCTGAAGCAGGCTCCAGGCTCCCAGCTGTCGGCACAGAGCCCCGTGTGGGGCTCAAACCCATGAATCGCGAGATCATGACCCGAGCCGAAGTCGGACGCTCAATGGACTGAGCCACCCAGGTGCCCCAACCATGTTGTATATTGGAAGGATGATGGCGTCCCCAGGCGGCCCAGCAGTCCTTTCTGTGGAGACCCTGAAAGTAGACTGAAATCATGGTTTCTCCACGTGTCTCCTACCCTGGGACGCAGTCTTCAAACATCATGCACAGACTCGCGGTATATGAGACAGACTTTGGAGAAGAGCCACCCTGCTTGCTGGTGATGGGTGGGGGGGGAAGGTGTTCATCCTCCCAGGATAGTAGACCTCCCCATATCAGAGGAACTACCATGAACCCGCTTGCCTCTGCCGTCTGCACCCATCTGCCCGAGTGGAGACAACAGACCCCCTGCCACCCCACCCCCACCCCTTCCCCCCGCAAGCATTTTCCAGAGGCCAGGGGGCATCGGGCTGAATTTGGGCTGACCCTGTTTTATATTCCGGAGGTTGTGCTTCAGAATAAATTCCCAGCCCTGAATCGTCCAGTTCTTTTTGATCAGTTCACTTTCCTCTTTCATGTTTCAAAAACTTTTGAAATCCAATACAGTTAACCTACAGTGTGATATTAGTTTCGAGTGTACAATATAGTGATTCAACACTTCTGCGCAACACCCAGTGCTCATCAGGATTCGTGTGCTCGTAATCCCCTCCACCTGTTTCCCCCACCCCCCACCCCCCGCTCTTCTGGTGACCATCATTTCCTCCTCTATAGTTAAGAGTCTGTTTCTTGGTTTGTTTGTCTCTCTCTCTCTCTCTCTCTTTCCTTTGCTCCTTTGTTTTGCTTCTAAACTTCCGTATGTGAGTGAAATCATATTTGTCTGTCTTTGACTTATTTCACTTAACATAATACTCTCTAGCTCCATCCATATCCTTGCAAATGGCAAGATTGCATTCTTTTTATGGCTGAGTAATATTCCAGTGTGTGTGTGTGTGTGTGTGTGTGTGTGTGTGTGTGTGTGTGTACCACATCTCTACCCACTCATCCGTCGATGGACACTTGGGCTGCTTCCATAATTTGGCTACTGTAAATAGTGCTGCTGTAGAGGACGCTGGCATCCCTTCGAATTAGTGTTTTTGTGTTCTTTGGGTAAATACCTAGTGTAACTGCTGGGTCGTAGGGTAGCTCTGGTTTTAACTTTGCGAGGAACCTCCACGCTGTTTTCCACAGTGGCCGCATCACTTTGCATTCCCGCCAGCAGTGCACGTGGGTGCCGTTTTCTCCAAGTCCTCGCCGACACTTGTTTCATTCTTTTCTATTCTTCAAAAAAAAAATCTCTAGCTTCCTGGTTGCTTGGACTTGGGAATAAACATAGCTTTATGTCTAAATACGTTTCCGATATAGAAGAAACAGAATAAACACCTAAGGAATGGTTCCACATCCATGGGAGGGATCTGGTTGAAGGCTGACAAGTTGAGAAAGCTGTTCCTTGAAGAAGAAATAGAGCGAGAAACGAATGAGAGGAAGTTCTGCAAGACTCGGGGGAAAACAGCCTGTAGACCCTTTCACCAATTTCAGAAGATTGCCTCTCTCTGTGTGGTATCCGCACACATATGCTTTCATGTGCCTTTCAGATCCAAACAGTCGTCAGAAATGTTATCTGTCCCCTGATTTTTGTCTCCCTAACAGATGGACGTAATCCCAAGCCTGTAACTGGAAATTCTCAGGTGGGGATTGGCTTCCCCCACATACCGATCGGTTGATAAATTAGATGTGAGAATCTTGATTCCAGCATTTTTTTATTTTTGTAGCACCAAACTGGATTAAATTTACAGGGACATAGGGATACTTGCTACCAGCATATGAGTGAACAGAGGGACCCAGCTTGTATACCTGTGCGTGCCTGCGTTTTTGCAGGGGCCAAGGGAGCATCCGTCATGCCCTGGGGGTGGGGGGGACTCCGTAGCCTAATTATGTCCCCTTTTCCATCCTAAATCCTCTCGCAGTGTCTATAAGCAGATATCCTGGGGAAACTGCCCGTCGTGACTTCAGCCAAGGCCTCCTGAGGACCTTTGTGAAAAACTCTATAGTTTTTTCTGAGCATTGAGTCCAAATTTGAGGTTAGATGTGGGAGAAGAAGGTACCGCGCGCCGTGTTTAAGTTGCGCTGTCATAAAAGGCGCCAAGAAAGTCCCTTCTTTGAAACGCCTCAGGATTGTTTGCTTCTAAATTCCCTTGAGTATCAGGACTTTTTTCTGTTTGTTTGTTTTTTTTTATAAACAACTTTATGAGATCTAATGCACATACCATCAAGGTCACCCAGATAAAATGTGCAACTCGGGGGCACCTGGGTGGCTCAGTCGGTTGAGCTTCCGACTTCAGCTCAGGTCATGATCTCACGGTCTGTGAGTTCGAGCCCCGCGTCGGGCTCTGTGCTGACAGCTCGGAGCCTGGAGCCTGTTTCAGCTTCCGTGTCTCCCTCTCTTTCTGACCCTCCCCCATTCATGCTCTGTCTCTCTCTGTCTCAAAAATAAATAAACATTAAAAAAAATTTTTTTAAAAATGTGCAACTCAGAGGTTTGTAGTCTATTCACGGAGCTGTGCAGCCATCAACGCACTCGAGAACATTCCTCACCCCCAGAGGAACTTCTGGACAATTGCTACGACACCTGTTTTCTCCTCCACTGGTGTCCAATAGCCTTAGGGAGCTACTAGTAACTTTCTGTCTCTGCAGATTGGCCTACTTTGGGTCTTTCCTACACGTGGTGTTTTGTGACTGGCTTCGTGCACTTATCATAATCTCTTTAAGGCTCATCCATTGTTGCCAGACGTGGACACATACGTGTGGCCAGAGCACATATTGTTTACCTGGTAGTCAGCTCACAGACAGCTGCATTTTTCTCACTTTTTGGCTTTTGTGATTAATGCTGCTATGAGCGACTTTCTGTGTGGACACAAGTTTTCCTATCTCTTGGGTGTATACCTAGAAATGGAATTACTGAATCAGATCGTAAGTCTGCGTTTAAGCTTCTGAGGACCCTCCAGGCTGTTTTCCAAAGTGGCTGCCGCATTGTTGTTCCCAGCGGCAGTGAAGGAGGGTCAGATTTCTCACCGCCGCTTGCTATGTCAGTGTCACTCACTGTTTTGGTGACACCCATCCTCGTGGGTGTGGAGTGGTATCATTGTGGCCAAGTTGTGTTTCCCACCTGACTCGTGGCATCGAGCATCTTTTTGTGTGCTGATTGGGCATCTTTTCTTTGGGGTCATGTCTATTCGGATCTCTTGACCGGTTTTAAATATTAGGTGATTTTTTAAATTCATGAAGTTGTAAGAGTTATTTCTATATTCTGGGTACAAGTCACTTATCAGATACATTATTTGCGGGTACCTCCCGCCATTTTGTGGGGAGTCTTCACCTTCTTGATGATGTCACTTGCAGCCATGCAGCCCTAACGTCCACGCTAGCTGTCATTCTGCTGTGGTTTGCACTCTCTTCAAAGGCCCTTTGCGATGCTGCTTAGACACCCAGGTTTCCAGTAGGCTGTTGTGTTCAGGATACGTTTGTGCAGAACTAAATCCTCGCGGCTACTTGCTTTTCTCATATCTGTTTAGTTTGGTTCCCCCGGGCCGAACAGGGAGGCACATTTCCAAGGACTTGATTTTAACTCTCCATAAGCACTTGGGTCTATGGGTCTCGAAAGAAATAGTGTCAGACAGCCGAATCTACTTAAATGGTACGATGTGTACCATTTTGTTTTCAGCTGGGCAGGGACTGCTGACCCCACAACCCTGGGCTGTAGCTACAACAAAAAAGAACGGAAGGCTCTAACTTGGGGAGTCCGCCTTGCTCCCGTCTGCGCGGCCGCCTTGGGCTGGCTGTTTTCCTAGACGCTAACCATGGTTCTGAACCTCCAGCGAGGAATCAGCCCAGAGGCCAGCAGTCTGATGCCTTAAGCTAAGTTCACATCAACCTGCAAAGTGACCAACTTTCTGTTCAGGCGGCCGTGTCTTGGGCAGGCGGATGCCTTTATGTCTTAACCATTAATCATGCGTTTTCATTTCAAGTCTTATTGCCATAGAAAGCAGCCTTTGGCATTGTTCTTTTTGATAAAATGTGTACGCTATTTTATGTCACCTCTGAAACATCCCAGTTGAATGCATAGAGGGGAGGGTGAGAGGGTTTCTGCATGTTCTTCTATTTAAAATGCCGCCCCCACATGCCCTTTCCTGTTGGAATCGTACTGTCTCTGTTAATTTTGTGCTATAATGTCACATCAAATTTTAACTGCCAGGATGGAAAGCATGATATTATGAAACTTAAGTGGGAATAGCTAATAGAGACTTATAAATATAAATTCTGATATCCTAATTGGATTAAACCTTAACAAGCAGTTTTTAAGTTCCAAGCCAGAACTTTAGGACCCCATATCTAAACTCATCTTTTAGGCTAAGTGGTGACTCACATGTTACCTTTTAGGAGCTTACGATCTAATTAAGAAGATAAGGGCAATATCCTGGAGATAATTTCAGATGCTGTAAGACTTCATGTCACGTGTGGCATAGATCACAGCAGGCACCGGGTCTAACCTAGTGTAAAACTTCCTTTTTGAAGAAGGGAAGGCGTCTGGGGGCTGAAGTCTTCCTTGATAGGATGAACAAGTGTCCCGGGACTCTGCCCTTGGTCGTTAGGAACCAGGACCCAAACGCACGTGACTCGGTTGCAGATTCCGGCATCTGTGTGGACGCAATCTTTACAGAGACTCTGACTGGCGGTGCTTCCAGGGGAGGGAGGAGAGAGATGGCGAACACCAGAATGGGAAGCTGTCCAGGGAAGAGCCCTTGACGCCCCGTGGAGGGAGGAGACAGGGCGCGGGCTCAGAGGCCATGGAAGCCCCGCTGGTGCTCCAGATAGCACAGGCTGGCGGTCTTCTCCCGCGTCTTGAGTGGTGTGACCGCTGTGCTCTGGAAATGCGTGCTTCCCCGGAGCTCACGTGTCCGTGCTCGAGCACGTTCTGTGTTCCGTTTGAGCCTCAGCACCGACAGCTCCGTGATGAGAGCACTTTCATGAAGTTGGCCTTGAGGATGAGGCAGGGCCCCGGTTGATTAGGTGATTTGCTGAAGGTCTGCGGCCCCAGCTCACAGGCCCCCGTGTCCCAGACTCCCCTCCGTGTCCCAGACTCCCCTCCGTCTCTGCGGCCCAGTCAGAAGGGCCCCCGATGCGCTCTGACCGAGGTCTGCTGTGTGACACCTAGTGATTAGCTCAGGACCCTGCAGTCACCCCGTCAGGGCGCCGTGGACCCCTCTGCACAGTAGTAAATGTGGAGCTCAGTCCTTCATTTACTGCTACCTCTTTTCTCTTTCTTTCTTTCTTTCTTTCTTTCTCTCTCTCTCTCTCTCCCTCCCTCCCTCCCTCCCTCCCTCCCTCCGTCCCTCCCTCCCTCCCTCCCTCTTTCCTTTCTTCCCTCCCTCCCTTTTCTTCCTTCCTTTCTTTCTGTCATTGTCTTTCTTTTTCTTTCTTTCTCCCTCCCTTCTTCCTTCTTCCTTTCTTCCCTCCCTCTTCTTCCTTCCTTCCTTCCTTCCTCTCTCTCTCTTTTTCCCTCCCTCTTTTTTCTTTCTTTTTCTCTTTCTTTCTCTTCCTTCTTTCTCTTTTCTTTCTTTCTTTCTCCCTCCCTTCTTCCTTCTTTCCTTTCTTCCCTCCCTCCCTTTTCTTTCTTTTCTTCCTTCCTTCCTTCCTTCCTTCCTCTCTCTCTTTTTCCCTCCCTCTTTTTTCTTTCTTTTTATTTTTCTCTTTCTTTGTCTTTCTTTTCTTTCTTTCCCTTTCTTTTTCTTTCTTTGTCTTTCTTTCTCCCTCCCTTCTTCCTTCTCTCCTTCCCTCCCTCCCCGCCTTTTCTTTCTTTTTCTTTCTTTCTTTCTTTCTTTCTTTCTTTCTTTCTCCCTCTTAATTTCTTTCTCTCCTTCTCTCTCTCTCTCTCTCTCTCTCTCTCTCTCTCTCTCTCTCTTTTCTCCCTTTCCTTTCCTTTCCTTTTCCACAGGCTCACTCCAAACCACCAAATAGGTCACATAAGCAATGCTGTATTGGGGGGAAAGTTTTAAAAGAAAGTAAGATGTTTTCTTACTTTTTATCAATGAACTGTGATGTTCCCATTTAAGTAAACTTGAAACTTCCAAACACTGGTTTTAAAGCAATTATTTCCTAGACCACTTGTTCAAATCACATCTCAACACCAGAGCTGTCTACAAGGGGAGAGTGTTAGTGGCCATGTATTTTGAAATAGTGTTGCTCATGGTTAAAAACTTCGAATTGGAACAGCCTCCTCCTGGGAATGTTGTCACAGAACGTTGGGAAGAGGGCAACTCTGCCTTATTTTATTACATCCCCTCTTCTCACCAATAAATGTTGCCTTTTATCCCTCTTATTTTGTGGTCCTTCCCCATGTTCCTGGTGACCTTTAGAAGAGGGATGCACAGGGAGTTCTTAGCTGCAGACCCACTTCTTCCTCCGTGTACACAGGGCAGTTACCCCGCCTCTACCGCCGATTGACAGGTGTTGGGGGAGGGTCCTTGGCTTCTCCACCCTCCCTGACATCATATCCTGAGCAACAGGACGAGGGGGTTCATTTGGGATGGGCTCCCCGCAAGGCTCCGCCACACTGAGGACCGTCGGTGATGCTGTGGCCGTCTAACTTGTACTTCAGCTCAGCTTGACCTTGCTTGCGTCCTTCACGGCGCTCCACCAATTACAGGTGTCGGAGGGAGGGGAAATCCACGGACGAAATCCTCCCCACAACCTTTCAGAAACCCAGCTGTCTCCCGGTAAAGGTGTTGGGCGTCCTTGACCACAAAAGGAACCCTGGGCAGTGGCCGTCCCCATGCCTGTCCCGTTTCGGAGTCAGATGAAGCCCACGTCTGACACCAGCCCCCTGTTTCTGGCAGATCAGGACCTGGAAGGAAGGCACCCTGCCCTCCCTTGGTGGCACCCCGCCCCCACACTCTCAGGCTGTACCACGTTCCTGATGGTAGGGAGCACAGTCTTGTCTGGAATCGCCACAGCCCACACGGGCAAGGACAGATGTGATGGATCTCTGCCATAATGTGGGTCACCCAGAGACAGCTCAGAGACCGAGAGTTAGTGGGAGGAAGGATGTAGAATGTTCCATTCTTCGTACCCGGGTGCCCTTTTATACCAAAGGCTGGTGTTATTTCAGAAGAACTAACAAGCTGTGTTGGTTTCAGTGAATGTCTGTGTCTGCAAACACTGAGATCTCTTAGGCCTTCAGCAAACTCACTCAGAGAGGGAAAGCCGGACGAGTTCCTAGGTGCCCCTTGTTGCTGCAAAATGAACAAAATCCTTTCGATTTTTTTTTTTTTTTTAAAGGAACGGTTTTATTTGAGCCCAAGTGAGGACACCTGCCGGGGCTACACAATCTTCACGAAGAAAAGAGTGAAGGAACGTGTGAGACAGGACTGTGTATGTTTTTGTGCCATCAAGAATTAGGAACCCTCAGCAGCAAGGCCATTCCAGAAAGCTGCAGAAAATTGATCTCACGCTTGCCGGACAGGCAAGGTCGCAGGCTTCCCGGCTTGGGAACCCGGGGAGATTTTTACTCTCTAGTTTGAAATGTTTCTTTGAGGCCACTTGCTAACAAAGCAGATGTCCGATGCGAGCTCGGGGCAGAAACAGAGCCCGCGCTTTGAAGTTTGCTTAAGTCGTTGTGACCTTGGTAAGAGCACAGCTTCCCTTGAAAATTTCCTGAATCCCCCTGAACAGCACCTTGCTCTCCACATCCCACACCCCAGCTGGGCCCCTTGCTCTGCAGAACACGTGCTCAGTTCAATAAACAGAAATACTGACTTCACTCCTTTTCCAATTTCTATTGTGAACTACTTCAGACGTACATGTAAATTTAAAAATATCATAGCAAACACTTATTTCCTCATAATTCAGCCTAAGAAATAAAACGTTGTCGATATGGGTGACCCCGCATTTACACCTCCCCGATCTCATTCCGGTCCGTCACCCAGAGGTGACCCTTGTCCTGGATCTGGCATCATTGTCCTGATTTATTTCTTCGTCTCCTTACCGTATATCTCCGGACACTATTTCCTGTTGTTTGGGGGCGGCTTATGTGTGTATGGTCAGATGCACCTGTTCTATTTTTGTTTAAAGTTTTTTTAACGTTTATTTATTTTTGAGACAGAGACAAAGCACGAGCCGGGGGAGGGCAGAGACAGAGGGGGGACACAGGATCTGCAGTTGCTCCGGGGCTCATATTCTGATACGACTCGTCCCACGTTACATTGATGACATATGTCCACGTCCGTCACCGCAGGTTGGTTCCCTATGCTGGCTTGCGTGTGGGGTCCTGCTACCTACGATATGAACGTTTCGTTCTGTGGACGGGCGCCGTTGTGGTTTTCTACGTTTGTTAAGAGCGATGCTGCTCGGGTGCCCTGGCACGTCGCTCCCTGTGCCCATGGAGTGGGGGGCGTTTTCTAGGGCACAGACCTGGGGCTGCCAGGTGGTGTCCCTCTGCGGCTCGAACTCACGCCGCTGGGACCCCTGCATCTGGCGCTCCCCCGCCACTGGCCGGTTTCACTTCTAGTTTCCTAGTCTCCTTTTGTCCGTCTCTTTTAGGTGGTTTATGGGGACTCCTTGCATATTCTGCCCAGGAATTCATGAGTTGTGTGTGTCATAAGTAGCATCCAGGGTGTGGCCTGTCTTCTAACCTTTTCATGCGGAAGCTTTGAATTTTTTATGTAGCTGAATTTATCGATCTTTTTCTTGATGGCGTGTGCTTCCTGTGATAAGAAGTCTTCCTTACTCTGAAGTCATAAAGCGAATTTGTTTTTATCTAAAACCTTTAAAGTGTTATTATTTCTTTTTTTTTTTTAATTTTTTTTTTCAACGTTTATTTATTTTTGGGACAGAGAGAGACAGAGCATGAACGGGGGAGGGGCAGAGAGAGAGGGAGACACAGAATCGGAAACAGGCTCCAGGCTCTGAGCCATCAGCCCAGAGCCCGACGCGGGGCTCGAACTCACGGACCGCGAGATCGTGACCTGGCTGAAGTCGGACGCTTAACCGACTGTGCCACCCAGGCGCCCCAAGTGTTATTATTTCTAACAGTTTGGCTTTTTACTGCTTGAGATGCATTATTTGTCTAGTCTGAGATATGAAACTAATTCTGCATTCCATTGTTTTGGAATAAGATAACTGGTTTCTCAGCCCCACTTGCGGAATTGTCCGTGCTTTCTGCACTGACCTTGACGGCCACTCTGTCACACTGTATGCTCCCCTAGAAGCGGCGGGTCTAGTTCAGTTCCGTTTGTCTAACCTGGGCCAAAACCACAGTGTCTTATTTGCTATTTTTTTAATGGTTTTATTTATTTTTGAGAGAGAGAGAGAGAGAGAGAGAGAGCACGCATGAGTGGAGGAGAGAGACAGGAAGACACAGAATCTGAAGCAGGCTCCAGGCTCCGAGCTGTCAGCACAGAGCCCGACGCGGGGCTCGAACCCACGAACCATGAGATCATGACCCGAGCCGAAGTCGGATGCTTAACCGACTGAGCCACCCTGGTGCCCCCTGTCTTATTCGCTATTGGCGTCAAATAAGCCTTGGTGTCGAATTCAGTGGGGCTCTCTTACCGTCACATTGTTTTTCTTCCCTATCACCTTGCGTTTATGCTCCCAAAGTTCTTAGAGACAGCTCGTCCTTGACACCACTGTATCCTAACTGGATTAACTCACTTTCAAATTAAACGTGATGTTTTATGTGGCGATGTTTTATAAGCAGTGGAGAGCTATATGGATTTGAGTCGTGGATACTCACACTGTGAAAATATTGAGGTTTATGTGGATTTAAGAGCATCTTATGTATTTCGTGTATCTACAAGGATGTAACTTGCTCACAAGTAGAGAAGCGGGGGTTGATTTTTGTTACTTGCCCTGTGTCGTGTCACGTAGCCTGCGGCGCTCAGTAAATATTACCGCGTGGAATCATCCGTCAGTCAGGCTCAAGGCAGACCCGTTAGCTGTGTCTGTGTTTGTGTTGGTTTTCTAACTCCTTTCTTCATTTATCACCATTTTTTTTTTTTTTTTTGCGGTGAGGGCAAGGTGTTTCTTGCTTCCTTTTTTCTCTCTCTCTCCCTTAAGAAATACAGGACGCACAGAGTATTTCGATCAACTATTCCCTATTTCTACTAGACGGAAGCCAGGCAGATTTCAACAGGAAAAACTGTAATAAAAATGACTAGGTTTAAAATGTAACTAAACACTGATTTGATAAGACCGTTTGCGAAACGCACGAGCGTCTCATTTGCTTTTGTCACTGATTTCCACGCGGTTGAAATTTCATTTCGCTTTCAAACGTCTCGACGAAGCTTCATGATTTAACCCTGAAAATGGGGTAAATACGGCAACCTTTGTGCTGTAAGAGTTATCACTTCGTTCTCCCGTTTATCCAGCCGGCCTTCGGGCCTGAAGCTCTGGCAGGCTCTTGCCCAAAGATCAGTGGGGCACTCTCCTGGCGCTCACAGATCCGAAATCCATCAAGAATAAGCCGTGTGCCCGAATTCCCGAGGCGGTGTGTCCAGGAGGACAAGTTAGATGAACTCAGATAGGAAAAGTCACATCTGACTGGAGTGACTCATTCATTTATGCATCTAACAAGCCTTTATTGAGTTTCTGCAAGTGCCAAGCACTGCCTGGGGGAACCTCCCAGAATGAGGCGGAAACCGTCTCTGTGCCCTTGGAGCCCGCGGTCTGCTGGGGAAGACACTGAACAAGCGATTCCAGTGTGGCGGGCGGACCAGCAGACAGCGTCGTGGTGCATAGAGCTGAGGGATGTAATGTAACCGGCCAGCGGGAGGCCCGTGGAGGAGATGGCGGTGACAAGGACACAGTCAAGGGGAGGACAGAGATGCACCGGCCAGAGTCGGAGAGGTGTGCCGGGTGGGGGGAGGGGCGGCGACTTGCCGGACGCAGGCGACCTGCCCCGCGAGACTTGAGGGGTCCCGTCCCTGTGTTAGGAAATAGATGTCACTGTCATCTCACTGCTGAACTCATCCTGGGCTAAAACCCGTCGCTAGTCCGGCTTCTCTATCCTGCAGCGTATTTGTTCTTTGACATTGAGCTTCGTTTTGTTATTGACTTGTTTCTGTTGGTAACTTCTGCTTTCCGATCTGTCAGTGCATTTAGAGGCGTGCATTCTGTCATCCTGCAAGGGGACCGTCCCACCAGCCTCAGGAAGCGTCGTGCTTCACCCAGTGAGAGCGCCACCTAGCAGAAGGCCAAGGACACGGCCGTGGGAAGCCCCCTTCCTGGACGACGTGGATTGATCACGTCAGGTGGCTGGTCAATATGTGTCCACTTTATTCCATGTACCAGTGAGAAAACCTTATCAAGTGCCTTTCCGGAGACCAGAGAGATTTTTTTTTTTATTTGAAGCCAAGTTAGTTAACGTGTAGTGTAATTTGATGTCAGGTTAGAATTTAGTGATTCATCACTTACATAAAACACCCAGGGCTCATCCCAGCAAGTGCCCTCCTTAATGCCCCTGACCCATTTAGCCCATTCCTCACCCACCTCCCCTCCAGTAACCCTCAGTTTGTTCTCCGTATTCGGGAAACAATCGGGGTTTGTCTCCCTCTCTGTTTTTATCTTATTTTCCTTCCCTTCCCCTATGTTCTTCTGTTTTGTTTCCTAAATCTCACATATGAGTGAAATCATACGATATTTGTCTCTCTCTGACTTATTTTGCTTAGCATAATACCTCCCAGTTCCATCGGCGTTGTTGCAAATGGCAAGATCTCATTCTTTTTGATCACTGAATTATATTCTATTGCATATATATATGCCGTATCTTCTTTACCCGTTGGTCACTCAATGGACATTTGGGCTCTTTCCGTACTTTGGCTATTGTCAATAGTGTTGCTATAAACATGGGGGTGCATGCGCCCCCCTAAAACAGCACATCTGTATCCTTTGGATAAATACCGAGTAGTACTATTGCTGGGTCGTAGGGTAGTTCTGTTTTTAATTTTTGGAAGAACCTCCACACTGTTTTCCAGAGCGGCTGTACCAGTGTGCGTTCCCACCAACAGTGCCGGAGGGTTCCTCTTTCTCCGCATCCTCGCCAACCTCTGTTGCTGCCTGAGTTGTTGATGTTAGCCATTCTGACAGGCGTGAGGTGGTATCTCATCGTGGTTTTGATCTGTATTTCCCTGATGATGAGTGACGTTGAGCATTTTTTCATGTGTCGGTTGGCCATCTGGATGTCTTCTTTGGAGAAGTGTCTATTCATGTCTTTTGCCCATTTCTTCACTGGATTGTTTTTTGGGCGTTGAGTTTGGTAAGTTCTTTGTAGATTTTGGATACTAACCCTTTATCTGATATGTCGTTTGCAAATATCTTCTCCCATTCCGTCGGTTGCCTTTTAGTTTTGCTGATTGTTTCCTTCACTGTGCAGAAGGTTTTTATTTTGATGAGGTCCCAGTAGTTCATTTTTGCTTTTGTTTCCCTTGCCTCTGGAGACGTGTTGAATAAGAAGTTGCTGTGGCCAAGATCAGAGAGGTTTTTGCCCGATTTCTCCTCGAGGATTTTGATGGCTTCCTGTCTTACATTGAGGTCTTTCATCCATTTTGAGTTTTTTTGTGTGTTTGGTGTAAGAAAGTGGTCCGGGTTCATTCTTCTGCATGTCGCTGTCCAGTTTTCCCAGCACCACTTGCTGAAGAGACTGTCTTTATTCCATTGGATATTCTTTCCTGCTTTGTCGAAGATTAGTTGGCCATACGTTTGTGGGTCCACTTCTGGGTTTTCAGTTCTGTTCCATTGATCTGAGTGTCTGTTCTTGTGCCAGTACCATACTGTCTTGATGATAACAGCTTTGTAATACAGCTTGAAATCTGGAACTGTGATGCCTCCAGCCTTGGTTTTCTTTTTCAACAGTACTTTGGCTATTTGGGGTCTTTTCTGGTTCCATAAAAATTCTGGAGTTTTTGGTTCTAGCTCTGTGAAGAATGCTGGTGTTATTTTGATAGGGATTGCATTGAATATGTAGTTTGCTTTGGGTAGTATTGACATCTTCACAATATTTGTTCTTCCAACCCATGACATGGAATGTTTTTCCATTCATGTGTGTGTGTGTGTGTGTGTGTGTGCGTGTGTGCGTGTCTTCTTCAGTTTCTTTCATAAGCTTTCTGTAGTTTTCAGTGTAGGAAGAGTACAGGATGGCAGGAAAGACAGAAGAGAGAAACCTGGGTACTCACCCAGAGAAGACCCTCGTGGTTGCCTGGATGACTCCGGAATCTCTTGGAGCTGGGACATGATTTCTCTTCCCTGCCCTCCTTCCTCCAACAAAAACAGGCTTTCTCTTCCTGACGCAAGAGGGAAGAATGTTGTATAAACAGAGACCCTCGGAACCAAAATGTTTAGAGCTTTTACCCGCACAAGGCATCCGTGACTTAGTTCACGATGAGCACATTCCAGGCTGTTGAACCCAAAGCCTTGAAGTTCAGAGGGCCATCTGATTCCAAGGTCTCCATCCAGAACTGGCTTCAGCATCGCGCTCGTTCAGAACATAGCGCACCTCTCCATTTCTTTGTTGTCGCCGCCCGTCTTCATTGCTGAGAATTCAGTCTTAATTTTGCAAACCATGTAATCTGTCTGTAAGCCTCTCTGAATTGTTCCTGTGAGAGCATAAATGCTTGTGAGAAAGTTGAAACATGGACCCTCTGCCCCCTTGGCCTCTTCTCGGGACCCCTTCCTTGCACTGGGGGCTGAGGAGGAGGACGGGATGGTCTGCAGAGGGGGGGGCGCCAGGGCTGCAGGGGAGGGGGCCGGCCAGCACTGCTCCTGCTCTCCAGTTCACTTCCCCTCTCCCTCCCTCCCATCCCGAGAAGTGTTTTGTGTACTCTCTGCCTGCGAGGTGGATACTAAGGGGGAATAATAGCAACGATTGTGGTTGTCAGGTGCCCGTGAAAGCCAACCGCGCCCGCTGCCGGAGATGTCCCTGGGACGGCTCGTGGACCCACTTAACCGGGAACCGAGTGGGGCATTTTAACAGAGGAAGACAGACGCCCTTTGCGCCAAAGCTCGGGCTCCTGCGTGATCGCGGTGGCTCGATGCGGCGGCCGTGTGCTCCGGATCCGCGGAGAGGAGCGCGTGTTGACAGCAGGGCCCCTGCACTGGCCGCGTGTCGCCTCTTCCGGGGTCGTGCCCTGGGGGGGGGGGGGGGGGGGGCATGTCTTGACTCTTTCTGTTTCCTGATTCAGAAGCCCTGTTTCGGTGCTGCTGGTTAAATGCAGAGAAAACCCGATGGCAGTTTTGGTTCTGGCTTTGTCATCTGCTCGGGCTGTGTTTGCACATTGTCCGGGTCACTGCAGCGCTTGTCCAAATCAGTGACATTTTCATGTAACGTTCCCTTATGGACTGGATCCATCAGTGCACCCGACCGGCCCCTCGATGTTTTCTCTGCAGGAAGAGAAATTCTTCCTTCTCTCCCTGCCTGTTTCCCCCTTGCCCTCCAGCACGCGTGTCCCCACTGGCTGGACGCGCTTACCTCCCGGGGAACACTGTCCCTCTGGCCTCACCTCGCCGAGACTCTGGAGCCTGTGCTGGAAGGACCCGGGTCGCCCCGCTGTCCCGGCTACTGGCTGGTCTTTCGGTCTTCGGTCTTCCGCACTCCGCCTCCCCTCCCTTCACAGACAGGGCACCTGCACCTGCTCACTGCCCCCCAGAACGGCATGTGGCAGCCTGGCCTTGGACACTCCAGGCCCCTTGGCGTGCTCCCCCTTCATGGCCCCTGGGCCTTGCCTGCCGTGTCCCACCGTCCCGTCTCCCGTCCTTCTTCCTCCAGCCCTCACTCTGTCCACTTCCCACCTGCTTATCCCTCCCTCGGTGAACGTGGGCACACTCGTGTGCGTCCAGGATTGTGCTTGCCGTGTCTGCACCAGTGCCCAGCCCCGCAGGGAGCATTTCCACATCCCCCAAAGTCCCCCCTCCCTCCTCCACATCTCGGTCTGTCTGTGGCAGGACCGCTGTCCCAGTCCACACTCTTCTCCTGTAACGAGGTCCAGGAGTGCACACCTGGCCTTTACCATAAAACCTGCATCTACCCCCTTCCTGGTCCTCACCTCGTGACCCGCCCCAGGCCCCGGACCCCAGCCTTGGGGGTTCTCCGCCTGGCAAACCGTGCCGCACCCCAGTTCCAGAGAGACGTCCCTGGCATCCTGGTCAGTGCGCACCTTCTAAACCCATCAAAAGCCTTTCTCTTCTCGTAAGGTCAGATCCCGGTTACCGTTCGAGGATTTCTGCAGCGAGATCCTGATCTCTACTTCCAGGCTTATCTTATGTTGAGCATCGTAGAATTGAATACCATTCCAGTACATTCTAGGAGACCGCCCACTTCCGGAGGCCTTGATCTGCGATTGGCTTGGGTATGTTTGCCTCATCAGACCAGCGATAAGGGATCCTGTTCATGGATGTGGTGATAATCAATCGAAGGGGATGCCCCCCACTTAGTTGTAAGTTTTCCATCTCCTGTCTTCATATCCTTCGACCCGTCTCTGTCAGTTAGCAGATCACGTAGTAAATACTGAGTGGGAATAACTTGGGGTTCTCACAGCCAAGTACTACTCTCACGACAAAAAGGCAATATGGACGTGATGCTTTGGGACAGATCGTTGGAAAGGCCATGTGTCTGAAATGGCAAGGTTGTTGTTGTTTGGGGGTTTTCTTGTTTTTTTGCATTTGACAGTTTTTTATAGGATTTTTTTTTGGTTCTGATTTCTAAAATAATACACGTTTATTACAGAAACTGAGGAGGGGACTAAATAAAACCAAACTAAAACATTCTGCGGTCTCCCCCTCCACAGCAGCCCCTGTCTGATTTCTGGCGTGGTCGATCTGGTGCTTTCCCATGTACGCACATGTGCAGCTGTTAAAAAATTTAATCACGCTCTGGAAAGTGCTTCACAATCTGCTTCTGTCTCTTACAATACATCGTCAGCATTTCTTTTATGTCACTGAATAGCCCACACACTAAAAAATAATGGCCGCATTCAAATAAAGGCTGAATTTAATTTTCCTTTTTTAACACTGAATTCCTTTCTATTTTTATATTATTAAAAACACTATGATGAGCGGTCATGACCATGAATTGTCTGTGCATCTTTTATTTTCTCAGGATAGACTCTCAGCAGTGGACCTGCCGGGTCAGTCGCACTGATGGGATAGTTCTATTTTCTACACATGTATCCCAGCATCTATCCCAGTATTTCCCAGGATGTTTACCTTCCTGGTCTCTCAGAACCCTCATGTCCTTATTCTATTGCTTGTAGCAGTTTGATACAGTAAAAATGCTCAATGCTTTTGTTTGTTTTTAAGTATCAGTGAGTTTGAAATTTGTTCGTATGTTGATTATTACTAGTCAGTGTCAATCATCTCTTTGGAGCTTTGCCGTTTTGCATGGAGCTCTTTGTCTTTTTCTTATTAATTTGCAGGAACTCTTTACATATTAAGAATGCCAGCAACTTGCCTTTGCTTTTTTTTTTAACCAGTTTGCCTCTTTCCTTTTTTTATGGAACGTTTTGATATAGCTAAGCTTCAAATTTTAAGGTAGCCAGATTTGTAAATCATCTTTGTGACTTCTTCCTTCACCCTTGTACCTAAGTAGGAAAGATCTGCATCCTTCTGGGCTTTGGAGAGACGCTCACCTATCGTTCGCTGCTTACATCGTCATTTCGCTTTTAACACTTCATCGCCGTGATTCCAGACGACTGTATCGTGTATGCGTGTTGGAAATAGCTACTCACCCACAATTTTAAAAGCTACTTTTGTCCTATGCTTTCTTTATAGAGCCTCAGATTTACTTCCCTTTCTCTTCCGATCTGTCCCATTCCAGTCTGTTGTATTGCTTTTCCCATCTCTTTACCCGCTAGTAGAGGCTTATTTAAAGTGCGTTTCTTCCAAACGCTTAGAATTCTCTTTCAGGGTCCAAAAACACACGTTGGGATTTGATTGGAATGAAAATAAACCCATTGATTATTCAGGAAAACTGACTGCTGAGGCTCCTGACTTCTCCTCTGAGCCCCGCCTTCGGTCTCAGGTCGTGCTCTACAGCTTTGCCCGCCTCTCACCTGAGTGAGCAGCTCAGATCCTGAATGCCTAAAATGTCTTTGTTTTGCCCTCTTGTGTGATCACCACTGCAGCTAGATGTTGACTTAGAGGCTCAAAATACTTTCCCTCAAGGTTTCCTGCAGACGCTGTTTTGTTCTCCGACGTAAGGATCCTTTGTTACTGGTTCCTATTTATGAATAAACAAACATATTAGGTTAGGGTACTGGCATGGTCTATTCTCTCAACACACCTGTCCTTTAAATAAGGAAGGGCATGTCCAAGGGCAGCGCTTCTGTAGTATGCAAGGGTGGGCGGCAGGTGGGTGGCAGGTGGGCAGAGGCTCCCCAGGTGGCCAGGTAAGAACGCCTTCTTCACTCGAAGGCAGGTGCTTCAGTGCAGTCCCCTCCTCCTGGACCACCTGCCTGCCTTCCCTCGCCCCCTCCCTCTTCTCTTTCTGGGCCTTTCTCCACTCCATCTGATGTAGGGACAGGCTCTCAGTCGAGTTCTGATGTGCGTCTCCTTCTCCCCCTGTGTATCAGGCACTTAGGGGAGTGGTCGAGAACGTTGACTGTAGGTTCTGGGTTCAGATTCCCGCTCCTCACTTACGAGTCAGGAAGTAACTAGTAAGTTACTTCAGTTCCCTTGTATCAGGTGGGAGGGACAAAGAGCCTAATTCGTAGGGTTGTGTTCCCCGGTTGGTGCTCGCGTGTTCCTGGTCTCCGTGGGCAACCACACCCACGCGATGCTGTCCGTGGACCCGCTCTTCCCGGCACAGGTGCTCATCAGTTATCCGGCTGTTCTCCCTGTGGCCCCGCGCCTGCTGTTTGTAACAGTTGACCTCCCGTGCTTGGGAAACAGCTCCCTTTCTGCCGATCTGCGACATCTGCTTCCCCCCGGCCAGCCAGTCCCCTCTCTATCCCGCCCTGCGGGGTTTCGGCAAACTCTCTAGCCCTCCGCCACATCCCGGCTGGTTGTGCGCAAGGTGGTGGGGGCGTGGCTTTTCGATTAAGCGGCCCTCCCATCATTTTCTCACTTTGGCAGCTCGGAAATGTTCCTGGATCACAGCTGCTGTCTGTTCTTGCAGCTACGGAAGACTCGTCTGTCCTTTCGGTTGGGCTCAGTTTGTGGTTGGTTATCGTTAACCACGCTTCGGGGCCCTGATCGTACGCTGCAGGCAAACCCCACAGTGGGCATGACGCATCGCCGTGCGTGCCGGGGTCCCGGTGGCGGTGAGTGATGGCCAGTGCTTGCTGCGTGCTGGGTTGGTGTCCTGGGGCAGCCGTCACCGGACCGGGGGGCTTCCACGGCAGAAACCTGCCCCCTCACAGTCTGGAGGCCGGAAGTCTGACATCAGGCTGTCTGCAAGGCTGTGGTCTCCTCAGAGCCCCTGGGGGCGGGTCCTTCCACGCCCTCTCCAGCTGCCAGGGGTCCAGCCTTTCCTGGGCTTGTCCCCTCTGACCTCTGCCTCTGCTGTCACGGGACACTGTCCCCTGCGTGCTGTCTCCACGTGGCCTTCTTACGAGGACACCAGTGTGTGGGATCGGGGCCACCCTGCTACAGTAGGACGTCGTGTTCACTGAGTGCATTTGCAGTGACCCCATTTCCACATAAGCTTTGCTCCACGTCCTGACATCATTCAGATTCGCTTTCGGCACGCAGCGGGAAGCCGGGGGTAGCGTCTCGGCCAAGCCCTGGACCCTGGCTTCCTTTCCACTGCCTCCAGGTATTAGAGGTTGAAGTGGGTGTTCCATGGCCAGCAACAGGGTCTTCTCTTTCCCAGATCTGGGGGCGGTTTGAGGTCACATCCAGGGACGCGTGAATTGTCTTAAACTGACGTCGTTTTCTGCCAGATACCGTAAAGGCTCTCATTCCTGCTGGTGCTCGAGACGTTTCTGATCTGATTGTCCACTCTTTCCAAGTTTTCTACAAAAAAGTAAGACCAGACAAAAAAGCCCACAAAGGCAAGTAGCCTGCTCTAATCGGAAAGACTTGGTCTCTGTTATCCAAACAACGCTTGCCAAGCCCGGCCCCTGTCTTCGGCCTCATCTGCTTTGCCCCACCTTGAACGCCCTCTCCCCGCCACAGTCTTCGAATTCCCCAGATGTTCCTGGAAGCATGCCCTGCTCACACCGGCCCTGCCCTGACCTCCGTGGCTCTCCCTGTCCCTGCATCCCACGCCGCGTGTCCCGGTCCTTGGGGGTCTCGTCTGGGGGTACACGGTCTCGTCCCTCAGTCAGACCGCGAGTTTCTCTCCGTTCGGTCCCCATTACGAGAGTTTAGTTTATACCGTATACAAGTGAAGGGAGCTGGACATTTTGAAAACGCTTCTAACGAATACAGTCTGTGTGGGCGTAAACGTTCCATCAAAGTCCTTCTGAGGCCGGTATCACATGTTCTGCTGGAATGAGGAGGCGTTGGGGACACAAGTGGTGTCTCTCAAACACAGCGTCCCTTGTCAGCGCCTTTCGGTTAGGGTCGGCACTGGAGCCAGCGCGAAAAGCTGAAACTCCAGGGCTTCCAGTCTCCTGATGTACCTCTGGGCACCTACCGTCCATGACGTAGAAAAAACTAAGCACGAAACAACATACCAAGGACAGAATGGCGTCGTCAGTGCCGCCTTTCCGTAAAACTTGAGTAACGTCACCTGATTTCCCGCGTGAAGGCACAGTGCCCACGTCAGGGAAGGGTGGATCCGTGTCTGCCCACAGAGGCCAGGCCGCCGGGCCGGTGGGTGTCGGGTTCCAGAGTGGTAGGCACCGGTACCCACGTGGAGCGTGTGCCCACAGGACGGCAGAGTTGTCTGGGTGGTTCCGCGGACTCGTGTGGCCCATCGTTTCCTTTGTCCGGGTGAGAACAAGCACGGGAGGCAGGAGGGCCGAGGGGGGCCCGGGGCGCGCTCCCTTCCTTGTCGAGCTGTCGAGCCGACTCCCTTCCACGCTGGCTGTGGCACGTAACGGGCTCTCGCTGGCGGCGAGGGGCCGTCTGGCCCCGCGGCCAGTATTTTCATTTCAGTCTGACCATCTGTTTCCAGAAGGCCTGGGCTCTCTTTGAAAGCACTTCACTTCTGAAAGCGTGGCAACAGCTCGAGATCCCTGGGAGGTATGTTACTAATTTCAGCGATGATGATTCATCAAAGACTGAGAGATTTTTCCTCTTGTTCTGCACAGAGCCCACTCCCTGGCCACCCACCACCTAGATTCCCTGAGCCACCCACGGCCCCGCCTCCCAGCTTGGCAACAGGCCGGGGACAGCCATTGTATTCCTTGCCCAGTGACTTGTCCCGAGCGCCAGCGGTCAGCCCGAGATCCAGTACGTGGTCCCCGGCCGTCACGTTGGCGGTGAACAAAATATGTTTCCCGGACGCGGGCCTGAGTGTGCGGCACCGTTATTATCAGGGCGTGGGTGCATCTCCTGGCGTCTCAGGGCCTGGGCCTCCAGGAACCCCTGTGTCCATCATCAGGACCGCCCGGGAGAGCCCAGGCTGCTGATTATTCCTCCATCACCCAGGCGGCGAAGTCAGCGGTTCTTGGAACGGAGATCTCGGGATCCAGTGTTGCCTTGACAGTTTTTCTGCAGCGATATGAATCCTGTGCAGGCAGGGTGGCAAGTCCCCAGGTGGAAAACTGCTCCCAGGCTGAGCGCCGTCCGCCTGGCCGGGCCGGAGGGAGGAGACGTCAGAGTTTCCCTGGAGCCCGGTGTCTCTGCAGCGTGCGGGGTGCACGGCTCCGGCCGCCGCGGAGTGGGGCACCCAGGGGAGCCCTCTGAGACCCCGAGTTCCGGGGGCAGGAAGCCCCAGATGCCCCCGCGTCTGGCTGAGCTGCCTGCCCGGAGCTACAGCCGTGACTCGTTCTCTGCGCACCTCATTTTCCTGAGCACCTACCACGTGGCACGGCTTGTAAAGGGCACCCTGAGTAGATCCGTGAGCAGATTTGATTCTGCTCCCCCCCCCCCCCCCGCCAACGTGCAGCAAACGTTTTGAGAGTCGCTGTCCCTGTTTTCAAATCCCACCCCGAAAGCAGCCCAGGGCAGAGCCTGATGGTGCTGGCTCCCGCCTTCTCCACGGGGTGCCCCGCGTCACTGCGGATCGCAGTATTTGTCAATTTGTGCCATATGCACCGTGCCCGCCATACAAGCCCGGAGAAAGTCAGATGATTGGAAATTCCTGGGGCGCCTGGGGTTACATCTCCGACTTCAGTTTAGGTCATGATCTCAGGTTCGTGAGTTCGAACCCCATGTCAGGCTGTGTGCAGACGGCTCAGAGCCTGGAGCCTGCTTCAGATTCTATTTCTCTTTCTCTCTGTGCCCCTCCTCTGCTCACGCTCTGTCTCTCTCTCACTCTCTCTCTCTCAAAAATAAATAAATGTTAAAAAAGAGGAAAGAAAATTCCAGTAAGACCAAACCTTGAGTTTTATCATCTCACGATTTACTTTTTCAGAGATTCGGGCCCTTCATCTTCCATATTATATTTACTTTATGATGATCTGCTTTTTTGATCTTTTATTGCAGAAGCAGAAACTTTTCCAAGGAAGATACTAGATTACTGTATCAGATATTCAGGAATAATAATAATAATGTTTATTATGACGAGTAATATTTTGAGGCTGCACCAGGTAGAGCGGGTGTTATGCGTGTGTTAGCTCATTCATTTCTCAGGGTACCCCGTCAAGGCCAGATCGCCCCGCTCCACGAAGGAGAGAAGGGAGGTCAGGTACACTGCCTGATGCCACAGTGAGAGTTGATTCTGGTGATGCATTTCCCTCGCAAAAGCAGAGAGGAGCCCCCGGCTTGTGTTTCCTGTTTCTTCAGTGGCTTTGCCGAGTCCCAGGCAGTGCGCACACTCAGGCGTCGGGCTAACCCGGCGCCTCTCGGGCGCAGGGTCACGGGCACTCTGGCCCTGGTCGGTGTTTTAGTGCAGCACCATACAGGATATTGCAGTGAGTTGGTGAAAGAAAAAGTTCATTTCTTGCCCCAGTATCTGTCTGATGTCAGCGTTTCTGGTCAGAGCCTGGTTTTCTTCTCGATGATGGGTCCAGGCTCCACCAGCCCCAGGGCCAGGACAGCCCTCCACTCCCCTGGTAGGTGGAGACACTGAAGAAGGGGGCAGCCACTTCTTAAAGCACACCACTGCTCTTCTCCCATTGGCCAGAACCAGTCACGTGACCACGCTTGGCCCCAAGGGGCGCTGGGAAATGTAGTCCAGGCCGGGAGGCCCACCTTGCCCACCCTTGGCCCCAGAAGCATTTCTGTTCAAGATGATACTAAGGGGATTTGGCTCCACGTGTAGCTGATTCACATTAGATCTGTGGCATTACTTCAGAATAAACCTTGTAATTCTATGGAGTAATCTGTAGGCCTTATTAAAAATAACCTTTTTGAAAGAGGCCTACAAGTGATGAATCACTAAGTCTCCTCCTGAAATCATTATTATGCTATATGCTAACTAACTTGGATTTAAGTAAAATTTAAACATTTTTTTTTTAATTGTCACTGAGTTTTTCTCCTTAACGTTAGCAAACAGCCTGGGCAATTGCCCGCAATTATAAATAAGCGTCCGAAGTAGGTTCTGTGCTAAGACTGACAGAGGTACTAGAGAACTGTAAGTGATCAGTACAGACATTTGAGCAGTCCCCAGCTCCTCCCACAGGGGAGGGCGTCCGAACCAAGCAGCTAGAGGGAATAACATCCCGGCGCAGGGGGACCTCGATTTCCCGCTCCTGTTTGCTCACCCCGCCTTCTCCCTGCACTCAGCGCTACGCGTTTCCGACTTTCTGCGCCCACATCACCTTTCAACGAGATCGTTCACGATCTGCTTAGTGGGAAAGGAGTCCCGTGGGAATGATTTCTGTGTTCCCAGCTCTTCGAAGGACGTATTTGCTGATAACTTGGCTTGGCGGCGTGGCTGTTTGGTCTCATTCAAACTTTCAGTTGGAAAATCGTGAGAATGACAAATGCGATCACAATCAGATGTGGAAACGAACACAGTGGGGCACAGTGCACGACACAGGGTGTCTGCGACGCGTGGAGGGCCGTGTGGCGTCCCTACGGCCCCCAGGCGCTTTCTGTTCATTGACGGTAGTTCACGGCACAACTATGTGGTGTCACCCGGCAGTAAAATAGATCTCAAGACGTCAGTTTGTATTGGAGTATTTGTCACCGCTGGGTGGGCTTACACAATTACTCTAAATGAAACTAACGTATTGACTGTGTTTTCACTGTGAGCTATGGTCGCTGTTAAGCAGGACCCGTACATTTAGGAAAGTAAAAGGCTGTAGAAAACTATGAGAACAGGCAAATTTGCACATTTCTCCTTCAACACATCCATTCACCGTTTTGCACGCTGCTTCCTGGAAAGAAATGAGCCTGGCAAAAGCCTGCACGGCCGCCCAGAGAAGGAAGCCCGGAATGTTGTGATGTTTTAATAAGCTTCCCAAAGGAATGCGATGGGTTTAGCTTCGGTTTGGGGTTTGGGTTGTTGTTTTGACATCTCATGTCACGCAAACGTTTCTCAGGGCGTCTCTTGCCCTGTCTGGGTAGCGGAGGGGGCCCAGGCACGTGTGCTCGCCTGAGTGTCCGTGCTGGCCCAGCCTTTAAGAAAAATGCGCAGGACACTCAATTCTTCCATAACCAGCTTCTCAACGACTGATTACCCCCACCCTGTGCTCTTAAAGTTGTGCAAGGATCTCTTGAGATGTCTAGTCGCTAAGATAATGCGGGAGGCCAGGGGCGCTGGTCTGTCCAGGATGTGGGCGTGTGGGCCTGGTGACGGATGCTGGACATCAGGCCCACCGATGAGGGCCAGGTGCTTCCCGGACAAGCACAATTTCGGTGCTTTTAGGCCACAAATAGCCATTTGGTAGTTTCCAGGAACTGATTATGTGTCATATAAACATGAAACTTTGGAAAACATGCAAATTTACAGGAAAACTTACCAAATTGCTTTATCTTAATTAGAATTGACGTTGAAATAACCATTTTGTTTGGCCAAGTTCAGTCTGTGTGTGCTTTAATTCTCTTTTCTCCAAGTGATCTTCTTTTTTTTTTTAATGTTTAATTATTTATTTTGAGAGAGAGAGAGAGAATGAGCTCAAGCAAGAGGGGGAGGGGCAGAGAGAGAGAGAGAGAGGAAGAGACAAAGAATTCCAAGCCAGTTTCACACTGTCAACCCAGAGCCTGGTTCGGGGCTCCATCCCACAACTGTGAGATTGTGACCTTAACTGAATGAACCACGCAGCCGCCCCTCCCTAAGTGATTTTTCTTTTTTTTTTTCCTTAAGTTTATTTATTTATTCTGAGAAAGAGAGAAGGCACGAGTGGGGGAGGAACAGAGAGAGCAGGAGAGAGGGAGAGAGAGAGAACCCCCATCAGGCTCCCCTCTGTCAGTGGGGGGCTTGAACTCACGGACAATGAGATCATTACCTGAGCCGAGGTCGGACGCTTAACGGGTGGCTTAACTTAGCCACCCAGGCACCCCACCTAAGTGATTTTTCTTATGAATGAAAGAAGTCAACAATCAGATTATGGGAAGTTAAATGAATTTCCAAGTAGGAGAAAACACGCAGGATGAAAATGTACTGAGGCGTTTTTCCCAAACCTTCAAATCATCATCCACCCCAAACGACAAACAATATTTAAGTTTTAAAACCGGCTTATTCTTACATTGCTGTATTTTATGGCGCTTCCCATTCCTTCTCTAATTGGCATGCCTTTCGTAAGAGCCTCTCCAAAAGCTTTTCTCAAATGTTCCAGCTTTCTCAGTTAAGATGGAAATCACGTCTAATGTTTTTAATAATGGAGATTTTATTACCATCTGTATAATTTTTGGCACTTTTTCCCATAGAATAGATGCCTTTTGCATTTTGTTCGCATTTATGTTATGCAATGAGTTTGGTAAGAATACATAGTATACTACAAAACTCGAGATAAAAAATAACTCCCACAGATCCACGTAGATTGTGAAATACAGTTTGTTCTGGGGAGAGGACGGTGTGCTCGTCACCACCCGCTTAGTGAGGTCACGGGTGCCACGCTGCTGGACTAGTCCGTACGATGGCTTAGAAGACGGCGGTTTTAAAGTCTTTTGTTCTCAGGGCGCCTGGGTGGCTCAGTCGGTTGAGCATCCGACTTCGGCTCAGGTCATGATCTCACAGTTCGTGAGTTCGAGCTCAGAGCCCAGAGCCTGCTTCCGATTCTGTGTCTCCCTCTCTCTCTGCCCCTCCCCTGCCCATGCTCTGTCTCTCTCTCCGTCTCAAAAATAAATAAAACATTAAAAAAAAAAATTTTTTTTTAAAGTAAAGTCTTTCGTTCTCCGTAGAAGTTTGATTTCATTGGACGTGTCCCTGTTTCAATTCTTTGTTTCAAAAAGTCCGCACCCCAGAAGCCAGCCTGACGGATCCAGATAGCCTTTGATGGCACTGGACGTGCGTCGTCCTGTGTCCTGTCTGACGTGCCTCGTCCTGTGTCCTGTCTGACGTGCCTCCTGCTCCGGGCCGCACCTGCTCAGCCCAGACTCAGGTGACACTTCCTTGGGGCTTTGACATCTAAACTGGTTCGCGTCTGAACGTGAGCAGTGGTACTTCAAATAGAAGGCGACCTCAGCTGGGGCCTGACATCGGCCGGGTCTGTGCTGGGCTGTGTGGGAATGACTGAATCCCACCGTGGGGGGTAAGAAGTGCTGAGAGGGGTTTTCATTTGGGGCAGGGAGGATGGGGCAGAGCCTGGGTGGAGGTCGGCCTGGAGGTCACAGAGGCCTGGGGGGGGGGGGGGGATCGGGTGGGACACTCAGGGAGGGGATTTGAGTGGATTTTCAAGCAGGGAATGAGGCCGTATATACACCCACGTGAAGCCCCTTTCATTGCTGTGAAGGTTTCCTGTCCGCACACCTGCTCCCCCGGCAGACGGGACACCCAGTCCTCACCCAGTGCCCGGGCCGGGGGGTGTTCCCGCATCCTGGGTGCAAGGCGTACCCTGTCAATTGTGCCCCACTGGACCCGAGGGTCTCTCTTGGTGGGATGTCATCACCAGGGAGCCGGGGCGGGGTGCCCAGTGCCAGTGAACAGCCGGCTGGCCGCTGCAGGTGTGAGGACAAAACCCGTCCCGTAAACCATTATAGTGCAGAGTTACACTTCACTGCTTTCGTTTTTCTTTCTTTAAGTTTTTTCAATGTTTACTTATGTTTGAGAGACAGAGTGTGAGCAGGGGAGGGGCAGAGAGAGGGGGAGACACAGAATCCGAAGCAGGTTCCGGGCTCCGAGCTGTCAGCACAGATTCTGACGCGGGGCTCGAACCCACAAACCGTGAGATCATGACCTGAGCCAAAGTCAGAGGCCGAACTGACTGAGCCACGCAGGTGCCCCTCGAAGTGGTTTTATTTTGAGTTCATTAGAACTGAAAACCTTTTGCCTTTGAATTCTTTAAGATTTTTAAAAACTCTCTTTAGTTTTATTTCAAAACCGGCTAAACGCCAGGCTGCTTCCCTGCCCGGCTTGTTCATCCCGGGCTGGACTCACCCTCCCAGGCTCTGTGGGAGAACTTCGGTGTTTACCAATAACGCCCGGCCGGTCTTAGGAAGCCACCAGACCAGGACGGCCAGCAGCTCCACGTGTCCACGTGACGAGCCTCGCGTGGCTTTACAGAGACAGGCGCTGTGGATCCGCCGGCCACGCGGGCCACGCAGGGGCGCCTGGACGCCTTCCCCGCAGGAACTGTGCTCCTGGGCTTTGTGCTGTCCCACATGTGAACGGAGGGCAGTCTGTCTCGGCAGCAGGATGCTGTCCCCAAGGACAGCAGGAGTGCACCTGCCAGCTTGTCCGTGTCCTCTCCCCACGCACGTGGACCTACAGTTCGGAAAGAACCCGGAGTCAGGCGGCCCCGTCCAGTGGAGAGGGATCTCCGAAATGGACTCCGTGTCTGGGGCCACCCGGCGCCCAGCAGAGGGAGGGGACGCTTCCCACGCGGCTCCTGGCACTCCAGACACGCTGTCCCCCGGGCACGGAGGGGGGGCCATGTGTACAGAGGTGGCCCGTCCCTTCCTGCCACCCCTGCTGCCTCTGTCCCCTCGTTCCCTCCCGGAGAGAGGCAGCGGCAAGCCCCAAAGGTGCAGTTTGAGGGACGCCAGAGACGTGGGCGCTGTGATCCGGCACCCCGCGTGAGAGTGGGGTGGGGTGCCGCCGTGGGAGCTCCGCCACCCGCGGGGTCGGGGACAGGACAGACCAGAGCGACACAGGGCCTGGCTCACAACCCACATCCGGGAACCGCCCCGGGACTCAAGGGGCCAGACCATGCGCCTCCAACCCAGGGGCCAGCCCACCCCCCACCCCCCGCCGGGTGCCAGGAAGGAAGCGGCTTCACCTGCGATCCGTGAGAGTGTCCCCCGCCCCCTCTGTGTTCCCGTGAAAGGCGTCACAAGCAGCCACCGCTCCACACGCAGGGTGTTGGCCAGGCGACAGGTGCCAGGCACCGGCCACCCCTTTGCTGGGGCAGGGTCACTACCGCACTTTGACAATGTTGACACCGACTTCTGCTTCGTAACATCCTGGCTCTTTTCTTGGTATAAAGTTAGTAACTGTCTAAGCTTACGTCAGACACGCGAAACCCTTTTCTTCGCCGAAATTTATTAACTAGCACATGGGAGACCCGACACCAGAATGCAGAAGACTATCGAGAACGCTGGAATCCCTCCTCCATCCCACCACTCGCACCTAACTATTGAATATTTGGGGACATTCCGGAGCGCATGGTGAACGTGTCTGGCCCTGCACCACCAGCACGTGGTCTCTACAGTCTGGCAAACACGAGATGTTTTTATTTTCAGCGTCTTCGTTATGTGGAGAGATGAGCCCGGGGCCTCCTGTGTTGAAGTTTAGGTCTGTGATAGCTGGTGAGGCTACTTTAGGAAGTACCTTCGTTGGATTTTTAACTTCCTCAGATGGAAACCGTTACTCCATGGAGTGCTTTTTGCTTTGAGCACGCGTGCACACACACGCACACACACACGCACACACACACACACACTATTGTTTTCATTCCGAATATTTTCCCAGTTTGTCACTGGCCTTTTGGTGGTGTTTATGAATTGCTTACAAATTTTAGAATTTCTTATGTGGTTAAGTATTTTTCTTTCTGTTCCCATGGCTTTTAGACTCCTTCCTTCCCTCAACTGCAAACAGTGACGTCCTTGCTTATATTTTCCCTGATTTTGCATACGGAGTTGTGTGTTGGTGTGTGTGTGCGTTCGGCGCTAGACCATCGGGGAGGTACGTCGGGGTCTGGTGTCGGCTGGAGGTGGGCTGGCCTCCCCGTCACCGGAGGCTGGCTCCTCCCTCGTGTTTTCGGCTCTTGTGTCACAGGGGCCTGCTCTGGGCCTCGGTCCTGCCCCGTCGGCCCAGCACCCGCCACGTCGGTCCGTCCCTGTTGTAACTGCTGTACATTTACAACACAGCGTAGTGCCCCAGAGGGCAAATTCTCCCGGAATGCTTTTTATTTCCTCCAAATTTCTATGGTATTCATCGTTATTTCATATATAGTTTAGATAAATGTGTCATTTTAATTTTTTTAAGTTTATTTATTTATTTTGAGAGAGAGAGAATGAGGAGGCACACACAGAGAGAGAGAGAGAGAGAGAGACAGAGAGAGAGAGAGAGAGAGAGAGAGAGAGAGAGAGAGAATTCCAAGCAGGCCCCACACACTGACAGTGTGGAGCCCAACTCGGGGCTCAAACTCATGAACCCATGAGATCATGACATAAGCTGAAACCAAAAGTCGGATGCTTAACTGACTAAGCCCACCCAGACACCCCAAATTTGTCATTTTTATTTTGTTTTTTTTTTTTTATGTTTTTTAATTTCTTTTTGAGAAAGACACAGCAGGAACGGGGGAGGGGCAGAGAGAGAGAGAGAGGGAGACACAGAATCCCAAGCAGGCTCCAGGCTCCGAGCTGTCAGCACAGACCCGGACGCGGGGCTCGAACTCGTGAACCACGAGATCATGACCTGAGCTGAAGTCAGATGCTTAACCGAGTGAGCCACCCAGGTGCCCTCAAATCTGTCATTTTTAAATCCCTGAAGAAGCCCCTTATAATTTGGATTCAAACTAGGTTAAACGGCCGTTGGGTTGGAAAGAACGGGCGACACTCTGTGTCACTGGCTTGTCTTTCTGCTTACTCGGATGTGTCCGTGTCTCTGTCATGTCTTAAAATACTTTCTAAATACCCTTTAGTTGCCATTTTTCATATTTTATTCCCCTTCGAATGTTATCTGGCTTCCAGATAACAATGTTATCTGTTGCATTCACTTCCTTGCTGATTTTGATGTTTAAGAATGAATCGTCTCTCTTGTTTTGCATCCAAACCCTCTATTATTAAATCTAACGTATTTACTTTGGCATAGGTTCTCCGCATGCTGAATATACACGCAGCCAGCCTCCGAGTTACATTCTTAGTTCTAATTTCTGTTTCTGTGCTCATTGCACTTTCTAGAAGTTCTAGGGGAGTATTAAGTAATGACGGTAATTATGTGTGTCTTTGCAAGTGCTGTAGTTTTGGGGGGATTTTTTTGTTTTTGCTTTTGCAGATGGAATACAAGAAACAAAAGTTAAAGCATCGTCGTTGGCGACGTTCATTTCTGACTGTGGTGTCGCTGTCGAAATGCCTTCCTGTCGTGTAGGTTGACAGAAGGCAGCTGAGACCATATCAAGTGACCCTTTTGTCCTCTCATCCACAAGGCGGGGGAGCCTGTACTAA